>NC_053024.1:501502971-501848608 GCF_003073215.2 Triticum urartu
CGCTGGTTGCGAGGTTCTTATTTGTTTGTGTAGGTACGAGGGACTTGCATGTGACCTCCTACTGGATTGATACATTGGTTCTCAAAAACTGAGGGAAATACTTTGCTACTTTGCTGCATCACCCTTTCCTCTTCAAGGGAAAATCAACGTATGTAGCGACCCGACCCAAAATGGATCGAAGTCTCTGTGCTTAAGTGTCATCCCTGGATCGGTATGCTGACACACACAGTACTCGAGGAATTATAACAGAGTTCAATCACACTTTATTACATCGATGTTCTCAAAAGAGTATTTATTACAATAATATGGCCAAAGGCCATCTAAATAGAAATAACTGCGGAAGCTTCAAAGGTAAATGAGTCCATCCAACTCCATGGCAAACTGAGTGCAGAACAACGACCTATCGCACCTTTAATCTTCATCGGAAAAGTCTGCAACATGAGACGTTGCAGCGGTGTAGGTCAGCACATGGAATATGCTGGCAATTTCACACCATAGAATAATAATAAATGAAAAGACTATCTCTATATGCAAAATTTAGCTGGTGGAGGCTCTAAGTTTTATTTTGCATAAATCTAATTTTACCCTATAACAAAGGAATAATTTTTTTATTACTACTAAGTTAAAAATGTCATTACTGAGAAGGTTCCTCCAACTCAGTCCCAAAATTCCCAAGATTATTAGTAACCCAATAATTTCATTAAATAGAGTGATGAGATCAACCAATAATTCACTTCTAGATACTCAAGATGTCCATAACCGGGGACACGGCTAATCATGATTAGTTTGTACACTCTGCAGAGGTTTGCGCACTTTTCCCCACAAGACTCGACCGCCTCCATGATCGGAAGATCGAGACATAGCCTTTCAGAAGCGTTTCCCCTTAACCCTGGGTAGACCGGTACACCTACTTTCCCCTACATCAGCTAGTCTACCACGAAAAGAGGTCACACAACTTACTCAACTATGCCAGAGCCCATAATGGCTTGTGGTTGCACACGGAAGTTTCTAGGCATGAAATATCTTATGATCCCTTTGAGCCTGGGTGGCGGACCTAGGGTAATCACACAGGTACTCCGGGATTCCCCTTGGGCAAGCACTGGTTACTCCAGGTGCCCCAAACAATCCACCTAGATGTGTATTAAAGTTGCCACCTTATGTTGTCCCAAAGTTATTATCTCTCGCAACTTGCATGGATCACACATACCAATCCCCGTCTACGAGCATGGCTAAGCAATATATGATATAACGAATATTCCCGGGGTGATCAAAGTCATAGGTTCCTACCACATGAACTACAAAGCATAACCACATGTTCCCAATCCTACTCATGCAATCTTTGAGGGTGAAACTAATGCATAGTAAAAACTGGGTATTGAAAATTATGATCAAAGTGTGAACTTGCCTTGTTGACGTTTGTTGAACTGTAAAGATTCGTAGTAGCAAGCTTCGCACTCCCGATGATCTAGCAGAAAGTACACGTCATGAGCTTTGATTTGCAAAAAGAATCACCTAAAACAGAGTTACGAAACTCGAGTTACGGCCTAACGAAGTTTGAATTCAGATCTGTTTGAATTCAAAATTCAAAATTTTCAAAAATATTTTTCATTTGGTTCTCTGGATAGAGGATATTTCTATGAAACCATAGAAAAAAGAATCAACTAAAACAAATCTATAGATGAAAAGATATGAATTTATGAAGATTGGGCATTTTTCTGGAAATTAATTACGGGATTCAATATGAGCTGCCACGTGGCGTGCTGTGATTGGCTGCGCATGTTTGCTGCCAGTGGATGGCTGATCCATAGATAAACTGTTCGTGGTGGCTAAAAAAATAGTATCCGGTTTGATCTAAGCCGCAGAAAACCGATCTAATTTAGAAAAAACCGAAACGTTTTTTTCTAATTGAAGCTAACGGATGCTCGTTCAACTTACAGAGAAGAACGAGAGGTTTGGGGCAGGCTCTTGCGTGGTGATGGCGGCGGGTCCGGTGATCGTCGGCAACGGCAGAGGTGTCTAGGAGATGCGGTGGAGAGTGGCTCGTCTGGTGGTGGAGTCGGTGAAGATCGGTGACGACGAACGGCGACAAAACCAAGCGATGAAACTCGTGAACTCTGGGTGCTCCAGTGAAGACAACGTGGTCGGTATGGCCTCTGTAGATGGAGAGGGATCAAAAGACCTTGTCAAAAAGATTGTGCAGATCGAGAGAAGTCAGAACCCAAAAGGATATGGCTCGGGATGGCTCACCGGCGTCGGAAGCTTGCGATGAACTGCAGCTTCTGAGGCGAGATTGGAATGTCGAGTGCGTCGTCTACAGGTAGTTTTGGTGAGAGATTTTCGACTGAATCGGTCGAGGAGAGTCGTGGCTATTTATAGGACGTCTTCCTTGGACGTGAAGTGGGATGGAGAATTGATTTCCAGGAATTGGAAACGAAAGGGCTTCGGGAGCCATGTACGCATAGGTTTATGTTGTTTCGTGGGAGGAAGAAGAAGAGGTGCGCGGGGCCCAGTCGCCAGATGGAAGTTAACGTGGGAAAAGGTTTACAGGAAACGAACGGACGAGCGAGCAAAGGGAGTAGGACATGAGCGCTCGCCCCTTTTTTTTGCGTGGGCGTTGGCCTCGCTCGGCATGGCTGCCTCGCTGGCTGCTCCTGGGCCATGGCGTGTGCGGGCGCTAGCTGGGCCGGCTGAACTGGCTGGCGTTTTTTTATAAATGTTTTTTTACAGAAACAAAGCAACACCTAAAAGACAAATAAAAGTTAGGCTAAAATTCCCAGAAAATTTCACATAATTATATGGTCTTATATATGACCTTGTGAACTTTTATCCGGCCTAAAATGCAAGTTTTAAAAATAAACATTTTTGCTAAACTAATAAAATAAAGTGCAAATAAAACCCAATAAATATATTTTGGTTCCAAATTCAATTTCCAATATTTTCTTTTCCGATTTTGAAGAAGTCATTTTATCTTCTCTCTTTATTTTATTTTTGATATAATGGAAATGAATTTTGGTGAAACCAAATTAGATCCAAACTCCCAACTTCGAAAAATTCAAAATTGGTTTTTAGGGAAACTTCCAACTCTCTCTTTTGGTCCTTGAGTTGCTCAAAGTTCATTGGATCAAAAATCAAATAAAACAAATGGAGGCAAAAATGCATAAATCATGGATGCATATGAATGACCTATTTATAAACATCCAAATTGAAAATTGGGATGTTACAAACCTACCCCCCTTAAGATGAATCTCGCCCTCGAGATTCGGGTTGGCTAGGAAAAAGGTGTGGGTGGTCCTGTCGGAGATCTTCTTCTCGTTCCCAGGTGGCTTCTTCTTTGGTATGATGACTCCATTGAACCTTGCAAAACTTGATGACCTTGCTGCGGGTAACCCTGCTTGCAGTTTCGAGAATCTTGAGAGGCTTCTCCTCATAGGTCAGATCACTATCCAACTGTATGGCCTCCAGTGGCACTGTATCTCTCAAAGGAATATCGGCCATCTCCGCATGGCACTTCTTCAACTGGGAAACGTGAAACACATCATGAACTCCTGACAAGGCTTCTCGTAATTCCAACTTGTAGGCAACTTCACCCATGCGTTCTAAAACTCTGTACGGCCCCACAAACCATGGTGCTAACTTTCCTTTGACTCCAAATCGTTTTACTCCTCGAAGTGGCGACACACGTAGATATGCTCTATCTCCGACTTCATAGGTTACCTCCTTGTGTTTAGTATCAGCATAACTCTTCTGTCTAGATTGGGCTACCTTGAGTCTGTCGCAGATCAGCTTGACTTTCTCCTCTGAATCTCTAATTAAATCTGGTCCGAATAATTTATGGTCTCCAACTTCATCCCACATCAATGGTGTCCTGCACCTCCTTCCGTACAAAGCTTCAAAAGGGGCCATTTTCAAACTAGCTTGATAGTTGTTGTTATATGAGAATTCTGCGTAAGGCAAATTATCATCCCAACGAGATCCATAATCTAGCGCACAAGCTCTCAACATGTCCTCCAGAATCTGATTGACTCTCTCGGTCTGCCCATCTGTCTGCGGATGAAAAGCTGTACCGAACTCCAACTTGGTACCCAAAGTTTCATGTAACTGATGCCAAAACTTTGAGGTAAATTGTGTTCCTCTATCTGATACAATGGTCCTCGGAACTCCATGCAGACATACGATCCTGGTCATGTATATCTTGGCCAACTTAGCACTTGTATATGTGGTTTTCACGGGGATGAAGTGAGCTACCTTAGTCAAGCGATCAACCACTACCCAAATAGAATCATAGCCTGATCGGGTCCTGGGTAATCCTGTAGTGAAGTCCATGCCAAGCTTGTCCCACTTCCAATCTGGTATTGGCAAAGGCTGAAGTAATCCTGCTGGTTTCTGGTGCTCTGCCTTAACCCTCTGACATACGTCACATACTGCGACATACTCGGCAATATCCTTTTTCATACCTGTCCACCAGAAACTTTCCTTCAAGTCCAAATACATCTTGGTGTTGCCCGAGTGTATTGAATAAGGCGAATCATGAGCCTCCTGAAGAATCAATTTCCTGATCTCTGGGTCATTTGGCACGTAAATACGCTGCTCAAACCATAAGGTTCCATGTTCATCCTCACGAAATCCTTCTGCCTTTCCTTGGTTCATCCTTCCC
This sequence comes from Triticum urartu, assembly GCF_003073215.2. NCBI lineage: Eukaryota > Viridiplantae > Streptophyta > Magnoliopsida > Poales > Poaceae > Triticum > Triticum urartu. Next base: position 501,507,626 of record NC_053024.1, read on the forward strand.
TTTATCTTCGCAATACCTTTGTCTAACTTCTGGGCTTCTCGGATCTTTCCCAACAAAGTGGATTGAATTTCCATTGCGGCAACAAAACCTCGTGGTACTATCTCCAATCGAAGATCTCTGAGATCATCAATTAACTCCTAAGGTAATCCTCCTGCTGTGAGGGTATTGACGTAGCTCTTGCGGCTCAATGCATCTGCCACAACATTGGCCTTTCCTGGGTGATAGTGCAATTTCATATCATAATCCTTTATGAGATCCAACCATCTTCTCTGCCTGAGGTTCAACTCCTTCTACGTGAAGATGTATTTCAAACTCTTATGATCTGTGTAAACATCACAACGATTTCCGATAAGAAAATGTCTCCAGGTCTTGAGTGCGTGCACTACGGCTGCTAACTCCAAATCATGTGTGTCATAATTCCGCTCATGAGGTCGAAGCTGATGTGAGGCATATGAAACAACTCTTCCTTCTTGCATAAGAACACCTCCAAGTCCCCGACGAGAAGCGTCGCAATATACTTGGAAATCCTTGTGTATATTCGGAAGAATTAGCACTGGGGCTGTGACCAAACATTTCTTCAGCTCCTGGAAACAGGCCTCACATTCGTCGGTCCAAACAAACTTAGTGTCTTTCTTCAATAACTCTGTCATGGGCTTCGCGATCTTGGATAAATTCTGAATAAACCTCCGATAATATCCTGCGAGTCCAAGAAAACTGCGAATCTCTCCGACTGAGGTGGGTGCCTTCCATTCATTGACGGCTTCAACCTTTGAGGGGTCTACTACTATTCCTTCTCCTGATATAACATGTCCGAGAAATCCAACTTCCTTCAACCAGAATTCGCACTTGCTGAACTTTGCGTATAACTGATGTTCCCTGAGCTTCTCAAGAACCAAGTGCAAATGTTCCTTGTGTTCTTCTTCATTCTTCGAGTAAATCAATATGTCATCAATGAATACCACAACAAACTTATCCAAGAACTCCATGAATACCTTATTCATCATACTCATAAAACAGGCAGGAGCATTAGTCAAACCAAAAGACATGACTATGTACTCATAAAGTCCATATCTCGTGGTAAAGGCTGTCTTGGGTATATCTTGTTCTCGAATTTTCAGCTGGTGATATCCTGATGGAAGATCAATCTTTGAGAAAACTTTTGCTCCTTGAAGCTGGTCAAACAAATCATTGATCACCGGTAGAGGGTACTTGTTCTTGATCGTCACCTCATTCAACGCACGATAATCTACAACCATTCTCAAGGATCCATCCTTCTTCTCAACTAGAAGCACTAGGGCTCCCCAAGGTGATGAACTCGGTCGAATATAACCTTTCTCCAATAATTCCTTAATCTGCTTCTTAATTTCCTCTAGATCATTTGCGGGCATCCGGTACGGTCTCTTGGATATTGGTCCGGTGCCTGGTAACAATTCAATCAAAAACTCTATGTCCCGATCCGGTGGCATGCCGGGCAATTCCTCGGGGAATACATCGGGATAATCCTTCACAACTGGTACTTCCTCCTGAACAACTCCCGAAAGAGAATTCACTTGAGTCCTTGGTGTATGCCTCGACACATACTTGATGTGTTTCCCCTCTGGAGTGGTGAGAAGAATCGACTTACAGGCACAATCAATATTCCCTTCATACTTGGATAGCCAGTCCATGCCTAGAATTACGTCCAATCCTTGTGATTCTAGGACGATGAGGTCTGTGGGGAAAACGTGTCTCCCTATGGTCAATGGCAACTGAAAACATCCCCGACTAGCCATATACTCTGCTCCTGGGGAACTCACTAACATAGGTGACTTAAGGGCTACGGTCGGCAACTTAAACTTATCCACAAACCCCCTTGATATGAATGAATGTGATGCACCAGTGTCAAAAAGAACAAGGGATGTAAATGAATTAATCAAGAACTTACCAACAACGGCGTCAGGCTGGTCATAAACTTCCTCCACATTGACATGGTTCACCTGACCTCTGGTGAAAGGATTGGGCTTCTTTCCAGAGCTTCCATTTCCATTCCCGTTCTTCGCCTTGGGACACTCGGTGGCGTAGTGTCCGATCTTCCCGCACTTGAACCAGGTAATGTGGCTCAGATCCTTCTTTGCCGGTGTAGCGGGGTTGGACTAATGCTGATTGTTGTTTCCTCCGTTCCCATTGCCATTCCTATGGCCATTATGGTTGTGTCCATTCCCTCCATGATGTGAATGTCCTCCATGGTTATGGTGAGTGTGTCCACTATACTTGCCAGATCCTGGTCCATTATTTCCCGAGTACGGGATATAGCGTGGCTTCTGCTGAACTCCAGAGTTGTACTTTCCCTGTCCGTACTTTCTCTTGCGATTCTCCACCTGCTGCTGCTTGCCTTCCAGAATGAGAGCCTTGTCGACCAACTCTTGATAATTGTTCAAGGTAGCCACAGTCAACTGAAGTCCCAGATCATCGTTTAGTCCCTCCAAAAATTTCTCCTGCTTAGCGGCATCATCAGCCACGTCTCCAGGAGCATACCTGGATAACTTGCTGAATTCCTCCACATAATCACCAACAGAATGATTTCCTTGGCGTAAGTTGCGGAACTCACGCTTCTTCAGACTCATAGCTCCGGCTGAAACATGTGCGGAACGGAACGCCTGCTGGAACTGATCCCAAGTCACATTGGCTATGGGGAATGTGGTGGTGTAATTCTCCCACCACGAGGCTGCTAGTCGATCCAGTTGATGTGCGGCAAAGCGCACCTTCTCAGCGTCAGTGCATCCCGCGGTGGTCAGCTCTCTTCCGATCTTGCGAAGCCAGTCATCTGCAACGATCGGCTCCGTGCTGCTAGAGAACACTGGTGGGTTCAACCTCAGGAAACGGGTAAGGTTGTCGTCCGGGGGTGGTGGCGGTGGGTTGTTGTTGTTCTGGTTCTGATTCTGGATGAGTAGCTGCATGAGGGCATTCTAGTTCTGGATCAACTGGGTAAGTTCCGGTGGGAATTCCGGGTCACGTCTTGGAGGCATCTGTTAGGTTTAGAGTGTTAGAATAGAATAAGGTCCTAATGAGAGAAATCACTACCCATATGCTTATGATAGCAAGAAAATTTCAAATCAAGCAATTCACATAGATCACACCACACCAGCAAAAACCTACAGGTAAGGTCATATCCACAAGAGATATGATCTATTCATACTATCGCAATCATTCGTTGGACTCAACTTGGTAGTGGTGGTCTGAACAAAATCTTCTCAAATCAAAGTCAACTCTAGCTTCTTATTCTTCGTCATCAATGATGTCTTCATAGGTCATGGTCTCATCGGGCTGAGCAACTTGGTGATGGGGTTCAACAACTATTTTATTGAAGTGGAGAAGAGATAGAAATGAATAGAGAAGAGTATAGACCAACGGATATTTAAGGAAGTCATAAAATAGAGTTTTCTTCCTACGGCTTTCCATTTCCTAGTGGTCGCGTCCTATAGTCAGCGTGTGCTCTGATACCATCTTGTAGCGACCCGACCCAAAATGGATCGAAGTCTCTGTGCCTAAGTGTCATCCCTGGATCTGTATGCTGACACACACAGTACTCGAGGAATTATAACAGAGTTCAATCACACTTTATTACATCGATGTTCTCAAAAGAGTATTTATTACAATAATATGGCCAAAGGCCATGTAAATAGAAATAACTGCAGAAGCTTCAAAGGTAAATGAGTCCATCCAACTCCACGGCAAACTGAGTGCAGAACAATGACCTATCGCACCTTTAATCTTCGTCGGAAAAGTCTGCAACATGAGACGTTGCAGCCGTGTAGGTCAGCACATGGAATATGCTGGCAATTTCACACCATAGAATAATAATAAATGAAAAGACTATCTCTATATGCAAAATTTAGCTGGTGGAGCCTCTAAGTTTTATTTTGCATAAAGCTAATTTTACCCTACAACAAAGGAATAATTTTTTTATTACTACTAAGTTAAAAATGTCATTACTGAGAAGGTTCCTCCAAATCAGTCCCAAAATTCCCAAGATTATTAGTAACCCAATAATTTCATTAAATAGAGTGATGAGATCAACCAATAATTCACTTCTAGATACTCAAGATGTCCGTAATCGGGGACACGGCTAATCATGATTAGTTTGTACACTTTGCAGAGGTTTGCGCACTTTTCCCCACAAGACTCGACTGCCTCCATGATCGGAAGATCGAGACATAGCCTTTCAGAAGTGTTTCCCCTTAACCCTGGGTAGACCGGTACACCTACTTTCTCCTACATCAGCTAGTCTACCACGGAAAGAGGTCACACAACTTACTCAACTATGCGCCAGAGCCCATAATGGCTTGTGGCTGCACACGGAAGTTTCTAGGCATGAAATATCTTATGATCCCTTTGAGCCTGGGTGGCGGACCTAGGGTAATCACACGGGTACTCCGGGATTCCCCTTGGGCAAGCACTGGTTTCCAGGTGCCCCAAACAATCCACCCAGATGTGTATTAAAGTTGCCACCTTATGTTGTCCCAAAATTATTATCTCTCGCAACTTGCATGGATCACACATACCAATCCCCGTCTACGAGCATGGCTAAGCAATATATGATATAACGAATATTCCCGGGGTGATCAAAGTCATAGGTTCCTACCACATGAACTACATAGCATAACCACATGTTCCCAATCCTACTCATGCAATCTTTGAGGGTGAAACTAATGCATAGTAAAAACTGGGTATTGAAAATTATGATCAAAGTGTGAACTTGCCTTGCTGACGTTCGTTGAACTATAAAGATTTCATAGTAGCAAGCTTCGCACTCCGGATGATCTAGCATAAGCAAGAAATAACATACATAAGCATACAGTAGCAAAAATATGTATGTTTGGGTCTAGCAAAAATACAGTAGCAATAACATACAGATCCAAAAAGAAAACAAATGAAAGACTTCGAAAAACTCCAAAACATCCAAATAAAGTTTCTATACATAACATAATTTTTACAGTAGCAAAAATATGTATGTTTGGGTCTAACAGAAAGTACACGTCACGAGCTTCGATTTGCAAAAAGAATCACCTAAAACGGAGTTACGAAACTCGAGTTACGGCCTAACGAAGTTTGAATTCAGATCTGTTTGAATTCAAAATTCAAAATTTTCAAAAATATTTTTCGTTTGGTTCTCTGGATAGAGGATATTTCTATGAAACCGTAGAAAAACGAGTCAACTAAAACGGATCTATAGATTAAAAGATATGAATTTCTAAAGATTGGGCGTTTTTCTGGAAATCAATTACGGGATTCAATATGAGCTGCCACGTGGCGTGCTGTGATTGGCTGCGCATGTTTGCTGCCAGCGGATGGCTGATCCATAGATAAACTGTTCACGGTCGCTAAAAAAATAGTATCCGGTTTGATCTAAGCTGCAGAAAACCGATCTAACCGATCTAATTTAGAAAAAACCGAAACTTTTTTTTCTAACTGAAGCGAACAGATGCTCGTTCAGCTTACAGAGAAGAACGAGAGGTTTGGGGCAGGCTCTTGCGTGGTGATGGCGGCGGGTCCGGCGATCATCAGCGACGGCGGAGGTTTCTAGGAGATGCGTGGAGAGTGGCTCGTCCGGTGGTGGAGTCGGTGAAGATCGGTGACGACGAACGGCGACAAAACCAAGCGATGAAACTCGTGAACTCCGGGTGCTCCGGTGAAGACAACGTGGTCGGTTGGCCTCTGTAGATGGAGAGGGATCAAAAGACCTTGTCAAAAAGATTGTGGAGATCGAGAGAAGTCGGAACCCAAAAGGATATGGCTCGGGATGGCTCACTGGCGTCGGAAACTTGCGATGAACGGCAGCTTCTGAGGCGAGATTGGAACGTCGAGTGCGTCGTCTACAGGTAGTTTTGGCGAGAGATTTTCGACTGAATCAGTCGAGGAGAGTCGTGGATATTTAGAGGACATGTTCCTTGGACATGAAGTGGGCTGGAGAATTGATTTCCAGGAATTGGAAACGAAAGGGCTTCGGGAGCCATGTACGCATATATTTCTGTTGTTTCGTGGGAGGAAGAAGAAGAGGTGCGCGGGGCCCAGTCGCCGGATGAAGTCAATGTGGGAAAAGGTTTACAAGAAACGAACGGACGAACGAGCAAAGGGAGTAGGACATGAGTGCTCGCCCTTTTTTTGCATGGGTGTCGGTGTACAAAAAGAGGGGTACACTTTTTGTACCCCTATAACTGTGCACGGGCAGTCTGAGCCACGGGCACCACCACACTGAGCAAGGCAAGGGAGATGAGCCAAGGTAAGGCCGAAGCTCAGGAGAAGCAGAACGACGCCAAGACCAAGACCACAAAGAGCAAAGGGGACGAAGCGGACTCCCCCCTGGCAAGATCCTTGCCGGGAAGCGGTTTTAGCAAACCCGGCAAGACCCTTGACGTGGCAGCTCGCCCCACGCCTACGGAGTGAGTCACCCTTGAGTCCACTGCCCCCATGGGGCAAGGATTCGAGAGACATCCCCGTGGTGGCATGCAGATCTTTGTGAAGGCATTCAAGATCAGATACACACTTTAGAAGATGATGATCCTTGGCGGAATCCCAGCCAAGGAGGACCACAAGGCCCCCGGCAAGAGCCTTGCCGGGGATGACAGCAGGCTCCACGACAAGACCCTTGCCGGGGACCCGGCAAGGCCCTTTCCAAGAACACCCGTAGGGCCACCATCAGGCCCACGCCAGTCAAACCTCCACCTCCGTTCGCATGCAGCTGCCGACCCAACTAGCTGGGCAGGCACCTGCGTGGCGGCGTGCGGATCTTTGTGAAGACCCACCACTGCGCCACCTCAGCTGCCTGCCTGCCTACATGGCACCGCGGGCACCGCTGGCCAGGGCGCGTGTCGACACAAGAGGGAGCGGCGACGGACGAGACATGGCTCTCCCCCGTCCCCGATAAAGCAAGGACACCTGGGCAAGACGCATTAAATGCGCCTTGTCATGTAATGCGAGGGATAACCTCGCATCACTGTTCCCTTTCCACCTCCTGTGTGCCACTGTGGCCACCCCTTTCCTATAAAAGGAGGCCCGAGGCGACCAGGAGGAGGATTCGGCTTTTTGGAGCTCCTCACGCCCCATAGCTAGCTCAAGAACACATATATACAATCCACCAAAGCAGGAGTAGGGTTTTACGCATCCTCGCGGCCCGAACCTGGATAAACGAACCGTGTGCTATCTGTTTGATCCGCTCTTCTCACGACCCCGCGGCCCGCAACCGTAATAGGGATTCCTGTGATCCCATAGGTGTTGTTCCCACCGACAATGGGCGTTGGCCTCGCTCGGCATGGCTGCCTCGCTGGCTGCTCCTGGGCCATGGCGTGTGCGGGCGCTAGCTGGGCCGGCTGGACTGGCTGGTGTTTTTTTATAAATGTTTTTTACAGAAACAAAGCAACACCTAAGAGACAAATAAAAGTTAGCCTAAAATTCCCAGAAAATTTCACATAATTATATGGTCTTATATATGACCTTGTGAACTTTTATCCGACCTAAAATGCAAGTTTTAAAAATAAACATTTTTGCTAAACTAATAAAATAAAGTGCAAATAAAACCCAACAAATATATTTTGGTTCCAAATTCAATTTCCAATATTTTCTTTTCCAATTTTGAAGAAGTCATTTTATCTTCTCTCTTTATTTTATTTTTGATATAATGGAAATGAATTTTGGTGAAACCAAATTGGATCCAAACTCCCAACTTCAAAAAATTCAAAATTGGTTTTTAGGGATACTTCCAACTCTCTCTTTTGGTCCTTGAGTTGCTCAAAGTTCCTTGGATCAAAAATCAAATAAAACAAATGGAGGCAAAAATGCATAAATCATGGATGCATATGAATGACCTATTTATAAACATCCAAATTGAAAATTGGGATGTTACAACGTAGTGCTTAAGAGGTAGCATGCAACACCCTCAAACCATTGAGATGCGTGAGGGCTTGCTGCACATCCGTGATGTTGAGGGACCAAGGAGGACCGGAAGCGTGGAGACAAGACTCGAAGCAATGGAGCAACAAGTTTTCAAGTGCTAGGAGATGGTGGAATGTGGACTCGACTCCAACCACATAATGATCACGGAGTTCACCAACAACACCAAGCTAGATGTCAGGAACATCGAGGAGACCATCTTCAAGCTTCATGAGAAAATCGAGCATCTCCAAGCCCAGATCTATGGCCTGCAAAACCAAAACTATGAGTATGAATATATATTCAAGAGGATGAGTTTGGCTGCAGATTCGAGGATCCCGAAGACTCGATCATCCTTCTATGATGCTGAGCCTATGCCTTGGAAGATGGACGACAATCCTACATCATCAACAACTCCATCATCACCACCTCCGAGGAAAGAGGCATAAATACATTGGTATGGGCACTCCCCTTGGCAACTGCCAAGCTTGGGTGAGTTCCCCGGTATACTATCACCATCACACTTTTATCTTCACCATTTTTATTAGTTCTATCCTTTTGGTAATATCTTGATCTAGTAGAATAGAGTTTTAGTATGATTTAGTTTTGAGTTTTGCTTTATGATCCTTCTATGTAATCAAGTCTGTGAGCTATATATAATAAAGATTAGTTTTGAGTCGAGGGCTTGATTACCTTGCTTTGATCATGAGGGAATAAAAGAAAGAATAAAAAGAAATAAAGAGATCATATGGATCTTATGGAGAGTAATGACTTCACATATGAAGGGTATGATGAATAAAAGTTGTTGAGAGTTGACAAACATAGTTTTGGTCATCGTTGTAATTAATAGGAAGTAATAAAGAAGAGAGAGGTTTTCACATATAAATATACTATCTTGGACATCTTTTATGATTGTGAGCACTCATTAAAATATGACATGCTAAAAAGTTGATGTTGGACAAGGAAGACAATGTAAAGGGTTATGTTTTCTTATATCCGAAGTATATTGTCATGGATCATCCAATATGTTGAGCTTGCCTTTCCCCCTCATGCTAGCCGAATTCTTTGCACCAAGTTGAGATGCTACTTGTGCTTCCAAATATCCTTAAAACCCAGTTTTGCCATGAGAGTCCACCATATCTACCTATGGATTGAGTAAGATCCTTCAAGTAAGTTGTCATGTTGCAGGCAATAAAAATTGCTCTCTAAATATGTGTGATTTATTAGTGTGGAGAAAATAAGCTTTATATGATCTTCTGATGTGGAAGCAGTAAAAGCGACGGACTGCATAATAAAGGTCCATATCACAAGTGGCAATATAAAGTGACATTCTTTCGCATTAAGATTTTGTGCATCCAACCATAAAAGCACATGACAACCTCTGCTTCCCTCTGCGAAGGGCCTATCTTTTACTTTTGTCTTATACCTTATACAAGAGTCATGGTGATCTTCACCTTTCCTTTTTACATTTTATCCTTTGGCAAGCACATTATTGTTGACATTACCCTTGAGGTAAAAGGTTGGGAGGCAAAACTATAGGCCCATATCTTTCTCTGTGTCTGATTAAAGCTTCATACCCATAAATATCGCGTGAGTGTTAGCAATTGTGAAAGACTAAATGATAGTTGAGTATGTGGACTTGCTGAAAAGCTCTTACATTGACTCTTTCCGATGTTATGATAAATTGCAGTTGCTTCAATGACTGAGATTATAGTTTGTTAGTTTTCAATGAAGTTTCTGATTCATACTTGAAATTGTGAATGAATTGTTACTTTAGCATAAGAAATCATATGACAATATATATATATATATATGTTGTTGTTATAAGAATGATCATGATGCCATCATGTCCATATTTTATTTTATCGACACCTCTATCTCTAAACATGCGGACATATTTTTTGATATCGGCTTCCGCTTGAGGACAAGCGAGGTCTAAGCTTGGGGGAGTTGATATGTCCATTTTGCATCATGCTTTTATACTGATATTTATTGCATTATGGGTTGTTATTACACATTATGTCACAATACTTATGCCTATTCTCTCTTATTTTACAAGGTTTACATGAAGAGGGAGAATGCCGGTAGCTGGAATTCTGGGCTTGAAAAGGAGAAAATATTAGAGACCTATTCTGCACAACTCCAAAAGTCCTGAAACTCCATGGAAATCAGTTTCAGAATATATAAAAAATATTGGGCGAAGGAAGCACCAGAGGGGGGCCACCCACCATACACGAGGGCGGGGGCGCGCCCTACCCCCTGGGCGCGCCCCTGCCTCATGGGCCCCCTGGCAGGCCTCCGGTGCCCATCTTTGGCTATATGAGGTCTTTCGCCCTGAAAAAAAATCATAAGCAAGCTCTCGGGACGAAACTCCACCGCCACGAGGCGGAACCTTGGCGGAACCAATCTAGGGCTCCGGCGGAGCTGTTCTGCCGGGGAAACATCCCTCCGGGAGGGGGAAATCATCACCATCAATCCTCTCATCGGGAGGGGGTCAATCTCCATCAACATCTTCACCAACACCATCTCATCTCAAACCCTAGTTCATCTCTTGTATCCAATTCCAATCTTTGTCTCAAAGCCTCAGATTGGTACCTGTGGGTTGCTAATAGTGTTGATTACTCCTTGTAGTTGATGCTAGTTGGTTTATTTGGTGGAAGATCATATGTTCAGATCCTTTATGCATATTAATACCACTCTGATTATGAACACGAATATGATTTGTGAGTAGTTACGTTTGTTCCTGAGGACATGGGAGAAGTCTAGCTATAAGTAGTCATGTGAATTTGGTATTCGTTTGATATTTTGATGAGATGTATGTTGTCTTTCCTCTAGTGGTGTCATGTGAACGTCGACTACATGACACTTCACCATTATTTGGGCCTAGGGGAAGGCATTGGGAAGTAATAAGTAGATTATGGGTTGCTAGAGCGACAGAAGCTTAAACCCTAGTTTATACGTTGCTTCGTAAGGAGCTGATTTGGATCCATATGTTTCATGCTATGGTTAGGTTTACCTTAATACTTCTTTTGTAGTTGTGGATTCTTGCAAGAGGGGTTAATCATAAGTGGGATGCTTGTCCAAGGAAGGGCAGTACCCAAGCACCGGTCCACCCACATATCAAATTATCAAAGTACCGAACACGAATCATATGAGCGTGATGAAAACTAGCTTGATGATAATTCTCATGTGTCCTCGGGAGCACTTTTCTTTATATAAGAGTTTTTCCTGGCTTGTCCTTTGCTACAAAAAGGATTGGTCCATCTTGCTGCACCTTATTTACTTTTATTACTTGTTACCCGTTACAAATTACCTTATCACAAAACTATCTGTTACTGATAATTTCAGTGTTTGCAGAGAATACCTTACTGAAAACTACTTATCATTTCCTTCTGCTCCTCGTTGGGTTCGACACTCTTACTTATTGAAAGGACTACGATAGATACCCTATACTCGTGGGTCATCAATGCTCAGGCACAACGGATCTAGGTTGATTCCTTCCGGCTCTCGTTGGATCAGAACGCTTCAAACGAAGTCATGATGAGAAGGCACCGGAGTCGTTTGCCTCCGGTTTACAAGGCGAGGAACCTCTTCAGCACACCTGGTGCAGGGACTAGTGAACTGCCAGAGGTAAAACGGGTGGTGGCCATGCCTAGGACTGGAGCGCCGGCTCAGCCACACACAACAGATCCGCCTCGTCGGAATAATACCCCGCCACAGTACGTACCGACGCCACCGGGTCATTATTCTAACCCGTTGGATAATATGATCGCTGCGGCGACACGATTGGTGGCTCTCCCATTTGAAGGCGAGTCTCCAAATGCGGTTGAAACAAGGAGGGCTAGAGAGCTTCTTCAGACAGCATTGGTGCAGCAGGAGGCTTATTCTTACAGTCGTGAAAGGATACACTCCACCCCTCGCCCAAGCCGGAGTTACAGTAGACACATGGACTCCCCGGCCGTTTCAAGCAGTGACAGGCACCGTAACCAGCCTCGTGGGCATGACCCGACACGTGATGGTGCTCAGATTTTTGTGGACCAGGGCAGAGCAAGTCGATAGGCTGAGCTGGCGGCTCAGCAAGGGCCTCAGCAAGTGGCTCATCAGCCTCCCCCGGTTTATCCGACAACTTCAGTGGAGGTAGGCGTGACCTCTAGAGCCACGGGCGTACCATGTTTAGTACCAGCTCTGCGGAATGATTGTTTTCCCAAGGATTTCAAAGGACCTCGTAAGGTGCCTAACTATACAGCCGACTTACCCCCTGAGGCGTGGATTGAGAGTTACGAGATGGCCATGGAGCTATTGGAGGTCAGCGATGCTGCGTGTGCCAAGTACTTCACCATGATGCTGGATGGGACTACCCGTACTTGGCTAAAGGGACTGCCTGCCAATTCCCTTGGGTCGTGGGCCAAGTTAAAGGCCTGGTTCATCCAGAATTTTAAAGATACATGCAAGCAGCCCATGTCGATTGTGGATTTGGATGCCTGTGCCCAAGAAGAGGGCGAGTCAATGACCCATTGGGTGCGCCGGGTCAAAGCCATACTACACTCATCGAATAACATTAATGCCGGCTCAGTGGTCCTAATGTTGGAGAAAAATTGTTGTTTTTTGCCTCTTAAACAGAAGCTAGGGCGACTCAAGCGCCACTGCAATGACATGGGGGAGCTGATGGCAGCTCTGATTAAATATGTCGACTCTGATAGTACCAAGGACCCCGAGTCTGATGATGAAAAGACGGGAAAGGGAAAGAAGAGTGGCAACACCAAGGGCTAGCATCATAACCCGACGAGTCAGGGGGCAATGGTAAGCGCAAGACTGATGGTAATTCAGATTTTGTGGCCAACACCAACACGTAGAATAATGGTTAGCGTCGTAAGGGAAAGCCACCTCCTCAGGCAAGAGGGACAGCTATCAATCTTGAGCAGATGATGAATGAGCCTTGCCCAAAGCATGGTACGCGGGAAAGTGTAACACCCACAATGCGGCTATATCTCCCACATGTCGGGGCACGACTTAGAGGCATAGCCGCATGGTAGGCTTGTCGCAAGAGGGGTAATCTTCACACATCCCATGTACTGAATAAGAAAGGGATAAAGAGTTGGCTTACAATCGCCACTTCACACAATACATAAATAATTCATACAACATCCAAAACACAAACAAAGTTCCGACTACGGAACCAAAATAAAAGAAGACAACCCCAATTGCTAGATCCCCGATCGTCCCAACTGGGCTCCACTACCGATCAACAGGAAACGAAACAACACAACGAACAAGATCTTCATCGAGCTCCCACTTGAGCTCGGTTGCATCATCTGCACTGGTATCATCGGCACCTGCAACTGTATGGAAGTATCTATGAGTCACGAGGACTCAGCAATCTCACACCCACGAGATCAAGACTATTTAGGCTTATGGGTAGGGTAAGGTAATGAGGTGGAGCTACAGCAAGCACTAAGCATATATGGTGGCTAACATACGCAAATAAGAGTGAGAAGAGAAGCAACACAATGGTCGAGAAACTAGAAGTGATCATGAAACTACTTACGTTCAAGCATAACACAAGACCATGTTCACTTCCCGAACTCCGCCGAGAAGAGACCATCACGGTTACACACGCGGTTGATGTATTTTAATTAAGTCAAGTGTCACGTTCTCTACAACCGGACATTAACAAATTCCCATCTGCCACCTAACCGCGGGCATGGCTTTCGAAAGTTTATACTCTGCAGGGGTGTCCCAACTTAGCCCATCACAAGCTCTCACGGTCAACGAAGGATATTCCTTCTCCCGGGAAGACCCGATCAGTCTTGGAATCTCGGTTACAAGACATTTCGACAATGGTAAACAAGACCAGCAAAGCCGCCTAATGTGCCGACAATCTCGATAGGAGCTGCACATATCTCGTTCTCAGGGCAACACCGGATGAGCAATCCATACAACTAAAACCAACCCTCAAGTTTCCCCGAGGTGGCGCTGCAAGGGGCTCTATGTCGGTGTCAAAACCGGCGGATCTCGGTTAGGGGGTCCCGAACTATGCGTCTAAGGCGGATGGTAACAGGAGGCAGGGGACACGATGTTTACCCAGGTTCGGGCCCTCTCGATGGAGGTAAAACCCTACGTCCTGCTTGATTGATCTTGATGATATGAGTATTACAAGAGTCGATCTACCACGAGATCGTAGAGGCTAAACCCTAAAATCTAGCCTATGGTATGATTGTATGTTGTTCTATGGACTAAACCCTCCGGTTTATGTAGACACCGGAGGGGGCTAGGGTTACACAAGGTCGGTTACAAGGGAGGAGATCTACATATCCGTATTGCCAAGCTTGCCTTCCTCGCCAAGAAGAGTCCCATCCAGACACGGGATGAAGTCTTCAATCTTGTATCTTCATAGTCCAACAGTCCGGCCAAAGGATATAGTCCGGCTGTCCGGAGACCCCCTAATCCAGGACTCCCTCAGTAGCCCCCGAACCAGGCTTCAATGACGATGAGTCCGGCGCGCAGATTGTTTTTGGCATTGCAAGGTGGGTTCTTCTCCAAATTCTGAATATCTGCTGAGTAGTATCTGGCTCCCCATAAATGTTGCACTTCTTGGCTTCTGCGCCCAATAAGGGCTATCTTCCACGTGTCGAGCGAATGCGAGGATCCAGGGCATTTTTACATTCGCCCACCTAGCCATGTCAATAAATTGTCTATTAAAGGGACAGGGATTCTTAGATCCAATTCACACCATCCTCCCACGGTGAGTATCCATCGGAGCGCTCGGAAAAATCCATTCCAACATGGACGGCCTTCGCAACTCCTCCTCCCGCTCCCGTAGCCCTAAGCCCAGTGATTGGGAGAAGTGTTCCGTCCCGCATAGCTAATTAGTAGAGTTGCAGACCCAGGGATTTCTCCCTCCAGCATATATGGTCCCCATTCGAGCCGGGCTCGCCACCTATAATGGCGGGGAGCAAGCGGAGAGCTTCCCCAATCCCTCCAAGGAGGAGTGAGTATGCCTTGTCCCTTATTTACTAAGGGGACTTGGATTTCCAATCCATCTGTTCCTCCGCGGGCTCCTAGAGTTTTACGGCCTCCAGTTGCATAATTTCACCCCTACTTCCATATTACACATCGTTAGTTATGTTGCCCATTGTGAGCCGTTTCGGGGCTGCAAGGCTCATTTCGAGCTATGGAAGAGGCTATTCTGCCTTCTGCCTTGTACATAGGAGGGGTCACTATATCAAGTGGGCGGAGCCGAAATATGGCGCATCACCGGGACCGGATACCTGTCTGGTACCCCGAAGAAGACATCCGAAGACTGGCCTTCGGAGTGGTTTTACATGGAGGACGTCCCCCTTCCAGATCCTATTCGGAGGGGTCTTCCCGAGTTCAACAATGCTCCTCTGAAGAAATGCCAAAGCTGGCGCCCACGGAGCCCCCAGGAGGAAGACAACGGAGAAGTCCTTTACCTGATGGACCGGATTAAAGTGCTGGCTCAATCAGGATTGATAATAGTCGAGGTTATGTCAATATGCATAATGCGGAGGGTGTAGCCACTTCAATATCGAGGGCACCCCCTGTGGTGCTTTAATGGGGAAGATGATGCCACCCGCTGTGGGTGTAAGGGACCAGACTCCGTTGCTGCTCTAGCAAAAATCCTGTCCGAGTTGTTCAAGGGAGAGGAAGAGGAGTTCAACCGTATTAAGCCACGGGATGGATTCTCCATGTACAACCCTCCAAGCTGGGTGAGCTGTCACTCTTTATTCCCAACCTTCCCACATTATTCGTCGTAAATACTCACCTTGCCGTTTCATGGCAGGAACTACAAAAAGCTGTAAGGGAGGTCAGCAGCCCACCTCCACAACCGAAGGACCCTGACCGGGCCCTCGATCCCGGACTCGAAGAGGATCCGGACACATTTGTGGAGCTGATAGACAGGACGTTCTATCAATTGAGTTGCGATGATGCCATGGTGGCCATCATGGCCGACTATCCTGGGCTACTCCCTGCATCTCATGTAAGAAAAACCGGAGTCCCAACTTCCGAGAAGGATCCCCTTTTATGCACTTCACCTACCGTACACATATGGTGTTTTACAGGGAAGGCCTTCGGGACGCCATGTCGAACCCGTAGTGACTCGCCAACAAGGGGCACCGAAGCCGGGTAGGCCAAAAAGGAAGGCGGTCAGGACCAAGACGCCGGTGCGGAGGTATGATACAAAACCTCGCTCCGTGGTTGTCGTCTTTCTTAAAATATAATGACGTCCATGTTTCCTAGTAGAAAAAACGCTCGCCGAACTATATTCGGAGAGGTTGCCAATCACGCCTCCACCGGTCGGGCTCCAGGGCCGGACATACAGGTGGAAGCTAACACGGGGCGAACGCCGGATGCTCCTTCTACAAAGGATGTGGACAAACTATCCGCTACAAATTCCAAAGTGGAGAGCGCCATGAATCACAGGTGTCGTCGGGCCGTACTCCGTGACACTTGTTTCTCCCAAGAGGCGTTTGATGCCTTCAACTCAAGAGACGCATACATCCGTGCTGCTCAAAATGGTCTAGCCAGAGCCACGGACCAGTATGTAAGGGATATACGGGTAAGAAAATCTGAAGATTATATATATCAGTAGCCCCTGAGACTTGAAACAGTTGACGCAACTGATTTAAGGATCATTATTTTTGCAGGTTCTTACAGAGAAGAATTCCCAATTGTCTCAAGAGCTGGAAGAGTGCAAGGCCCAGCTAGGGGCCGCTGTCGCCGCGTTGAAGGAGTCCAAGAAGGCCCCCTCTAGTAACACTTGTTTCCATTGCAAAGAATACAGCTACCAGATAGTATGTGGCATGCATGCAAATCTAACAATAGATGTTGCAGATGACCCCAGAGTGAATCCGGAGGCCGTGTCGGTGAATGCAGAATGTGCTGATTGATAGCTAAATGCTGGCGAGTGCGTGCTTACGCGAGTCAGGCAGGAGAAAAATAATCTCCAGGACGCCAATATTCGGCTGGGCATGGAACTGAAAGATGTCCGAGCCCATCTTGCGGACTCCGTGAAGGAGAATAAGCGGCTTCGACACGACATTTTCAGTAAGTGCTTTGAACGAACTTTGGGAGGAGTTCGGCAAAGAAGCCAGCTAACAGAGTTATGTCTGCAGGTATGCTGATGGGTTGTCCCGCGGAGGAGATGCCCGGGTCTGCAGGTGATCTTCTACCAGACCTCTCACAACTGCACGAACAAGTTCGGCAGGTGATGCAGGCTTTTGCCCAAGCCTTGTGGCCATCCGCGTCCCTGCTAGGAGGCATGGGGGAGCTTATAGAGAAGCTCAAGGGAGTGCGGCGGCACTTTCGATTATGGAAGATATCGGCCTGCCGACAAGGTGCGAGGGAAGCCTGGGCTATGGTGAAGGCGCAATATACCAAAGCTGACCCAAACCACATGGTCGAGGTCGGACCTGTGGGGCCCGATGGGAAGGAGATCCCCATCAGTTTGGTGTATGTCGGCGTTCTGGGAACGGGGGTCCCCACACTTGCCTGCCTGCGGCCTGCGGCGTGGCTCAAAGGGGGGCCCAGCACGGCCCATCTTCACCAACACAAGCCCAAGACCCTCGCGAGGGGCCAAGCCTCGCGAGGTGGACGACGTGAAGCTTCCTCAGGCACGGCCTCATCAGGCTGGCTCACGAGGAGGTGGAGAGATCAAGGCGGGGTACCTCACGAGGTGCCCATGACGCAAGCCATGACGACTCAGGGCGCCAGGCGCGTGCCTGCCCGCGCAGCGTCCTCCTTTCCCCTTTGGTGCAAAGGGGGCAAGCGCGGCCGCGGAGTACCGAGGCATCAGGTAGAGGTTGCCATTTCAGTGCAACGAGACCAAGACCAGGAGGACTACGAGATGGAGGTCACCGTGGAGCCCAAGACGGCGTCATCACCAGAGCTTTGCGCAGGTGAAGACCGCTTTTGTCAGGATAGCTGATACTTGCTGTCCCCCTTCAAATTAGCCCGCCATTGTTGGCTCCCTTCCCGCTCAATATTTGGGAAGAGGACTAGGGCCTCTATAAATAGGACTAGCCACCCACACAGCAAAGGGGGTTCGGCAAAAGGAGAGCAGAGAGAGAGAGAGAGAGAAAGGTGGCTGAACTCCTCCCAGCAGTTCATCGCCTCAGCCAAGAACAGACCCTCGCGAGGCTGTTCTTCCTTGTATTGTTCATCATCATCAGCCCAAGAGGCAATCCACACACCACACACTGGAGTAGGGTATTACACCACAACGATGGCCTGAACCAGTATAAACCCTGTGTCTCTTGTGGTGTTCTTTCCTTAGTTTAGATCCTAGCACGGCGGAGGGGTGCAGGAAGGTAGGAGGCGGAATCTCCGCTCGCACCCCAGTGTTCGAACCTCAAGGGTCTGCCGGAACCCGAAATCCGACATTTGCCGCGCCAGGTAGGGGTGCGCCGGAATTCGTCTTCCACCGCCCGTTCTCCTCCGACCGTCACGCCCATGTTTAACGCTCGTCGGGCCCGCGCCGAGCGCCGGGCCGCACTCGCTTCCTGCGTCGCCCAGACGGCCCCTGTCGGCGGGCATCCACGCCGTTCCCCATCACCTGCCGTCAACGCCACCACCGGCCCGGCGGGGGACAAGCGGCAAGCATCGTCCCAGCATCCTTCTGTGCGGCAAGACGGCTGCACCACAACTCCCTCGCTCGCCCCTGCTGGTTCTTCGTCCCGCGCGCTCCGCGCGCCCATGGGCCCCCGCAACCTCTCCCCCGACTATCGCGCTGCACGGACCCCCCCCCCCAGTCGTCGCGACCCTCTTGGGCGGCTCGCAGGCGCCGCCCACAAGTTACCACGTCAAGCCGTTCATTCGTCGGGTCAGCGCCGCTTCCACGCGGGAGGGGGCTCCACTGGATCGGGCGGCGCCCGAGACCGGCCTGAGCTTCAGCTCGGAGGACCACCCCTCCAACTCGGCCTGCTCGGGCACGCTCCCCATGCTGTGCACCCCCACCATCTGCCAAGTGGCCGTCACCAGAACTCTCATCGATGGCGGGGCAGGCCTCAGCGTGCTCTCAGTCGAGGCCTTCAACCTCCTCTGCATACCCTTGGAACGGCTGTAGCCCAGCCGGCCCTTCTCAGGCGTTGGGGGCAGGTCGTCCGGCTCCTTGGGACGGATCTGGCTCCCAGTGACCTTCGGCACCTACGACAACTTCCGCACGGAGCTGGTCGACTTCGACATCGCCCCCATCGGCCTTCCCTACAACACCATCCTCGGCTACCCGGCGCTGGCCCAGTTCATGGCCGCGACGCACCCGGCGTACCACCTCATGAAGATGCCCGGGAGCAGCGGTGTCCTCACCATGCATGGGGACACTGGGGACGCTCTGCGGGTGCTCAAGCTCGTTTTCAAGACAGCGGCGTCGGCACAGCCCGCCACCTTGGAGGCCCCCGAGCCCAAGGGGGCTGCGCCCGCCAAGAAGAAACAGTTGTTCACCCAAGACAAGGCAGAAACCAAGCAGATACCCGGCGATGAGGACGGGTCCACCAATTCCACTTTCACCATAGGCGCCCACCTCAAGCCCGAGCAGGAGGAGGCCCTGGTCGGGTTCCTGCGCGCAAACAAGAAGGTATTCTCTTGGGAGCCAGACCAGTTGGTAGGGATCCCCAGGACTGTAATCGAGCATCACCTCAACGTATGCCCCAACGTGCGCCCTGTGAAGCAGAAGGCCAGGCGGTAGTCCACAGAAAAGCAGGCCTTCATCGTCCAAGAGACCCGCAAATTAGAGGCCACTGGGGTCATTCGCGAGGTCCGATACCCAGATTGGTTGGCCAACCCTGTCGTTGTGCCAAAGAAGGGAGGGAAGGAACGCATGTGTGTCGACTTCACCAACCTCAACAAAGCGTGCCCGCAAGATCCGTTCCCGCTCCCCCGCATCGACCAGATCGTCGACTCCACTACGGAATGCGACCTGCTATGCTTCCTGGATGCCTTCTCTGGGTATCACCAGATCAAGATGGCGGTTGAAGACGTCGAGAAGACAGCCTTCCTAACCCCGTGTGGGGTGTACTGCTACACCCGCATGCCATTCGGGCTGCGTAACGCAGGGGCGACCTTTCAGCGGCTGATGCATATCACCTTGGGCCCGCAGCTCGGGAAGAATGTTGAAGCTTATGTCAATGACATCGTGGTAAAATCTCGGGAGGCCAGGACCTTGATACAAGACCTGGAGGAAACCTTCACGAGCCTCAACGCAGTGAACCTACGGCTCAACCCAGAGAAATGTGTGTTCGGAGTCCCCTCGGGCAAGCTTCTGGGTTTCCTCGTGTCTCATCGAGGCATCGAGGCTAACTCGGAGAAGGTCAAGGCAGTGGAAGACATGAGCCCGCCGAAGACCCTCAGAGAAATGCAGAAGCTCACGGGGCGCGTGACCGTGCTAGGGCGCTTCATCTCCAAGTTGGGGGAGTGAGCGCTACCCTTCTTCCAGCTAATGAAGAAAAAGGGGCCCTTCGAGTGGACTGAGTAGGCCGACAAGGCATTCCAGGATCTCAAGAAATACCTGACCAGCCCACCGGTCATGGTGGCTCCACGCCCTCAAGAGCCCCTGGTGCTTTATATCGCCGCCACTCCCTACTCTGCCTGCGCAGCCCTGGTGGCAGTCAGAGAGGAGTGTCGAATTAGAACCGCGGCAGTAGCCCGGGACAAGGCGGAGCTGGTATGAGGAAGACCCACAAAGGCCGCCACGGCAGCTGATGAGGACCAGCCGTCGCAGAGGGGCGCACCAGAGGCAGGAGAGGCCCCTCTCCTAGATGGCCAGTCTCAGGAGGCCTCATTGTCTCGAGAGGCGCCATGGTCTCCAAAGGGAGCCGCTAGCACTGACGCACTCCACCTCGTTGAGCACCCAGTGTACTTCGTCAGCACAGTGTTGCGGGATGCAAGGGCGCGGTACCCTATGCCCCAGAAACTCCTCCTCGCGCTACTGGTGGCCTCGCGCAAGCCGCGGCACTATTTTCAGGGTCACCCCATCAAGGTCGTCTCGTCATACCCCCTGGAGAGGGTGCTCAGGAGCCCCAATTCAACTGGGAGAGTCGCTGAGTGGAACATAGAGCTGCAAGCGTTTCAGCTCGAATTCAACACGACCAGAGTCATCAAGGGAGCAGCGTTAGCGGATTTTGTGGCAGAATGGACGGAGGCGCCAGGCCTCAAGGCCGACGAGGATCGGTCCCTATCCCCGGGAAGCAAGGCGCCAGAAGGCTGGCTCATGTACTTCGATGGGGCGTTCTCCAAACACGGCGCAGGGGCTGGGGCGGTGCTTATATCGCCCACCTAAGACAAACTCTATTACGCCGTGCAGCTTTGTTTCCAGCAAGGCGAAAAGGTCTCCAACAACATAGCGGAGTATGAAGGTTTAATAGCGGGCTTGAAGGCCGCAGCTGCCCTGGGGGTGAAATGCCTCACCATCAAGGGCGATTCGCAGCTCCTTGTCAATTTCTCCAACAAGGTGTACGAGCCGAAGGATGAGCACATGGAGGCCTACCTTGCAGAGGTCCGCAGGATGGAGAAGCAGTTCTGGGGGTTGGAGTTGCAGCATGTGCCCCGTGGCACCAATCAAGAGGCCGATGACATCGCCAAACGCGCGTCTAGGTGGTTACCTCAGGAGCCTGGCGTTTTCGAGGAACGGCTCTTCAAGCCTTCAGCCTTGCCGTCACTATCAAACACGGCTCAACCCCGGGAGGAGCTCACCCAGCCACCTGCCTCCGGAGCTCCGGCCTATGGCCCGGCATCAGGAGCACGCCTGCTCCTGACGATGGAACCTCAGGAGGGATGTTGGATCACGGAGCTCCGGAGCTACTTGACGAAGGGACCCTACCGGAGAAGGAGGAGGAAGCAGAGCGAGTGGCACGCCAGGCCACGGCATACTACATCAGAGATGGAGAGCTCTACCGGAAGCGACCAAACGATGTATCCCTGCGCTGCATCTCTAGGGAGCAAGGGAAGGAGCTACTGGAAGATATACACGGTGGGGACTGCGGACATCATTCATCGTCACGGACCCTCGTCGGCAAGGCGTTCCGCAGTGGGTTTTATTGGCCCACCGCGCTCAATGACGCCGTTGAACTAGTGAAAGCTTGTGAGGCCTGCCAGTTCCACGCCAAGCAGATCCATCAGCCAGCGAGGGGCTTGCATACTATCCCCCTTTCATGGCCATTCGCACTCTGGGGGCTCGACATCTTGGGTCCGTTTCCTCAGGCGCCAGGGGGCTACCGCTACCTTTACGTTGCTGTAGACAAGTTCACCAAGTGGGCTGAAGTGGAGGCTGTCCGCACCATTCTTGCGGGTTCCGTGGTCAAGTTCATCAAGGGCATCGTGAGCCGGTTCGGGGTGCCGAATCGCATCATCACAGACAACGGTTCGCAGTTCACCAGTAACCTCTTCAAAACATACTGTACTAACCTTGCAATGCAGATATGCTACGCTTCAGTGGCGCACCCCCGAAGCAACGGCCAGGCCGAGTGAGCCAATGCGGAGGTCCTGAGGGGCCTCAAGACCAGGACATTCAAGAAGAAGCTGGAGGCCTGCGGCAGAGGTTGGTACGATGAGCTTCAGTCCGTGTTGTGGTCCATCCGCACAACCGCGACCAAGCCGACTGGGGAGACCCCTTTCTTCCTGGTCTACGGAGCCGAAGCGGTCCTCCCTCACGAGGTCAGACATTGCTCCGCGCGGGTCCTGGCGTTCAACGAGGCGCAACAGGACGCCATGCAGGGGATGGACCTCGTGCTAGGGGAGGAACGTCGCCGAGAAGCCACGCTACGAGCGGCGAGGTACCAACAAGCACTGCGGCGATATCACTGCCGCAACATCCGCCCCAGGACACTCGAGGTAGGAGACCTCGTGCTCAGGCGGGTCCTCTCCAGGGAAGGGCTGCACAAGCTCTCTCCCATGTGGGAGGGCCTGTTCAAGGTTGTTCATGTTTCCAGGCCCGGCTCAGCACGCTTGGAGACTCAGGAGGGAGTGCCGGTCCAGAACGCATGGAACATCCAGCACCTCCGGAGGTTCTACCCTTAAAAAGGCCCGGAGCCTGTGAAGCAAGGCGAATGCCTGTGAAGCTATCGCGCTTTGGAAAAGGCCCAGAGCCTGTGAAGCAAGGCGAGTGCCTGTGAAGCTATCGCGTTTGGGAAAAGGCCCGGAGCCTGTGAAGCAAGGCGAGTGCCTGTGAAGCTATCGCGCTTTGGAAAAGGCCCGGAGCCTGTAAAGCAAGGCGAGTGCCTGTGAAGCTATCGCGTTTGGGAAAAGGCCCGGAGCCTGTGAAGCAAGGCGAGTGCCTGTGAAGCTATCGCGTTTGGGAAAAGGCCGGGAGCCTGTGAAGCAAGGCGAGTGCCTGTGAAGCTATCGCGTTTGGGAAAAGGCCCGGAGCCTGTGAAGCAAGGTGAATGCCTGTGAAGCTATCGCGCTTTGGAAAAGGCCCGGAGCCTGTGAAGCAAGGCGAATGCCTGTGAAGCTATCGCGTTTCGGAGAAGGCCCGGAGCCTGTGAAGCAAGGCGAACGCCTGTGAAGCTCGCCGCCCGTGACACTCTCACGTAATAATGAGTTGGGGCTGTACACGCCCCGGAGTCTCAGGAGCGCCGGCCTCAGGCCCTGGGGCTCCCTCCCACGCCCAGTGGCAGCACTTAGCTCCGTGCTGGTGAGAAGACGTCGAAGACTAGACTAGGTGCCGGACGCGGCTTTTCATTTGCTTTCCGCAGTTGGCTTGTTCTTCTCCATTTGAAGTTTTATTGAAGTTGTTGCCGTCTTTGGCTCGCGGTTCTTCGGCTTTTCACGCTCCTGCCTCGATTTCTCTTGTACAAGGCCTCACGAGGGGGAGAGCCGAGCGCCCTCGCGAGTGTTCCTATCCTAGTCACTCAAAGGGTTCGCGACCTGGGCCCCTTGCAGGAGCACCCCTCCAGTTCGTGCCCCTCGGGCACCGCGACACAAACACAGGGCCTGGGTCGGTCGCCCCCACGGCTGGGGCCGAGAACCATCCACGTGCGGGCACATAGTCGGAAGGTACGATGAAGAAAGCAAAACGATAATTAACGGCAATAACCCATACACGCCCCCGCGGGGCACCACACTGTTGTCCTTCTTTATGCAGGAAAAGGGAAGAGGAAAAAACAAATCTGGGGCGGCTCGCCTCGCACCGGCCCGCAGGGAAGCCTGAGCAGCCTCCGGAGCTCAGGCGGACTCCCTCTCGCGCTTCACCAGGGCACGATGGTGGGCGGACACGCCACCACCCCCCAAGCAGATACGACGGTGTGGGGGCTGGCTGCGGCCACCACTAGGAGAGTCGCCGCCTGAAGAAGAACCGGAGAAGCTTGAGGAACCCTGAGCGCCGCCGGCCCCGCGAGCGTCGCCCTCTCCATCATCGCCGGAGCCGGGTTCCCAGCCGCGGTCGTCGCTCTCGGGGCAACACCCTGCGCGGCGACCATCTTCCCCAAACACCCTCACGTAGAGGGTGGCATCGCCGTCGAACCTGAAGTATAGGGTGCACCGACGGCCTAGGCCACGTGCGCGGGCAAACATCTGCCAACCGCGGGCCAGGGCCAGGCTCCCGGCTGCGGAGACCTCCAGTGAGACCCATGAGGCCCAGCTGCAGCAGCCGTCGGCCTGAAGCCATAGGCCGCCCGGGGCGCCGGCCGGGAGCTCGCTGAGGAGGAAGCGAGGAAGTGGGAGCCGGGTGCTAGTCGGCTCCACCGACCACACGACGAACTCCGGCAGCACCTCTGCGGCGCGAAAGCGCGGCATAGGGGGACGCGCAGCCGGAGCGCACCCCCCGGCCGCAGCAATCCGCCCGCCACCGCGCTGGAAAGCGTCTCCGCGGCCGCAGGAAGCTGCCGTGGTGGCCACAGGATGTTTGCGGGGGCGCCCTCGGCCGCGCTTGGGCAGGGGAGAGGCATGCTCTGCCTGGCAAGCCTTCCCCTTCTCCGCGGCCGAAAACCTCCTCGACGGGGCCATGGAGAAGAAGAAGAAGCAAGGCGAGATGAACCGGAAGGGCGCACACCGTCCAGTACTTATAGCCGGTGGAGGCCAACCACCGACCTCCACGATCGCAGGTAATCATGACCCGTCTTGCATGTAGGGACTTGTCCAGTCAGTGTAGTTGTCGAGGCACCATGGGGAAGTGGAGACGCCCACGTCCAATCAACCGCCACGCGGCTCCCAAGGCCGCAGGCTGTTAGGGCCCGCGGCACTTCGCTCTTGCCCTTCCGCCTCCCTGCACGGCCAAGTCCGGGCGCGCCTTGGGCCCGGGGGCTACTGTCGGCGTTCTGGGAACGGGGGTCCCCAGACTTGCTTGCCTGCAGCCTGCGGCGTGCCTCAAAGGGGGGCCCAGCACGGCCCATCTTCACCAACACAAACCCAAGACCCTCGCGAGGGCGAAGCCTCGCGAGGCGGACGACGCGAAGCTTCCTCAGGCACGACCTCGTCAGGCTGGCTCATGAGGAGGCGGAGAGATCAAGGCGGGGTACCTCACGAGGTGCCTATGACGCAAGCCATGACGACTCAGGGCGCCAGGCGGGTGCCTGCCCGCACAGCGTCCTCCTTTCCCCTTTGGTGCAAAGGGGGCAAGCGCAGCCGTGGAGTACCGAGGCATTAGGCAGAGGTTGCCATTTCAGTGCAACGAGACCAAGACCAGGAGGACTACGAGATGGAGGTCACCGTGGAGCCGAAGACGGCGTCATCACCAGAGCTTTGCGCAGGCGAAGACCGCTTTTGTCAGGATAGCTGATACTTGCTGTCCCCCTTCAAATTAGCCCGCCATTGTTGGCTCCCTTCCCACTCAATATTTGGGAAGAGGACCAGGGCCTCTATAAATAGGACTAGCCACCCACACAATAAAGGGGTTTCGGCAAAAGGAGAGCAGAGAGAGAGAGAGAGAGAGAAAGGTGGCTGAACTCCTCCCAGCAGTTCATCGCCTCAGCCAAGAACAGACCCTCGCGAGGCTGTTCTTCCTTGTATTGTTCATCATCATCAGCCCAAGAGGCAATCCACACACCACACACTGGATTAGGGTATTACACCACAACGGTGGCCCGAACCAGTATAAACCCTGTGTCTCTTGTGTTGTTCTTTCCTTAGTTTAGATCCTAGCACGGCGGAGGGGTGCAGGAAGGTAGGAGGCGGAATCTCCGCGCGCTCCCCAATGTTCGAACCTCAAGGGTCTGCCGGAACCCAAAATCCGACAATGTATGACCAAGTAGAATTAGCCGCAAAGTATTCGCAACAGGATTGTAGGCTAGACAGCCTGTTGGATGGTATAGAAGAAGAATTTAATCAGTCTTAGTGACTGTGTACTTCAAGTGACATGTATAATGTCCCTAGCCAGATTGTAAATCATTTGTCATAGCGGACCTTTTTGCTTCGACCTCTGGACCTGATAGTCCGGAGTGTATCCGAGTACCCACTGGTTATGTAGAAGCTGAGGTATGCATGGAAACCAGGCGTAGGGGTCATAAGTGCTTGAACGGACAAGTACCCAACTAGCTATGTTATATTACATGCATAGTAAGAAGCATCTTCCAGGGAGAATAGTTCTGTTAAGGGTTCCTTTCCCTGGGTACGCATGCCCTAATGTGCATGTCCGAACTACGAAAAGAGACGCAGGCTATAAACATCTGGGGGCATGTGTCAAATTAAATAAAAGTCATCTTTTGTTCACCGACCGAATATTCCCTTAAGAACGCTAGCTTTCAGCTTCACCTAGTCTGAGGTACACATCCGGCTGACCCAACAGTAACAATCACAGAGGTGCTCCCCTTATGCCCTAGCCGAATTAACGGGAACGTATGGCATAAATACAAGACCCAGGCAACCCAGCTTGGCCAAAACTTAAGTCATATCGATGCATATAATGGCGAAAAATGTACATGTGGAAGAATAACACATGTGTAGGGCATAAATCCTAGGAAAATAGTTATATTAAGCTTCTGTATAAGAAGCCCCCAGGTATAATGAGCGTGGTTAGCGCGTCAATATTGTGTAACCAAGACACAAGTTTAGCCTTTTAAGGCCTTAAGGATAATAAAAAGAGAGAAAGAGAGAAAAGACAGATAATTGATATGCAAAAAATTGACGGAGGTAAGGAGATGAACATATAGTCCAGCACTAGGCGTAGAATCTTTGGAGTCTGGCTGCGTTCCATGGGTTTGGCTTGAGTCGATTATCTGATGCATCCCACAGATGGTATGCTCCACCGGTCAGAACCTAGTCAATAATGAAGGGACCTTCCCATTTGGGCTTGAGCTTGTTATTTTTCTTCTCCGGCAGGCGTAGAACTAGTTCGCCAATGTTATAGGTTTTGGCCCGTACTTCTCTGCTTTGATACCTTCGGGCCTGTTGCTGATAGAATGCAGAACGGGCTTTTGCCACGTCGCGCTCCTCCTCCAGGGCGTCCAAACTGTCCTGCCGGTCGAGCTCGGCCTCTTTTTCTTCGTACATGCGCACTCGAGGTGAGTCATGAATTATGTCGCAAGGCAGAACCGCCTCTGCGTCGTACACCATAAAAACGGTGTGTATCCGGTAGTGCGATTCGGCGTGGTCATCAGCCCCCATAGCATGGAGTCGAGCTCCTCTACCTAGTGCGTGTTTGATTCCTTTAAGGACCGCACTAATCAGGGTTTGATGCCGCTCATGATAAGACCATTTGCTCGCTCGACTTGACCGTTATTTTGCGGGTGATAGACAGAAGCATAATCGAGCTTGATGCCCATGTTGCTGCACCAAAGTTTCACCTCATCGGCTGTAAAGTTCATGCTGTTGTCAGGGATGATGCTGTGGGGGATGCCATAACAGTGTACAACCCCAGATATGAAGTCTATCACCGGTCCGGATTCATCTGTTTTGACAGGTTTGGCTTCTATCCATTTGGCGACGAAATTGGTCAGTACTTGCGACTTAATGGCTCGCCGTGGTCTATATGTTATGTCGAACGGGAGGAGCTCGATAGCCCATTTGGCAATCCGGCCTGTGGCATTGCGGTTGTTTATTATGTCGTTGAGTGGTACTTCTGAGGCCACTGTAATTGAACACTCTTGAAAGTAGTGTCGTAATTTCTGGGATGCCATGAATACCGCGTATGCTATCTTTTGATAATGTGGGTACCGTGATTTGCATGGAGTGAGGACAGTGATACATAATATACCGACTTTTGAAGTGGGAATTTATGTCCGTCCGTCTCTCGTTCGACGATGAGCACTGCGCTTACAACTTGATGAGTTGCTGCTGTATATAACAACATTGGTTTGCCGACATTTGGCGCGGCCAAGATTGGGTTGGTGGCCAAGATGGCTTTTATTTCTTCCAATCCGGCCGTGGCTGCATCCGTCCACTCGAAGTGTTCGGTGCGCCGAAGAAGGCGGTAGAGGGGGAGTGCCTTTTCTCCTAATCAGGAGATAAAGCGGCTTAAGGCCGCCACACATCCAGTTAACTTATGGATTTGCTTGAGGTCAGTTGGGATAGCCAACTGCGACAGAGCCCGGATCTTAGCCGGATTTGCTTCAATTCCTCTACTGGAGACGATAAAGCCCAGGAGCTTTCTGGCGGGTACGCCGAAAATGCATTTTTCTGGATTGAGCTTAATGTCGTATGTTCGGAGATTGTCGAACATGAGCCTCAAGTCGTCTATTAAGGAGTCAACATGTCTGGTTTTAACGACCACATCATCGACGTATGCCTACACTGTTTTGTCGATCTATTTTCCAGACATGTCTGAATCATGCGCTGATACGTTGCGCCGGCGTTTTTGAGCCCGAAGGGCATTGTGTTAAAACAGAAGGGGCCGTATGGAGTGAAATGCTGTTGCGGCTTGATCGGACTCCGCCATCTTAATTTGGTGGTAACCGGAGTATGTGTCGAGGAAGCATAATGAGTTGTGTCCTGCGGTAGCATCGATAATTTGATCGATGCGAGGGAGGGGGAAGGGATCCTTTGGGCAAGCCTTATTTAGGTCCTTGAAGTCGACGCATAGGCGCCATGATTTGTCCTTCTTTGGTACCATCACCACGTTTGCTAGCCAGTCCGGATGCTTTATTTCTCTAATGGATCCGGCCTCCAGTAACTTGGCTAGCTCCTCTCCCATGGCTTGTCGCTTAGGTTCGGAGAAACACCGAAGAGTCTGCTTGCCCGGCTTGAATCCCTTTAGAATGTTATGGCTATGCTCGGCCAGCCTGCGCGGGATTCCTGGCATGTCTGAAGGATGCCGGGCGAATATGTCCCAATTCTCACGCAGGAACTCCCGTAGTGCGGCGTCTATAGGGGGTTTAACTGTACCACGAGGATGCTGTTTTTGTGGGGTCCGTTGGATGGACTTGGAATTTGACTATTTCATCTGCTGGTTTAAAAGAGGTGGACTTGGATCTTTTGTCTAGTATCACGTCATCCCTGTCCACTGTGGAGCACAGCGCGGTTAATTCCTCCGCCACAAGGGCTTCAGATAATGCCTCGAGCGCCAGTGCGGCTGTTTTGTTCTCGGCACGGAGTGCTATGTCCGGATCACTAGCTAGAGTGATGATTCCATTGGGCCCGGGCATTTTGAGCTTCATGTACCCTTAATGGGGTATGGCTTGGAAGAATGCCTCCCGCCCTAGAAGGGCGTGGTATCCGCTACTGAACGGGGCCACTTGGAATGTAATTTCTTCGGACCTGTAATTCTCCGGAGTGCCGAATACCACATCTAGTGTGATTTTCCCAGCGCAACGTGCCTCCCGACTAGGGATGATTCCTCGGAAGGTTGTGCTGCTTTGCTCAATACGGTTTCAGTCTATTTCCATTTTTTGAAGAGTCTCCTCATAAATGAGGTTTAATCCGCTGCCGCCGTCCATGAGCACTTTAGTGAGCCGAAAGCTGTCCACAATTGGACTGAGGACCAAGGCGGCTAGAGCTCGGGCTGTTCGGAATTTAGGTTCGTCACTGGCATTGAAGGTGATAGCCGTGTCGCTCCATGGATTTATTGCTGCCACGTGGCAGACTTCGGCAAGGCTGCGGAGTGCTCGCTTACACCTATTATTTGAGGCGAAGGTCTCGAAGACTGTCAATACTATATTGTTATCCATGGGAAGGTGCTCTAAGGTGTTTTGGATGAGGAGATCCTCACCGCTCTTGGCCACCTGCCGGAGTACCCAACATGCTCTAAGGCTGTGTGCCGGTATGGTATCCGCTGTACTATGAATTTTGCAGGGCCCGTTAAGCCATCCTTCCAATACGGTTCCACGCCCTGTAGTGGGCTTTTGCTTCTTTGTAATTGAGTCGGGTGACTTATGAGAGTGCACCCTTTTAGTTTGGATTGGGGGTTTTGTCAGAGCCAGATTATCCCAAAATTTTGTTTGGGTTTTCCAGGCACTTTCCATCGCACAGTACTTCTGTACTATTGCCGCCAAGTCAGCGAAGTGTGCTATGTCACGGCGACTTATGGCGTTGAGGATTCCCTTGTCCATGCAATTGTTGCAAAAGAACAAAATTGCGTCTTCCTCGCGATAGTCCTTGACCTTGTTCATTACAAGGAGGAATCTGGCCTAGTAGTGATGTACTGTATCTTGGGGCTCTTGCCTAATGTGGGAAAGATCATTTGTATCTGGGTGGGTGGGTGGATTTAAGTCCAGACCTTGACCCAATCCAAGACCCCGGGGCAGGAGAGTTTCTGATCTTGGAAGTTCGGGCTTCGGGATGTTGCCCCACAGGTTCAGTATGCAGCCTGATTCTAGGTTCAGGGTTACGGCGATGTCTTCCCGTGAGCGGGTATCCGGCTCAGAGAGCTGGGGAATCCGGACATAGTTCTTCCTCAGGATAGAGGGAGAATCGCCGCATTGCTCCTCCACCACTGCTATCTGATGGGTGACCGGCGGAGAGTTAATTTCCCTTTGGTCAGGTTTAAGCCCAATCCGATCGTAGTCCGTAGCGACTCCCAGAGCGGCGATGCGATCCAAGAGCTCGTTCAAAGAGGAGAGCTCCATTGGATCCATCTGCTCGGTGAATTTCGAACCGATGTGGAGGCTATTTTCGATGACCCGAGAAGTCATCATCGGCGCAGCGGCCGAGCGGGCGGTCATGACAAAGCC
Source organism: Triticum urartu (assembly GCF_003073215.2). Lineage (NCBI taxonomy): Eukaryota > Viridiplantae > Streptophyta > Magnoliopsida > Poales > Poaceae > Triticum > Triticum urartu. The sequence continues at coordinate 501,538,579 of NC_053024.1, forward strand.
GCCTAGTCGGAGAGTTTGGTCTACAGCCAGGGCTCCCTAGAGGTGATGTTGTCCTTGACAACGAGATGAGCCATCCTTCCCTATGATGACGACATAGTGGAACTCTCAATGAAAGCACCAACGTCGGTGTCAAAACCGGCGGATCTCGGGTAGGGGGTCCCGAACTGTGCGTCTAAGGCGGATGGTAACAGGAGGCAGGGGACATGATGTTTACCCAGGTTCGGGCCCTCTCGATGGAGGTAAAACCCTACGTCCTGCTTGATTGATCTTGATGATATGAGTATTACAAGAGTTGATCTACCACGAGATCGTAGAGGCTAAACCCTAAAAGCTAGCCTATGGTATGATTGTATGTTGTCCTATGGACTAAACCCTCCGGTTTATATGGACACTGGAGGGGGCTAGGGTTACACAAGGTCGGTTACAAGGGAGGAGATCTACATATCCGCATTGCCAAGCTTGCCTTCCACGCCAAGGAGAGTCCCATCCGGACACGGGACGAAGTCTTCAATCTTGTATCTTCATAGTCCAACAGTCCGGCTGTCCGGAGACCCCCTAATCCAGGACTCCCTCACTCTAGTTCGGACCAACACTTAGAGAAGCACTGGCCCGGGGGGGTTAAAATAAAGATGACCCTCGGGTTGGCCAACCCAAGGGAAGGGTAATAGGTTATTAGGCAAATGTAAAACCAAGGTTGGGCCTTGCTGGAGGAGTTTTATTCAAAGCGAACTGTCAAGGGGTTCCCATAACACCCAACCGCGTAAGGAACGCAAAATCAAGGAACATAACACCGGTATGATGGAAACTAAGGCGGCAAGAGTGGAACAAAACACCAGGCATAAGGCTGAGCCTTCCACCCTTTACCAAGTATATAGATGCATTAATTAAAATAATAAATATTGTGATATCCCAACATATCCATGTTCCAACATGGAACAAACTTCAACTTCACCTTCAACTAGCAACGCTATAAGAGGGGCTGAGCAAAAGCGGTAACATAGCCAAACAACGGTTTGCTAGGAAGGTGGGTTAGAGGCTTGACATGGCAATATGGGAGGCATGATATAACAAGTGGTAGGTAGTGCGACATAGAGGTAGAACGAACAACTAGCAAGCAAAGATAGAAGTGATTTCGAGGGCGTGGTCATCTTGCCTGAAATCCCGCAAGGAAGAAGAAGAGTCCATGAAGAAGACAAATGGGCATAGTCGAACGGATCCTCACAAACGCGACGTTACCAGAACTATCGAGAAGAAGCACAACTGGGAAAGAGCAAACAACATGGTAAACAACCATCACATAAACATGGCATGATGCACAACCAAGTATGATGTATGTTCGGTTTAATGAGGCATGGCATGGCAAAGTGCACAAACAATACTACAAGTTAAGTGGAGCTCAATATGCAACGAGTTGCATATTGACGGAACACCACATCAATTATTTAGTTCTCTCTCGTTTATGTATCCAACAACATTAAATGTTGTTAAACATGTCAAGAGGTGAAGCATACGAAAACTACCTATCTAGACAAATTCAAATGAGGCCGGAACAACAAACAACAATTCCGGTAAATCCTCATGTGCAAATTATGGATTTGGTACTGTTCTGCCCTAAAGCATATTTTATAGTTTTTAAACATGCAAAGTAAAGCCAACATGTTAAACTAGGCATTTTTCTACCCCAATTACATATAAAGTTTGTTAATTTGGAGCTACGGTTAATTAGTTATGAAATAAATCATTTTTGCATGGCATTTAAGAAAATTAAAGCAAACAACAGTTTAAACATGGATGAAAGTTCGATATTATTAATCTACACCAAATTCTAAGCATTTTACATATAAACTTTGTTTAATTCCGATGCACGGTTCATGAGTAATGATATGCATGAAGGCTAGGGTCTTTTCTGCAAAATTGCACTCTCTGGATTAAATAGAAAAATCTTCCTGGCAAGCAAAAAAACATGACAAGTTGAAACTGGGGGCGGACTGGGCTGCTCACATTGGGCCTACAGGGGCGCGACAGATCTGGGCCTCGGCCCGGTTTGGTGGAGAGGGAGGCCGGCAGGGGCACGCTAGGCCGGCCTGCTTGTGGCCCACGCGGGCGCTTGAGCTGGGACAGGCGCGGTTACTGGGCTGCTCCTAGCTAGATCGATCGACAAGGGGGGAAACATGGTCAAAGCATGTACGCCCTGTTGCTCCTCGTAGCAGAAGAACAGAGGCCGCAGCAGAACGCGACGCACAGACGACGTCGGAAGCAGAAGAACGCGCGACGGCGAGGGCGGCACACCGGCGTGAGGCAAGGGCAGGAAACGGCAGGCGGCAGCGGAGTGAAAGAGATCCGGTGGAGGAGGCGATGGCGGCATCCCATGGTGCTCGTTCAGCGGCGTCGGTGTTCCTGTGTAACCGAAAGAGAGAGAGAGAGAGAGAGAGACAGACAAGGTGAGCTTCGGGAAGGAGGGAGAGGAGAAGATATGGGCGCGAGACTCATCTGGTGGTCAACGGCGACGGCGACGGTGCAGGGTGGCGTCGGGCATGGGGTTGGGGTCTGGCGGGTCGACGGCAGCGACCTCCGGGAGGTCGGTTCCTATGGCAGCACAAATCAGAGGCCGGGGCAAGGCAGAGGGACTTGGCATGGGGTCAGCGCATGAAGCAGAATGCGAGCCGAACAGGTCGACGTGGTCCTGGGCGTCGCGGCCAACGGGAGCAGGCGGTGAGCGGGCGCCTCATCCCCTGCTCATCAGGAAGCAGAGCAGCGGCGATGAACTCTGCGGGGAGGAGGCCGGGAACACTGGGCTGCCACGGGAAGGTCGGCAGAGGACGAGAATCGGCGGTCCGGGGACTTGACGGCGGGAGAGGCGGGAGAGGCGGTCATGCAGCTCCAAGCGACGGCTCCATGGTTCCTTGTGATAGAATAATAGAGAAAGGAAGGGGGAGATCGTGAGAAAGAGAGGTTGAGAAGCAGGAGGGAAAAGGGAAAAAAATCTTCCTAAATTCTTCAAAGTGCACGCGCACTTTTTAGACAAAACGAGCGGCCTCGCTCTCACAGCGCATGCATGTGTTAATTTATTTGTCTGCTAGTGCATGTAGGCGTGGCATTAAATGCGTTCACACTGCTCCTATAGTTTGAGAAAGACAGATCCATCTGCGTTTATTTTGGGTTTTCAAAAATTCAGAAAGCTATATCTTTCAAACCGCGGGTCGGAATTCAAATCCATTTTCACCATTGGAATCCTCGCGACGAGATCTTTGAAACTAGATCCCGCATGGGTATATTTTGACGAATTTTTTTCTGATGCCAACTTTGAAGCTATATAGTGCAACTCTATTACTGTATTGTGCAACTTTATTTCTACGTCGTGCAACTTTTTTCCAAAACTAATGTTTGGAGGTGCACCTTCGTATGAGGTTGCAACCTAGCAACCACGACAACTTTGATGTGCAACTAGTCTATTGCCTCAACGAAAGTCGATGTGCAACCTCCTCTTGTAATGTAGTCTAGTTGCACACACATTGATGTTTAGTTGGCTTGTAATGTAATCTAGTTGCACACATATTGATGTTTAGTTGACTTGTAATGTAGTCTAGTTGCACACACATTGATGTTTAGTTGGTAGGAAGACGAGTTACACACACATATGCTCAGTTGGCTTGTAGTTTAGTCTAGTTGCACACACATTGATGTTTAGTTGGCAGGACACTAGTTGCACACACATATGCTCAGTTGGCGCGGCAATCTAGTCTAGTTGCACACACATTGATGTTTAGTTGGCAGGACTTTTTTGGCACACACACATATGCTCAGTTGGCGCGGCAATCTAGTCTAGTTGCACACACATTGATGTTTAGTTGGCAGGACTTTTTTGGCACACACATATGCTCAGTTGGCGCGGAAATCTAGTCTAGTTGCACACACATTGATGTTTAGTTGGCAGGAAGACTAGTTCGTCGAAACATCCCCATGCGGGATCTAGTTTCGAAGAGCACGTCGCGAGGATTCCAGCGATGAAAACGGATCTTAATTCCGACACGCGGATTAAAAGTTATGCTTTTTTTAGTTTATGAAACCACAAATTAAATACACCAAAGAATAAAACGCATGCATCGAAGGGATGGCTATGCAGACATTTAAGGACCAGGTGTAAAGGTTTCTTAAATTAGGATGATTACTTAAGAAGAGGACACAAAATTTTCAGTTTAGGCCGGCCGCTCGCGTAGGCTAAGCGAGCAGCCGGCCGCTCGCTAGACTTGGCCAAAAATCTTATACGACCTGGTTGTACATCCCGCGTCGTGCGACCCTCCCCTGATGATGACACCTAGCAAAACGAATCTCAAAGCACATCCCCTTTCTTCCACCTCTGACCTCTCTCTCTCTCCTATCTCTTTCTCCTCCCGCCGTTCTCCTCGGCTAACGCATGGGCTCGCCACTGCCCTCGGGCATTGATGACGTCCAGTGTCCTCTTTCAAGTCTGTCCACCTCCCAGGATCTTGCGTCGCCTCGGGTATTGCCCCGGCGGCGACGGTGGCGACAAAGGAACTGGTGCTGATGGTGGCCAGATAGCCATGGAACCTGAGCACTGAAGGGGCGTTGTGATGCAGCTGATCTGGAAGGGCGCTCCACGCGAGAAGATGCCGGGGCGGCGAGGGAAGAGAATTTTCTGGGGATGGTGCCGGCGGTTGAACATGGCGACGTGCTCAGGTTGTTGGTCGTGTGCGTGCTAGTGCTGCTCATGGACAAGAAAGAGATGGGGGACAGGGGAAGAGAAGGGTCAGAGGTGGAAGAAAGCTAGGTGTGCTTTGAGATCTGTTTTGCTAGCTGTCATCATCAGAAGAGGGTCGCACGGCGTGAGATGTACAACCCGGGTCGTATAAGATTTTCTTCCGGGAAAAAGGAGCGGGGCTGTCGGGGCACTCATCTCCGACGAGGTTTCGGTCACCGGTGTCGGTCGGACAACGAGGCAAGGTCAAGGGCGATGGGGATCTGCGGGAGGAGCTCGGGCAGAGGTGCTCGGGATGGAGGGGATCGAGAGTGGATGGTGATTGGTGGGTTTGGATCTAGAGGGATCCCAAGGAGAGGGTGGCGGCGGGTGAGGAAAAAGAGGGAGTTGGTCTAGGGTTAGGTAGGTTTACACTGACTATAAAGTAGGTGGGTTTTTGGTTAGGGCTAATCCGTCCCTCCGATCGCAATCGGACGATCACGAATAAATATCTAGGGAGTCCAAATAAAAAAATGGTGATGTTTTATAGACGTTTGGGGATGACCCTGACCCATCGGTCGTGACCGTGCGGTTCGGGTTTGGGGAAGTTTTCGGACGCACGCAGGGGGTCTGACAAAAGGTCACAGGTTAGGCCTAAGTGGGGTTAGTGAGCTGTGCAAGAGCGGTTGGGCTGAGATGAGCGGGAAGGAGTGCAGCCCGACAACAGTTTTCGGAGACCGAAAAAGTCCGACGAAAAGACTGGCTATATTGCCGCTATAGTTAACTGTTGGGGCGTCAAACGGACTCCGAATGCGACGAAACTTGGCAGGTGACCTACTGACAACATAAAAACACCGCATGCCAACTTTCAACCCATTCCAAGAACATTTTCCAATTACTTATAAAATAATATTTCGGACGTGCCGCAAGCGCGTGCAAGTGTGTTTGGGCTCAAAACGGACAACGGAGAGAACTGGGAGACCCGGACAAATGCAAGTTTTGAAAAACACGACGATGCAGTGCACATGATGACATGGCAATATGCAACATGCAAACAAATGACATGGAAACAACAACGAATAATTAGAAGACACCTGGTGCAACGGTCTCGGGGCGTTACAGAAAGGCCGTCCGGTCATCTTTGGAAAGACTGCCAAATCATGAAGGAGTTCAAAAATTCAAATTTGTTCTAGAACAATCATGGGCCGGGTGGCGGCTCAGGTTCCGGTTCTCATGGTCCGGGTTACGGTGGTGGCGGTTCTAATTCCGGTTTCTAGGGCCAGCCAAGCAATCAAGGCAATCAGGGTGGTTATCGTCAACAGTTCGGTCAGGGGAATCAACAACAACAATCTGGTTGTCAGAGTAATCCGAAGCAGTTGAATAGTGGGCAGTACCACGTCTTCACCACAAGTTTATGTAAGAGGGATCAGAAGCTTAATAAAAGGGCAGTAAACGCTGTTGAGCCAGCGGTACCCCGTTATTTACGATGGTCGGAGCAGCCCGTTGTCTGGAGCCGTGAGGATCACCCGCCCTGGGTTGATAATCTGGGTCATTTGGCGCTGGTGGTGGCGCCTCAGGTTGGAGGATACAAGTTCACTAAGGTACTCATGGATGGAGGCAGCAGTATTAATATCCTCTACTATGATACATTCTGTCGTATGGGGTTGACCGACAAAAACCTTAAATCATCAAACACTGTTTTCATGGTGTGGTACCTGGTAAGTCGGCATATCCGGTCAGTAAGATATCTTTGGAAGTTGCTTTTGGAGACGAGTATGATTCCAGATCTGAGACGTTGACCTTTGAAGTGGTTAAAATCAAGAGCCATTATCATGCTTTGTTCGGACGGCCGGCTTATGCCAAATTCATGGCATGGCCTTGTTATGTATATCTACAGCTCAAAATGCCGGGTCACGAGGGCACTATAACAGTACATGGGAGTCACAATATAGCCTTGGAGTGTGAGGAAGGCGATGCTGCTTACGCCGAGTCTATTTGTGCGACAGAAGAGTTGAAGTTCTAGAAGGACAATGTTGACCCGGCAGACACGACGTCTTTGAAAAAGCCAACTACGGAGCATTATCCGGTCTTGAAATTTAAGTCGATAGATGATACTAAGCTAGTTGATTTCGTTCCTGGCGATTCATCCAAGCAGTTCATCATCAGTGCTAATCTAGATCCGAAATAGGAAGGCACGCTCATCGAGTTCATCCGTGAGAACCGGGACATCTTTGCATGGAAACCTTCTGACATGCCAGATGTACCGAGGGAACTCACTGAGCACACTCTTAATATTGATCGAAAGTTTAATCCGGTCAAGCAATTTCTTCGTTGTTTCAATGAAGAAAGGTGTAAGGCCATTGGTGAAGAAGTGGACCGGCTCTTGGCGGCCGGGTTTATTGTTGAAGTTTTTCATCCTGAGTGGTTGGCTAACCCGGTGTTGGTGCTTAAGAAGAATGGCACTTGGCATATGTGTGTGCACTATACGGACTTAAACAAAGCTTGTTCAGCTGATCCCTTTGCTCTCCCTCGTATTGATCAAATTATTGATGCTACGACGGGTTGTGAGCGTTTGAGCTTTTTGGATGCTTATTCTGGTTATCATCAGATCAAGATGGCAGTTAAGGACCAGGAGAAGACAACTTCCATTACTCTGTTTGGATCCTTCTGCTATGTGTCCATGCCTTTTGGGCTCAAGAGTGCCCAGGCGACTTACCAGCGGTGTGTGGAAAATTGTCTCCATAATCAAATCGAGTGTAATGTTCATGCTTATGTGGATGACATTGTAGTAAAGTCCAGGGAGAAGGAGACCCTGATTGATGATTTGAAAGAAACCTTTGACAATCTCTGGGTCTATAAGATGATGCTTAACCCGACCAAGTGTGTCTTTGGTGTACCAGCTGGTAAGCTTTTAGGTTTTCTGGTTTCTGAACAAGGTATTGAAGCTAACCTGGGAAGATAAAGGCTATCACCTCTCTGGCTAAACTAACATGTATTAACGACGTCCAGCGTTTGGCGGGTCGTATTGCGGCCTTAAGCCGGTTCGTAAGCCGGTTGGGTGAGAAAGCTATCCCTCTTTACCAGATGATGAAGAAGACATATCGCTTTGTTTGGAGTGATACTGCTAATCAAGCGTTTGAAGATTTGAAGAAACAGTTGGCTGAGCTGCCCGTTCTTGCTGCTCCCATTGACAAGGAGCCTTTGCTGTTATATGTGGCTGCCAATAGCCGAGCTGTTAGTGTAGCCATTGTGGTGTAAAGGAAGGAAGCAGGCAAAGAATATCCGGTTCAATGGCCGGTTTATTACATTAGTTAGGTCCTTATTGAGTCCAAACAGAGGTATCCACATTGGCAGAAGCTTGTGTACAGGGTTTTTATGGCTAGCCGGAAGTTGAAGTAGTATTTTCTAGGTCATCCTATCACATGGTTAGTTCTTCCCCTTTAGGGGATATCATTCAAAACAGAGAAGCCACAGGTCGGGTAGCCAAATGGGCCATTGATATTTGACCTCATGGTTTAAAGTATGTGCCTCATACAACTATCAAGTCTCAAGCACTTGTGGATTTTATCAATGATTGGACAGAGTTGCAGATACCTGAGAAGAAGCCGGATAACACATATTGGACTATTCACTTTGATGGATCCAGGCAGTTGGAAGGCTCGGGGGCTGGAGTTGCCTTCACTTCCCCACGAGGTGATAAATTTTCTTATGTCCTCAGGCTGATGTTCCCTTGTACTAAAAATGCAACTGAGTATGAGGCCTTGCTCCATGGTCTTGTGATGGCTAAGGAGATGAACTTAAGCCGGGTGAGGTGCTTCGGCGACTCAGATCTGGTAGCACAGCAAGTGTGTGGCACTTGGGATTCTAAGGATCCACTCATGGCGGCTTATCATCGAGAGGTTGATGCTATTTCTGGGCACTTCAAGGGTTATCAAGTTGAGCATGTGGGTCGCAGGAAAAATGAGGCGGCTGATGCTATAAGCCGGTTAGGATCTCAATGTAAGCCGGTGCCACCTAACACTTTCCTGGATATTCTGCATAAGCCTTCTGTCAAGTTGCCTACAGAGGAGGATCTTGCTATTCCTGACCCGGAGGTACAACTGGTGGAGGCTCTTCATGCTATTCCTGATTGGACAATTCCATATTTGGCTTATTTGACCCGCGGTGAGTTACCTAAGGATGAAACTTTGGCCAGACAGATAACCTGGCGGTCTAAGTCAATGACTATTGTCAATGGAGAGTTGCATCATCGCAGTGTTACAGGGGCGTTTCAACATTGTGTTTCTCCTGAAGAAGGTCGTGAAATTTTGTGAGAGATTCATGAAGGAGATTATGGTCATCATGTCGGCTCTAAATCTCTTATAGCCAAGGCTTTCTGTCATGGGTTTTATTGGCTTACGGCTCACGCTTACACTGAAGATCTAGTCAGTAAATGTGATGGATGTCAGAAGTTTTCACGCTGAGCTCATGTGCCGGCTCAAGAATTGAGGATGATTCCAATTACTTGGCCGTTTGCAGTCTCGGGGCTTGATATGGTTGGGCCTTTCAAAAGGTCCAAAGATAAAAAGACGCACCTCCCGGTGGCGGTTGACAAGTTCACAAAGTGGGTTGAAGCAGAGCCGGTCAGTAAATGTGACACGGCGATGGTGGTTCAATTCATCAAAAAGGTGATTTTCCATTTTGGTTTCCCCCACAACATTATAACTGATAAGGGCACTAATTTATCCAAGGGTGCTATGGAAGAATTTTGTCAACGTGAGCATATCCGGGTTGATGTATCATCAGTAGCTCACCCCCAGTCTAATGGTTAAGCTGAGAGAGCCAATCAAGGGATCCTGAGAGGCATCAAGCCCCAACTTATGGTTCCCTTGTAGAGGACGTCGAGTTGTTGGGTGGAGGAGTTACCCTCAGTGCTATGGAGTATCAATACTACCCCCAATAGATCTATGGGTTACACACCTTTCTTCATGGTTTACGGGGCAGATGCGGTTCTCCCTAGTGACATCCGTCATGACTCGCCTCGCGTGGTGGCTTATGTTGAAGCTGACAATGAAAAAGCACGTCAAGATGCACTTGACCTATTAGATGAGGAGCATGACCTCGCGGCGGCTCGATCAGCGATTTACCAACAAGATATGTGTCATTATCACAGCCGCCGGGTTAAGACCAGAACCTTTCAAGAAGGTGACTTGGTGCTCCGGCTTATTCAGGATTAGACTGATATGCATAAACTATCCCCACCTTGGGAAGGGCCTTTTGTGGTCAGCAAGAATCTGAAAAACGGGTCATACTATCTTGTCGATGTTCGAGACCACAAGGACTCACGCACGTCGGAGGAGGAGACCCGTCGGCCGTGGAATATTGCTCATCTTCGGCCTTACTACACTTGAGCCACTGGCTCTTACAATGTACATATCTTGACAATGTATATATTATGATGATTATAATAAAGATGGCACCCCTGCTAATACAAGGCCTCTGTTCGTTTCATCTCAAAGAATAATGAGTCTTTTTCACTACAAATGGACATTTGGGGGCTTCATGCTCATTGAGCATAGCTGTGAATATCCCTCTTGATCCAGCGCAACGCCACATCTTCAGATGGTCATTTGGGGGCTTCCTGCTCATTGAGCATATCTATGAATATCCCTCTTGATCAGCTCAATTCCACAGGTCACTTGGGGGCTTCCTGCTCATTGAGCATAGTTGTGAATATCCCTCTTGATCGGCTCAATGCCACAGGTCACTTGGGGGCTTCCTGCTCATTGAGCATAGCTGTGAATATCCCTCTTGATCGGCTCAATGCCACAAGCCATTTGGGGGCTTCCTGCTCATTGAGCATAGCTGTGAATATCCCTCTTGGTCCGGCTTATATGCCCTAAAGCATGTGGGGGCTTCCTGTTCAAACATAGGTGTATTCACCAAAGAGAACATAGCATTACTACCCTCGTGAACTGGCTTGGAACACCAGGTGTATTCACCAAAATTTTCTGGGTTATCCTACTTTGTAGAATCTGCCACTTAGCCCGGGTAATCCTGGAATGACAAGCTGAACTCTTGACAGTCAATCTTACATAGACCCTGAACTTGTCAAGGTTAAAACGGCGGTCATGCGAGGCCAGATTCAGAACGTGTAAAAGGTTAACTCAGTGGCTTGGCGGCCCATGAAAGCCTTGGAGCTTTAGGCTTGGCGGCCTATGAAAGCCTCATTTTCTCGATTTTGATTCATTGTCTTTTTCTAATCATTTTTTGGAGTCATGTATTTATGCCATATTAACATATGGCCTGAGACAATTCAGGCCATGAAACCTTCATCCTTATGGATCATGCTTAAACATATCTGGAGTTTCATAAACCGGGCTGGCTTCGGACTATAAGTCACCAGTATATGATAATAGCATACGTGCTTGGAGTTCTGGCTTTAACCTTTGGGATTCTACCCCTTGCTGTATAAGGCGCTGCAAACCGGCAGTATATGATTATTAAACAGGGCATTATGTGTCCAATCTTTCTGGGTTGACACCCTTACTACACTGGTATGATAAGCCGGCAGTGCATTCAAATATCACAGGTATGATATTCTTTGATGATTATGATCAAACCGGCCCTAGTTATGAACTGTTTTAGTCACCAACGGTTTATATAGGCTATTATGACCCGCCCCACGGTAAACCGCGAGGGCACTTGTGATCTGTCTGTATGCAGGGCATTGCTAAAGCTGATCTACATAAATCGATGCTATCATAAGCATAAAGTGGTAGTTTTCAATTGGCGGATCAGCAGTTTGTGCAAAACAAAACATGCACGATGCCACGCCACATCAAAGTTTCACTAGTCTATTGCATGACTAAGTGAGCCAAAAGATCAAGTGTTTTTGGAAGATCAAATATTTGAACTGCCCAGCGGATCAATCTTCTTGGCCTTGACGACTTGAAGTTTCCGGATCATCCTTCTCTGGTTCTTCGTCCTCCGCCATATGTAAGTTTGGTGATGACCAGTCAATGCCACACAAGGCTTGGAATTCAGCTTCATCATCTGTAAGGTCAGACGGATCAACTTCAGGGGCGAAAGTATGCTTACGGATTGGGGGAATCAGATCCATCACTTTATAAGCCGGCGTAGGCATCTTCTGGTTTTCTGCGTCATAAGCCGGATGATATTTTGAGAGATTTGTTTCATCAGCAATCAGAGTCGCCAGAGGACGTATTTCTTTAACACAGGCAGCGAAGTCTTTCTGGTCAAAAGAAGTGCCATTTTCTTTCAAGCTTGGATATCCAGTAGCTACCTCGGTCGGGTCTAGCTCTGGTAACCATGCGTTAGCATGGCTCAAGGCCTTCACGGCACCGGCTCTTGCACATGACTGTTTTATCTCTTGAATCCTCGCAGGCAGAATTGACAATTTTTTCAAGACATCACTCAGTAGATTGGGTTCTTGATTTGTTGGGGAAATAGTGGCTAGCGTGCGCTGAGTTCCGGTATATAGCTATTCAACAAGCGTAAATATGGCTTTAAGCTTCACCAGCACATCTTGACTAAGGTTGCTACTCCTCATACCTGTGTAACAATCGTGGAGTGATCAGCAACGGTTTATGATAGAAAAAGAAGAGATTCAATTTTGATGTTGGTGAGGCGGCTCACCAAAGATAGCAGAAACCATCTGGGATACACGGTGTTTTAAACCGGTCAGCTCAGTGGTCACCTTTTGAAGATCAGCTTCCGCTTTTTCAGCCTGCTGCATTAGAGCAGTTTTCTCTTCAGCCCAGGCGGTTCTTTCAGCATCAAAACCGGTCTTCAGTTCTTCTGTCTCCTCCAGACTAAATTTGAACTTTGAGTTGGCTTTCCGGGTCTCATATTCTTGAACCTCCAGTCAAGTTTTCACATCAGGCAATTCTGATTGAAGTTGAGCAGTGGTGTCCTATATAGGCACAGATTTGAAACCATATTCATAAGTCAGCTTATAGGAATAAAGTCCCAAGCATTTTGCAAGCAACAACACTTGGCACTTGGGGGCTAATGCCTGCTGAAAAAAGTTGTTCATACAAATGGCTTTTATAAATAAGTCCCAAGCACTTTGCAAGAAAGAGTACTTGACACTTGGGGGCTAATGCACGTTGCACATCTTGTTACGACTTTATGATGACCCAGTTGCACTGCAAATGACCACAGTCGGCTCATGGGGGCTACACAAGTAAGTTCTGATTTATAAACAATGATGCACACGTACCGGTTCATTCATGCTGATTAAACCGACCCTTGGGGGCTACGAATGCAATGTTAATCATTAAAAATCCGGTTTAACTCTAAATGGTGAAAACCAGCCTTTGAAGGATTTTACCAAAGATGTTATTTATACTCATGGCTACTCTAGGTCTACATCATACTCAATTTTATCATATGCATTAGACTTGGGGGCTGACAGGATATGCATATTGTATTAAGCCGGAGTTCATACCTCATACTTCTGGTGCATCTGTTTCACCATGTCAATCTCAATATCGCGGCTGGTACACCTTCTATCACAGATCCAAAGGCAAGATATTCATTGCTAAGAATGGATCCTTTCTAGAGAAGGAGTTTCTCTCGAAAGAAGTGAGTGGGAGGAAAGTAGAACTTGATGAGGTAATTGTACTTGCTCCCTTATTGGAAAGTAGTTCATCACAGAAATCAGTTCCAGTGATTCCTACACCAATTAGTGAGGAAGCTAATGATGATGATCATGAAACTTTTGATCAAGTTATTACCGAACCTCATAGGTCAACTAGAGTAAGATCCGCACCAGAGTTGTTGGGGATATGACTATCAGATATGACCCGCCCAGGAGGGGTCGGATCATCCATTATGGTGGTTCATCTAAAAAGAAGCCCAAGAGTATACTAAAGATGGCGGTTCATAAATAGGCTTGTTAAAAGGCCCAAATCCAGAGGCGGCTTAAGGCCCGTAAGTGTAAACCGCCATGTATATGTAAACTTGTATTGTAAGACATGTAAGATAACTCACCGAGCCAGACACGTTTGTATGAGCCGACCGGGACTCTGTAGGCCGCAGGGCGTCAACCCATATATATATATAAGGGGATGACCCGGCAGTGGCTTAGGGAAAGGAACAACAAGTTGAAAGCCAGGCAAAGCGTGTTTGCTCACTGGTAATCGAAACCCTAGCAATACCACCTCAAACTGGAGTAGGCCTTTACCTTCACAGCAAGGGGCCGAACCAGTATAAACTCCCCGTGTCCTTTGTCCCGTTTTAACCCCTTTAAGCTAACCTCGTCGCAATGGCTCCACAACTAAGTCCTTCTACGAGGACATCTGCCGTGACACTTCCACAAAAGTTGGCGCCCACCATGGGGCCCGCGCACGGGGTTTTGAGTTCTTAAAGGCAGCTTCGAAGGGCTCAAGGGATACGCTATGGGCCGGATGACCAAGAGTCATCGCGGCAAGCTCTACATCGACGATGCAGGTTGGGGCCCCGAGGCCGGCTCAATTGAGTACGGGTACCGGGTCCCCTTCGATGGAATACACGTCTTCATCGGCAAGATTGGCGAGCTGGGCCCTGAATCGGACATCTGCACCGACATCATCGAGACGGCTCAGCGTGCATGACCCGCCTGGGCTCAACCCACTGTAAGGCATGTCTTCGTTGGGTTTACCCATGGGACTGAGTTGGAAGGCTCTATATCCGGTGGTGAGACGGCCCTTTGCTCTGATGATGAGTCGTCCACAGGCGAGACCAACTCAATGTATCAGCTACAAGACGGGTGGCTTGGGGGCTGTTCCGATGGCGATAGTATTCCGGATCCCCGTGAGCCGGCAAACAGGGTGGCAATCTTCATGGCTAGCACCCAGCCGGCTCATGGTTCGACAGCCGCCGCGGCTGTGACTTCCAGTGCAGCAGCGGTAACGGCAACCGGGGCTGACGGTTCAGCGCGCCCGCCAGCTCAAGTCTTAACAGATCTGTTAGATGCCCTAGCAACTTTGATGGAGGTTGAGGTGACCCCAGACAACCAGGAGCAGCACAAGGCAGAGATAGCTAAGTTGCGTGATGAGATAGCGCATGCTAAGGCGGAATTAGCAGCCGAAAACGCCAAGATGGCTGTAGAGCGGGCCGTTTTAAGTGCCCAAGCACAGCGGATTCAAGCAGATTCATACCGGCTCATGGTGGATCAGAACACATCGAACAAAGTTTTGAGGAGAAAATGCCGGAGTCATCTGTCCTCAGTTTATGAGTCAAGGGACCTCTTCAACACCCCTGGAGCTGGGGCCAGTAACCCGCCGGTGATAAATCAGATGACTGAAGCACCGGGCGGTGGGGTGCCGGGTCAGCCGCGCATGACAAGTTCTTCGTATATGGACAACACCCCGCCTCAACACGTGGTAACACCGTCGGGTCACTACTCCACCCCTTTGGACAACATGATTGCCGCGGCGACGTGATTTGCAGCTTTACCAGTTGAGGGTGAGACTCCGACGGCGGTTGAAACCCGAAGGGCTAGGGAGCTTCTTCAAATGGCTTTAGTGCAGCAACAAGCTTATTCTTATAGCCGTGACCGGATTCATTCAACCACCCGTCCAAGCCGGAGCTACAGTAGGCACATTGACTCACCCGCAGTCTCGAGTACGGAGCAACGTCGTAACCAACCTCATGGACATGACCCGGCATGCAATGATGCCAATGCATAGGATTTGGTGGACCAGGATAGAGCACGTCGGGAGGCCGAGCTGGCGGCTCATCAGCACGCGTCGGTTTACCCGACAACTTCAATTGAGGCAAGTGTAACTTCCAAGGCTTTTGGTGTGCCATGTCTAACATCGGCTTTATGAAACGAGCGTTTGCCCAAGGACTTCAAGGGCCCTCGTAAGGTGCCTAATTACACAGCAGATCAACCCCCTGAGGCGTGGGTGGAGAGTTATGAGATGGCCATGGAGATGCTGGATGTTAGTGAGGCTGCATATGCTAAGTACTTCACCATGATGTTAGAGGGGACGGCTCGTACCTGGTTGAAGGGGTTGCCGGCTAATTCCATCGGGTCATGGGCGGAGCTGAAGGCTCGGTTCATCCAGAATTTCAAGGATAACTATAAACAATCTATGTCAATCGTGGATTTGGTTTCTTATGTTTAGGCCGAGGGCGAGTGAACAACCAGCTAGGTGCGCCAGGTCTCGACCATCATACATTCTTCAGATAATATCAATGTCGGTTCAGCGGTTCTGATGCTGGAGAAAAATTGCTAGTTCATTCCACTCAAGCAGAAGCTTGGGAAGCTCAAGCGTCATTGCAACAACATGGGGGGGCTAATGGCGGCTCTTGTAAAGTATGCCGACTCTGATGGTACCAAGGACCCCGACTCTGAGGATGAAAGATCGGGAAAGGGAAAGAAGAGTAACGGCATGAAGGGACAACAGTATAACCTTACCAATCAGGGCGGAAACGGTAAGCACAAGGCTGATGATTTTGTGGCTAACGCCGGTGTGCGCAATTATAACTAGCATCGTAAGGGACCACCAGCTCAAGGGGCAAGATTTGACCTTGACGCGGTATTAAATCAGCCATGTTCAAAAAACGGAACGAATCAGAAGCCAGCTACTCATTCGTGGAAGGATTGCAGCATAATGAGAAGTTTTAGGGAGTCAATCCAACACAACCGTGGCCCGAACGGTGGGTCAGGATCTGGCTCTCATGGCCCGGGTCATGGTGGAGGCGGCTCAAATTCCGGGTTTCACGGCCAAGGCAATCAAAGTGGTTACAATCAGCAGAATAATCAGGGGAATCAACAGCAGCAGCAGTCTGGTTATCAGAGTAATCCAAAGCAGTTGAATAGTGGGCAGTACCATGTTTTCACCACTAGTACGGGATCAGAAGCTTCACAAGAAATTTTTGAACACTGTTGACCCGACGGTGCCTCGCTATTTACGGTGGTCAGAGCAGCCTATTGTGTGGAGTCGTGAGGATCATCCGCCCTGGGTTGACAATCCGGGTCACCTAGCTCTGGTGGTAGCGCCTCAGGTTGGGGGCTATAAATTTACTAAGGTACTCATGGATGGAGGTAGCAGCATTAACATACTTTATTATGAGACCTTCCGTCGCATGGGACTGACCGATAAGAATTTTAAACTGTCGAACACTGTTTTCCATGGTGTAGTACCGGGTAAATCGGCCTACCCGGTGGGTAAGATATCTTTATAGGTTGCTTTTGGAGATGAGTATGATTCTAGGTCTGAGACTTTAACCTTCGAAGTGGTCAAGATCAAGAGCCCTTATCATGCTCTATTTGGGCGGCCGGTTTATGCTAAGTTCATGGCAAGGCCTTGTTATGTTTACTTGCAGCTTAAAATGCCGGGTGATAAGGGCACCATCACAGTGCATGGGAGTCGCAAGGTGGCCTTGGAGTGCGAGGAAGGTGATGCAGCTTATGCTAAATCAGTTTGTGCAATAGAGGAGCTGAAATTTTACAAGGATAATGTTGACCCGGCAGATATGACATCCCTGAAAAAGCCAACCACAGAGCATGATCCTTCCTTAAAGCGTAAATCGGCAGATGATACTAAATTAATTGACTTCGTCCCTGGCGACTCATCTAAACAATTCAGCATCAGCGCTAATCTGGAGCCGAAATAGGAAAGCGCGCTCATCGAGTTCATCCGTGAGAACTGGGACATCTCTTCTTGGAAACCTTCAGACATGCCGGGTGTACCGAGGGAACTCGCTGAGCACACTCTTAATATTTATCCGAAGTTTAAGCCAGTCAAGCAGTTTCTTCGCCGATTTAACGAAGAGAGGCGGAATGCCATTGGTGAGGAGGTGGCCCGGCTCTTAGCAGATGGATTTATCGTTGAAGTTTTCCATCCTGAGTGGTTGGCTAACCCGGTGCTGGCGCTTAAGAAGAACGGCACTTGGCGAATGTGTGTGGATTACACGGACTTAAACAAGGCTTGTCCAGCTGATCTGTTTTCCCTCCCTCGTATTGATCAAATCATTGATGCTACGGCGGGTTGTGAGCGTTTGAGTTTTTTGGGTGCTTATTCAGGTTATCATCAGATCAAGATGGCAGCTAAGGACCAGGAGAAAACAACTTTCATTGCTCCGTTTGGAGCCTTCTGCTATGTGTCTATGTCTTTTGGGCTCAAGAGTGCCCAGGCGACTTATCAGCGGTGTGTACAGAATTGCCTTCACAATCAGATCGGGCGTAATGTTCATGCTTATGTGGATGAAATTGTGGTAAAATCCAGAAAGAAGGAGACCCTGAATGATGATTTGAAGGAGGCGTTTGATAATCTCTGGGTCTACAAGATGATGCTTAACCCGGCCAAATGTGTCTTTGGTGTACTAGCAGGCAAGCTCTTAGGATTTCTGGTTTCTAACAGAGGCATTGAAGCTAACCCGGAGAAGATCAAAGCCATCACTTCATTGGCTAAACTGGCGTGTGTCAATGATGTTCAGTGTCTGGCGGGTCGTATTGCAGCTGTAAGCCGGTTCATAAGCCGGTTAGGTGAGAAAGCTATTCCTCTTTATCAGATGATGAAGAAGACAAATCACTTTGTTTGGAGTGATGCTGCTAATCAAGCATTTGAGGATTTGAAAAAAACATTTGGCTGAGCCGCCCGTGCTTGCTGCCCCTATTGATAAAGAGCCTCTGTTGTTATATGTGGCTGCTAACAGCCGGGCCGTTAGTGTAGCTATTGTGGTGGAGAGGAAAGAGGCAGGCAATGAGTACCCGATTCAACAGCCGGTTTACTACATCAGTGAGGTACTTATTGAATCCAAGCAGAGATTTCCACACTGGCAGAAGCTTGTGTATGGGGTTTACATGGCAATCCGGAAGCTCAAACAATATTTTCAGCGTTATCCCATTACTGTGGTTAGCTCTGCTCCTTTCGGAGACATGATTCAAAAAAGGGAAGCCACAGGCCGGGTTGCTAAATGGGCCATTGAGCTTGGACCTCATGGTTTAAAATATGTGCCTCGTACAACCATCAAGTCCCAAGCACTTGTGGATTTCATCAATGACTAGACAAAGTTGCAGGCGCCTGAGGAAAAGCCGGATAACACATATTGGACTATTCATTTTGATGGGTCCAGACAGTTAGAGGGCTCGGGGGCTGGAGTTGTCTTGACTTCCCCATGAGGTGATAAATTTTCCTATGTTCTCCGGCCAATGTTCCCTTGTATTAACAATACAGCTGAGTATGAGGCCTTGCTCCATGGTCTTCGGATGGATAACGAGATGAATCTGAGCCGGCTGAGGTGTTTTGGCGATTCAGATCTGGTAGCTCAACAAGTTTCCGGTACTTGGGATTCTAAGGATCCGCTCATGGCGTCTTATCACCGAGAGGTTGATGCTATTGCGGGTCATTTCAAGGGGTATCAAGTTAAGCATATTGATCACAGCAAGAATGAGGCGGCTGATACTTTAAGCCGGCTAGGGTCTCAGCATAAGCCGGTGCCACCTAACACATTTCTGGATATTTTGCTTAAACCGTCTGTTAAATTACCTATAGAGGAGGATCTTGCTGTCCTTGACCCGGAGGCGCAATTGGTGGCGGCTCTTCATGCTATTCCTGATTGGACGGTCCCGTATTTGGCTTACATGACCCGGGGTTGATACGTCTCCAACGTATCTATAATTTTTGATTGTTCCATGCTATTATATTATCAACCTTGGATGTTTTATATGCATTTATATGCTATTTTATATGAATTTTGGGACTAACCTATTAACCTAGAGCCCAGTGCCACTTTCTGTTTTTTTCCTTGTTTTAGAGCATAGCAGAAAAGGAAAATCAAACGGAGTCCAATTGACCTGAAACTTCACGGAACTTATTTTTGGAACGGAAGCAATCCAGAAGACTTGGGGTGTATGTAAGGGAAGCAACGAGGAAGCCACGAGGCAGGGGGCGCCCTCCACCCTCGTGGGCCCCTCGTGGCTCCCCTGACGTATTTCTTCCTCCTATATATATCCATATACCCTAAAAACTTCGGGGCCGACAATAGATCGGGAGTTCCGCCGCCAGAAGCCTCCGTAGCCACCAAAAACCAATCTAGACCCCCGGCACCCTGCCGGAGGGGGGAATCCCTCTCCGGTGGCCATCTTCATCATCCCGGCGCTCTCCATGATGAGGAGGGAGTAGTTCTCCCTCGGGGCTGAGGGTATGTACCAGTAGCTATGTGTTTGATCTCTCTCTCTCTCTCTCTCTCGTGTTCTTGAGGTGGTACGATCTTGATGTATTGCGAGCTTTGCTATTATAGTTGGATCTTATGATGTTTCTCCCCCTCTACTCTCTTGTAATGGATTGAGTTTTCCCTTTGAAGTTATCTTATCGGATTGAGTCTTTAAGGATTTGAGAACACTTGATGTATGTCTTGCGTGGGATACCTGTGCTGACAATGGGGTATTCTATGATCCACTTGATGTATGTTTTGGTGATCAACTTGCGGGTTCCGTGACCTTGGGAATCTATGCATAGGGGTTGGCACACGTTTTCGTCTTGACTCTCCGGTAGAAACTTTGGGGCACTCTTTGAGGTTCTATGTGTTGGTTGAATAGATGAATCTGAGATTGTGTGATGCATATCGTATAATCATACCCACGGATACTTGAGGTGACCTTGGAGTATCTAGGTGACATTAGGCTTTTGGTTGATTTGTGTCTTAAGGTGTTATTCTAGTACGAACTCTAGGGCTGTTTGTGACACTTATAGGAATATCCCAATGGATTGATTGGAAAGAATAACTTCATTTGTTCTCCTCTATTAATGACTTTGGAGTGACTCTTTGTTGCATGTTGAGGGATAGTTATGTGATCCAATTATGTTATTATTGTTGAGAGAACTTGCAATAGTGAAAGTATGAACCCTAGGCCTTGTTTCAACGCATTGCAATACCGTTTGTGCTCACTTTTACCATTAGTTACCTTGCTGTTTTTATATTTTCAGATTACAAAAACTATTATCTACTATCCATATACCACTTGTATCACCATCTCTTCGCCGAACTAGTGCACCTATACAATTTACCATTATATTGGGTGTGTTGGGGACACAAGAGACTCTTTGTTATTTGGTTGCAGGGTTGCTTGAGAGAGACCATCTTCATCCTACGCCTCCTACGGATTGATAAACCTTAGGTCATCCACTTGAGGGAAATTTGCTACTGTCCTACAAACCTCTGCACTTGGAGGCCCAACAACGTCTACAAGAAGAAGGTTGTGTAGTAGACATCAGGGGTGAGTTGCCGGAGGATGAGGTCTTGGCCAGATAGATAACCCGGCGGTCTAAGTCAATGTCAATTATCAATGGCGAGTTGCACCATCGCAGTGTCACAGGGGCGTTTCAACGTTGCATCTCTCCTGAAGAAGGTTGTGCGATTTTATGAGAGATCCACGAAGGAGTTTGTGGTCATCATGCTGGCTCTAAATATCTTGTAGCTAAGGCTTTTGGTCATGGGTTCTATTAGTTGACGGATCATGCTGATGCTAAGGATTTGGTAAGTAGATGTGACGGCTGTCAGAAATTTTCACGACGAGCTCATGTGCCGGCTCAAGAATTGAGGATGATTCCAATTACTTGGCCGTTTGCAACTTGGGGGCTTGATATGGTTGGGCCCTTTAAGAGGTCCAATGGTAAGAAGACCCACCTCTTGGTGGCAGTTGATAACTTTACTAAGTGGGTTGAAGCAGAGCCGGTTAGTAGATGTGATGCAGCACCGACAGTTCAATTCATGAAGAAGGTGATCTTCTGTTTTGGCTTTCCACACAACATTATAACATATAATGGTACTAATCTCTCTAAAGGCACTATGGAAGAGTTTTGTCAACGGGAGCATATCCGGCTTGACGTTTCCTCCGTGGCTCACCCTCAATCCAATGGTCAGGCAGAACGAGCAAATCAGGAGATTCTGTGAGGTATCAAGCCCCATCTTATGGTTCCTTTGCAGAGAACGCTGGGTTGTTGGGTGGAGAAACTACCCTCAGTATTATGGAGCATCAATACGACCCCCAACAGGTCTACAGGTTACACACCTTTTTTCATGGTTTATGGGGCAGAGGCGGTTCTCCCTAGTGACATCCGTCACGATTCACCCCGGGTGGCGGCTTATGTTGAGGCTGACAATGAAAAGGCGCATCAAGATGCACTTGACTTATTGGATGAGGAGCGTGATCTCGCGGCGGCTCGTTCGGCGATTTATCAGCAAGACTTACGTCGTTATCACAGCCGCCGGGTCAAAACCAGAACTTTTCAAGAAGGCGACTTAGTGCTCCGGCTCATCCTAGATCAGACAGATATGCACAAGTTATCACCGCCTTGGGAAGGTGTCGGATCATAGGTTCTGAAAAAACCCTTAAGGTTCGAACACTGGGCTGCACGCGAAGATCTCCCCCCAATCGATCCGCGTCCTAACCTAGCTAAGATCTCACGAACTAACTCGACGAACTCGTAACACAAAGGACACAAGATTTATACTGGTTCGGGCCACCGTTGTGGTGTAATACCCTACTCCAGTGTGGTGGTGGTGGATTGCCTCTTGGGCTGAAGACGAACAGTATAAGGGGAAGAACAGCCTCCTGAGGTTGAGGTGTTCTTGTGCTTGGTGGGTGTGCCGCCAAGGATGTGGTGGCTCTAATCTCCGATCTCTCTCCAATCTCTGATCTCTACCCCTCTATGGTGGTGGCTAGTCCTATTTATAGAGGCCCTGGTCCTCTCCCCAGATATTGAGCGGGAAGGGAGCCAACAACGACCAATTTGAAGGGGGACAACTAGTACAAGCTATCCTGACAAAAGCAGTCTTCGCCTGCCAAAGGCTCTAGTGGTGACGCCGTCTTGGGCTCCATGGTGACCTCCGTCTTGTCATCCTTCTAGTCCTGGTCTCATTGCACCAATATGTAAAACTTTGCTTGATGCCTCAGTACTCCGCGCCTACACTTGCCCCCTTAGCACCAAAGAGGAAACAAGGACACTGCGCGCGCTGGCGCCCACCTCGTCTCGATCGTCATGGCTTACATCACGAGAACCTCGCGAGGTTTGCCCTTCCTTGAACTCTCCGCCCCTCACGAGCCAGTCTGGTGAGGCCGCTCCTGAGGAGGTCTTGTGTCATCCGCCTCGCAAGGCTTGGCCCCTCCGATGGTCTTGATTCCTTGTTGATGAAGATGGGATGTACAGGCCTGCCAGCAAAGCCACGCCATGGGCCGCTGGCAGGCAAGTCTAGGGACCCCCGTTCCCAGAACATCGACAATAGCCCCCGGGCCCAAGGCGCGCTCGGGCTTGGCTTCGAGGTGAAGCCAAGGGTCAAGTGCGGAGTGCCGCGGGCCCCAATAGCATGTGTCCTCGGTCGACGTGTGGCGGTTGATTGGACGTGGGCGTCTCCGCTTCCCCATGTTGCCTCGGCAACTGCCCGACTGTCAAAAGGCTGGCATAGACAGCATTCTCCTTCACTGTTTCCGTTTGCCTTGCTCAGACCCTCTTTCTTGCTCCCCGCTTCCGAAATCTTCAGATCCACTCCTATCCTTTCCTGCATCAGCGACCAATGGCGCCCCAGAGGGTCAAGCCCGCCTCGTCGCCGATGCCGTTTGCGGCGAAGGCTTGGTACGAACCTGCCCTCGACTCGCCCACCGTCTCAGAGAAAAACCTCATCGCCACACACCTACTGACGGTGGGGGAGAGTAATGAAAGGCTGAAGACAGAGCTCCGGGTTGCCTCCGACGTGTCGGAGCCCGAGGGGAGCGCGTTGCTACCTCTTGAGTATAGTTATGAGAATATCTAGGTGTCGGTGTCAAAACCGGCGGATCTCGGGTAGGGGGTCCCGAACTGTGCGTCTAGGCCGGATGGTAACAGGAGGTAAGGGACACGAAGTTTTTCCCAGGTTCGGGCCCTCTTGATGGAGGTAAAACCCTACGTCCTGCTTGATTAATATTGATGATATGGGTAGTACAAGAGTAGGTCTACCACGAGATCGGAGAGGCTAAACCCTAGAAGCTAGCCTATGGTATGATTGTTGTTATATATGTTGTCCTACGGACTAAAACCCTCCGGTTTATATAGACACCGGAGAGGGTTAGGGTTACACAAAGTCGGTTACAATGGTAGGAGATCTACATATCCGTATCGCCAAGCTTGCCCTCCATGCCAAGGAAAGTCCCTTCCGGACACGGGACGAAGTCTTCAATCTTGTATCTTCATAGTCCAGGAGTCCGGCCGAAGGTATAGTCCGGCTATCCGGACACCCCCTAATCCAGGACTCCCTCAGTAGCCCCTGAACCAGGCTTCAATGACGACGAGTCCGGCGCGCAGATTGTCTTCGGCATTGCAAGGCGGGTTCCTCCTCCAAGTACTTCATAGAAGATTTTGAACACAAAGATAGTGTCCGGCTCTGCAAAATAAGTTTCCACATATTTCCATAGAGATAATAATATTTACACAAATCTAATCTGCTGACGTATTCTGTAGTGTGACACACCACGACCAAGCCTTTATCCGAATCGTTTTATTATCCCACCTCAGCACGTCACGCGAGGCGGTTTCCTTGGCACGTCTTGTTAAAGCAAAGATCGTGTCCCCTTATTCCGGGATCCTCATCAATACAGGCGTGGGTAACCCAACCACGCCATTGATTACGGCGCTTGGAGATAAGCGAGTTTTACCAGGCTGGTGGGGACACGTAGTTGCGTCCACCTATATAAGGGGATAAGGATCCACCTTTTCACCTACGCCTTCTTCCTCCTCTACCTATCCATTCTCGCGCACTCAAGCTCCAGCGCCCAAGTCCGCACTCCCCACCTCAACCTTCTCCAGCCATGTCCGGAGCGGGAGGCAAGTGGATGGTCTCCTCCGTCACGGAGGGGCACATCAAAAAACTGAGAAAGGCCGGATACTTGTCTAACGACATCGCGCACCGGCTTCCCGAAGAGGGGCAGCTCCTCCCACCCCAAGGCCCCATGAGAGGGTAGTGTTCCTTCCCCACTTCCTTCGCGGACTAGGCTTTCCTATCCACACATTCGTCCAGGGACTCATTTCTACTACGGCCTGGATTTCCATGATCTGGCCCCGAACTTCATCCTCAACATCTCGGCGTTTATCGTCGTGTGCGAGGCTTTCCTCTGCATCCGCCCCCATTTCAGCCTATGGCTCAAGACTTTCAACGTCAAGCCGAAGGTGGTGTGCGGCAACCAGGCGGAGTGCGGAGGCGCCATGGTGGGCAAGATGCCCAACGTCTTATGGCTCGAGGGCTCCTATGTGGAGACCCTGAAGGGGTGGCAATCGGGGTGGTTTTACATCACCGAGCCGCGCGACCCTGAGCGGGTCGCAGCCCCCGAGTTCCGGTCCGAACCCCCAACGCGGCTCACGTCCTAGAAAGAGACGGGCCTGTCGTGGGGCAGCAAAGGAGACGTGACTGGACTCACTACCAGAATAAATGACGCTGCCGACGGTGTTAGCTATGCCGACGGCCCCCGTCGGCATAGATGGAGATACGCCGACGGCCGGGGAAAAGCCGTAGGCGTACAGAAGCCGTCGGCAAAGCTTCGGCTATGCCGACGGGTACCGTCGGCGTAGATTAGCCGCCGGCATCTCCCCCACTATACCTACGGGGACCATCGGCATATATACGCCGTCGGCACACATATGGGCCCGCCGACCCAGGACCGGATGGGGAGTTGACGCCGTCACCAATATGCCGACGGCCCTGACGGAGGCCGTCGGCATAGTTAGTACAATTTTTTTAGTTGTCAGAAAACACGTGTGCTATCTACGTCGACGACATGGCCGTCGGCATATCTGTGGTCTATATATGCCGACGGCCAAACCGTCGGCATATATGTTTAAATCTAATTTATATAGACTTAAACATACAGAAATTATATGTTTTTTTATTTCTGTGGTCTATATATGTTTTCTATTTCTTATTTTATATTTTTAAAATTTAGACTTGATTAGTTTAAATCTAATTTATATATACTTAAACATACAGAAATTATATATGGATTTCAGGCAGAATTTTCCCTATATTATGAATATCCGGTTTGTTTTTACTTTTGAGTACGTTAAAATGTAACCTCATGTAATTTTGCATATAGGTCCTTATACTTAGTAAAAATCACAAATAATTCATACTTCCATAGATTTTGACAACTTTTAAATGACTTTTTTATCATAATCTCGCACCGCCTTGTAGCAATGCCATCAAAACGCCATACCGGGTCCTGATGCGTGTGTGAATGTGTTGTGACATGTGTAGACGCCCTTCTTGGGCTCCGAGGTGTGCCCCCCTCTATGAACGGCAGAGCCGCCGTCACTTGGAGGGGGGAATCGTGCGCGTCGGGTAGAACCGGAGGGAATATATTGGTTGGTTGGGTCCAGACCGTGTTCGGGGTTGTTCCTATGGGCTGACCAATCGCAACCTGGTGGAAGAGTACACTGGTCAAAGACCGTCCGGTGAAAGTCAAAGGGCTAGATCATCGAGTCAACTTGGCTTCATGGTGGCCTTCCGGGTGTAGCAATGCCACCGAAACACCGTACCTCATCCTGATGCGTGTGTGAAAGTGATGTTGCATGCGTAAACGCCCACCTTGGGCCCCGAGGTGTTGCCCCCCTCCACGGACGGCAGTGCCGCCATCACTTGGAGATCGGAATCGTGCGCGTCGGGTAGAACCGGAGGGAATCTGGTGGTTGGTTGGGTCCAGGCCATAGGAACACTTTGGAGCAACATCCGGGCCAGACCCACAGCAAGATCCCCTCCGTGTAGACCCGACGCGTCCGTTGCCCCCTCCAGGTGCCGGCGGCGGCGCCATCTGTGAGGGGGGCACACCCCGGAGGTGCGTGTCAGGCATTTGCAACCGCCACAACACTTCCAGACTTGTGAGAGGCCGCCTACACAAGATTTGGCGGCATGCTATCCCCCGGAGGCCGCCGGCCACAGTCGTAGACGCGCGAAGAGCAATCCGCGTAGAGGGAATTTTTCGGATACTTCTCCATCATCAAAAATTATGAAAAATTACCATCGTTCCTATAGCACATGTGCCCACATCATGCAAAAAAACTCATGATTTTATCGCGCTCCGAGTATTTAATAATATCCACGCCGCATCGTTACCGCAGAACATCTACTACCGTGTCATCGCCGTCCGTGAGGGGGGCCATACCCCGGAGACGCGTGCCACCTCTTCAGACATGCCACCACACCACCCCGCATGTATGAGGGCCCGGTGCGACACTCCGGTGGCATTGCTACCCCCAGGGCCCCGTCCCGCCTAACCCTGTAGCGTTTGACCACGGGATCTAGCCCTTTGACTTTGCACGGACAGTCTTTGAGTAGTGGACCTCCCCACCTGGTTGTGTTAGGTCAGCCCATAGGAACACTTTGGAGCAACATCTGGGCCAGACCCACAGCAAGATCCCCTCTGTGTAGACCCGACGCGTCCGTTTCCCCCCTCCAGGTGCCGGCGGTGGCGCCGTCCGTGAGGGGGGGGCACACCCCGGAGACGTGTGTCGGGCGTTTGCAACCGCCACAACACTTCCAGACTTGTGAGAGGCCACCCACGCAAGATTTGACGGCATGCTAGCTCCCGAAGGCCGCCGGCCACAGTCGTAGACGCGCGAAGAGCAATCCGCGTAGAGGGAATTTTTCGGAAACTTCTGCATCGCCAAAAATTATGAAAAATTACCATCGTTCCTATAGCACATGTGCCCACGTCGTGCAAAAAAAACTCATGATTTTATCGTGCTCCAAGTATTTAATAATATTCACGCCGCATCGTTACCGCAGAACGTCTACTACCGTGTCATCGCCGTCCGTGAGGGGGGCCACACCTCGGAGACGCGTGCCGCCTCTTCGGACATGCCACCACACCACCCCGCATGTATGAGGGCCCGGTGCGACGCTCCGGTGGCATTGCTACCCCCCAGGGCCCCCGTCCCGCCTAACCCTGTAGCGTTTGACCACGGGATCTAGCCCTTTGACTTTGCACGGACGGGCTTTGATCAGTGGACCTCCCCACCCGGTTGTGTTAGGTCAGCCCATAGGAACACTTTGGAGCAACATCCGGGCCAGACCCATAGCAAGATCCCCTCCGTGTAGACCCGACGCGTCCGTTTCCCTCCTCCAGGTGCCGGCGGCGGCGCCGTCTGTGAGGGGTGTTGCCTCCCTCCACGGATGGCAGTACCGCCATCACTTAGATCATCGGTCAACTGGGCTTCGTGGTGGCCTTCTGGGTGTAGAAATGCCACCGAAACACCGTACTGGTTCCTGATGCATGTGTGAAAGTGATGTTGCATGCGTAGACGCCCGTCTTGGGGCTCCGGGGTTTGGCCCCCCTCCGCGGGGGCTAGATCACCGCGTCAACGGGGCTAGGATATAGTCCGGTCGGGTGGCGTGCAGGTACGACTGAATATATTTTTAATTTTTTTACTGTACTTTAGAATGGTGCCGAACTTGTCACATGGATAGCTAGTTTATGTATAAATAATAATTAATTTAGTAAGGACATTCCTAAAATAAAATAAATTTAATGTAAAACAGGTAGGCCGACGGTATAACCGTCGGCATAGTTCGGTCCCACCTATTCTGACGGTTACACCGTCGGCATACCGCCCATCTTATCCAACCGGTGTCTCACACTAAAAAAACCAAAAAAATCTTATCCAACCGTCCACCTTATCCACCCTTGATCCAGCCACGCCGTCGCGTGCTCGATCCGCCCCCGCCCCCGTCCCCGCAGTGGCCCCGTCGTCCTCGTCCCCTCCTGCTGGTGGTGAGCTGGGCGCGCTCGCGGCGGCAACCGCTGCTCCGGGGTCCGGCGCCCCCTCCACGGCCCTCCTCTGTTGCTGGTCCGATGCCCCCTCCCCAACTTGAGCAGCAGCTCACCCCGTCCCCACCCCGACCAGCCGGCCCACTCTAAAAGTGAGGATTTTTTCTTTTTTCTTAGTTTCGTACCTCCCTATGATTGTTGTTGTGTTCCTGTTTGATTTGTGATCGAGTTAGTGACGACCTCTTGTTGAAAATGATGCAAATGTGATTGTGTGTGGTATATTATGTGTTTTAGTAGAGCTTGCAAACAGAGAAATTAGCATTCAAATTTTGTCCCACATGCAGGTGGATAGTTTGCAAAATGTTGTTTGCAGGTGGATAGTTTGCAAAATACTGATCAATGGATGGCATTAGCACTATGATTGTTTTTCAATGGATTGCAGTACATGTTGGTAAGCATAACAGACTTTTCATTCCGACGTTTGTGGTAAATTTCATTGTTTCGTGTTCACATGCCATTATGCTTCATTATGTAGGTGGCTCCTGATTGGTGCTATCACCACCCTGAGGGATGGGCGAGATTGGTGGATATGTGGGTCGGCACGAACACAGAGTTTGCTGCCAAGAGCAGCATAAACAAGGCTAATCGAGGACGTGACAGAACACACGGTCAGGGAAACCGAAACCACTGGCACACCAAGAAAATTCAGGTATATCTATGTACATGAAACATTCTTGATCTTCTATTTGCCGTATGTTCTTATGTATGACTAACCTTTGTTTGGCGGTTCAGGAGGAGAAATTGAAGCGGCCGCTCTCAGACATCGAGTCCTGGAGGCTCGCCCGTGTGCGGCCTAATCGCAAGGATGACGAGAGTGAGTACTATGGCAAGGCCGGGGAGAACCTGGAGTCCTACAAGAAGGAGTTTAAGAAGTGGAATCCTGACAAAGAAGACCCCATGTCTGCTGATTCCGACGAGAGGGCGGTGGTGAGCATAGGGCCGAGGAGTCATGGTCGGTCAGCGGTTTTGGATTCGGTGATCACCCCTTCTATCTCCTACAGACGGATCCGAGCTACCAACCCGAGGCCGAGCCCGCGCCCGCGCCTGAGCATGTCCACTGCACAGGCCATCCTAGCCCAGCGCAACTCTGTAAGTATTTTCCCTCTTATCTTCTTTCTTTCTACTTTTATTTTCCGCTTTGTTATGTATTATGAGTTGCATCATGGCATATTGTAGGCCTACATGGAGTTCCAACGTCAGTAGCTCTACGACTGGAACCAGAGAGTTGCAGCAGTCATGGAGCACAACAGTCGCATGACGCAGCTTATGTTTGCGTCTATGGCAACCGGGCAGATTCCTACAATGGAACCACCACCACCACCTCCTGGACCACAACCAGTGGTGCCTACGTTTGAACAATTTCTGGCAGACCACTACAATGTCACTCCGGTTAGTACATCACCAACCTATTCAACCACAACTTCTCGTTTATTCAATACAATCATATATTGCATTACCATCTCTTTCCAAACATGCAGGGAACCGGTGGTGGTGCTACTGATGGTTCCACTCCTGAGTCACGGAGCCCAGTCACTCCGGTCTGGCTTGGCGGCGGCAGTGGCGGTGGCGCTAGCGCTAGCGGTAGTGATGACGACCTCGGCTTTGGCGGCCTCGGCTTTGGCAGTGGAAGTGATGCTGCTTAAGCCTTTTATTGTGATCATGTTGGACTTGCGATGATGATGCTTCTATGTTGGACTTGCGATGATGATGCTTCTATGTTGGACTTGCTATTATGTTTATCATGTGGTCCTTGCGATGATGATACTTTTATGTTGGACTTGTGAGGATGTTTATCATGTTGGACTTGCGATGATGATGAACTTGTGATAATTATCTTCTCTTTTCTGTTGTGATGATATATATATATATATGCTGTTATTTGAATTGAAATGTAACAAAAACAAAAAAAGAAAATAGTGCATAACTATGCCGACGGTTAAGCCGACGGTTAAACCGTCGGCATAGCCCCCGGCGTGTTACCAGCGGGCGACACGTGGCTATTTCTGGGAAGCCTGGCGTGAGCTACGCCGACGGTTGGGCCGTCGGCATAGCCCCACAAGCTATGCCGACAGCCCAACCGTCGGCGTATCGCCAGGCCACGGTCGCCCAGAAGCTGCCACGTGTCAAGTGGCGCCGTGAACGTCCGTCAGGTGGAAAATGTTGCCGACGGGGTATGTATGCCGATGGTGGTACGGCCCCCGTCGGCTTAGCTCACTATGCCAACGGTTTTTGTATGCCGACGGCCAACCTGAGGTACGCCGACGTACGAGTTGCCGACGGGGATATGCCGACGGGGGCCGTCGGCGTAGCACTTTGCCGACGGCTTTTGGCCCTATGCCGACGGTCATGGGCCGTCGGCAACGTATCAAATTCTGGTAGTGACTGCAAACATGCATCCAAACCCTGGTGGACAAGTAGCTCAAGCTTGTCAACGTAGTCCAGGTTATGCTCATCCGCCTGATCCTCCCGTGTCAACAACGAGCCTTCAATCTGTGGGAGTTCAACCCGGCGCAGCACCGAACTCTGAGCAGGCTCTTCGACACGACGTACGAAGATGCCTGGAAGGTGCTTTTCAAGGGCGCCGAGGCTCCCGCATCCGCTACCGAGGATCGCGGATTCAGCGCGCAGCGTCACGCTAGCGCGGTAAGTTGTTTGTACCTTTTACAGGGTATTAGTTTTTCATAGTTTAACTCTATGCGGGATCTAAGCTCCCTTACCTTTGACAGGTTTGGCACGCGAAGTCCGGACAGATCGACTGTCCGGCTCCTTTGCCCGAAGACCCAGCCGATGCCCGCTTGGCGAAGCTGCTGGTTCCGGCACCCCATGTGGTGCTGGATAAGAAGGCCACGAAGAAGGCCACGGGGACTCGAAAGAGTGCCCGGCGCCAGGAGGTGTCGGGTTCATCATCCGACGACTCCAAGGCGCATTCCTCCCGTGAAGACGAGGAGGAAGAAGAGACCTCTCCCCCCCCAGCAGGAGGAGAGAAAAAAAGGAAGGCCGCCCTCACTGGGGAGGCCGAAGGGTCCAAGAAGGGGAGAACCCTTCCCCCAGACTACTCCACCGATGCCGACGACGGCGGAGAAGAGTGGCCACTCAGGGCCAAGCCCCTGGCGAAATCGTAAGTATCCGGATACCAGAGTAATTCATAGTATTCCTTTATTGCACAGCTTTCCCTTATGTCGAATATGATTATGCAGCCCACCCAAAGACCGGCTCGACGCATCGTCGAGCGGTTCACTGGACTCGTCGGATGTGAATTCGCTTCCGACGGCTTCCTCCGCCCGCCCTACGGACGACGCCGAGGTGTTGTCTCAACAAGTTCCAAGCCGGGAGGAGGTGGTCCTGGAGGCGCCGCAAGGCGACCTCCCGGACTCCAGGAGTAAAGGGGATAAAACCCCCCAGTGCTCCAAGTCCGGCTCTAGGCCGGACACCACTCTGGAACCTTCAAAGGTTCCAGAGTCCGGCGGGGGACCTCCTTCCAAGAGGAGCAAGCCCACCGTGCCGGTGACCCCCGTCCAACCGGAGGCGCCGGACAATCTGTTGGAGGTGCTCAAAGGCGCCTCCATCGACGAGGAGCACCGCACCATTATGAGTGCGGTGGTCCAGAAGGTTCAGTCCGCCAAGAGCGGACTGACTGAAGCTTGTACTAGCCTTTTAACAGGCTTTGAGGTAAGTAAAGAATGTGTAAATAATATTACCGCATAGACAGTAGCCCCTGATGCTCTGTTTGGCGTTCGGGAAGAAAAGCCGAATAGAGGATCAAATAAAATTCGCAGGAGTCTAACAAAAAGGAGTCAATATGCGTATGTAGGCTTCTCTGCTGGCATCCGTCGTATTGACTGTGGAAGTGGACACGCTAAAGCAGAACCTCGAGCAGTCCGAGCAAGAGCTCGGGCGTGCCAAGAAGCAGCTCGAGGAGAAGGAAGGTAAGAAATACCTTGTTTAAATATATATAAAAAAGGTGCAATTGCAAAAAATGACAGGATTATCGTGGCTATTGTAGGGGCCATGTCTGAGGTGGTGACCCTTAAGCAAGCGCTGGTCGAGGCCGAGAAGAGGGCAGCCACGGAGCGCACCGAGCGGGAGAAGTACGAGGCCCAGGTTGGCAAGGTGCGGCAAGAGCTCCAGGCTCTCATGAAAAAACATGATAGTTTGGAGCTTGACTCAAAGACGCGAGCATCCAAGCTCGCGGTGGCTATTAAAGATGCCAAGTTTGCCAAGGCCGAATCCCAGAAGACCCTCCAGGAGTTGGATGCGGTGAAGAAGATAGCGGCGGGTAAGGCATTCTTTATGCAAAGGAAACATGTAAACGTGAGTTACTTGTTACTTACCCGAATTCGGAGTTCTCCAGGAGCCTTCGCAGATCTTCCCCGTAGCGTGTTTGATGCCGCCGCATTCTATCGAGCCGAGGAGGGCAGCTCGACAGAGAAGGTGTTCTAGTCTCAGTATGCTGAGGCCGGACACCCCGTGCCCCTGAGCGACCAGCTGAAGCAACTGGTCGAGCTCCACAAGGCGGCCGAACAGGCCATGAAGAGCCTCATAGTTCGGCTGTGGCCTGGAGAGGCTCTACCTGGGAGCTATTTCGGGCTGGTGCGGCGGCTGGTGGGGGCCTGTCCAAGGCTCGAAGTCATCAAGCGCTCCATCTGCATTGAAGGTGCCCGTAGGGCCCTTGCCCGTGCTAAGGTGCACTGGGCAAGCTGGATGCTGAGAAGCTTGTGAAGGACGGGCCACCGCCGGGGAAAGAGCATCGCAAGCCCGAGAATTATTATAAGGATGTTCTGAAGGGTGCCTGCCTTATGGTGGATGAATGTTCCAGGGATGTAATTTTTGAGTAAAACTCGCTCGTTTTGTCCTGTGCGCTAAAAAACTTGTTCATATGCGCTAAGCAATGCTGTTGGAATTTAAAATATTACCTTATGTGCGGTTGTTTATCAATTCCGAGAGATGGTGAGTCGTCGGCTTCTGCCCCCGTGCCGCTAGTGCAGGGGTGTTCGGGGATAAACCTGAGCGCTCTTTTTCCCATGTTTGGGTCCTTCGAGGGAGGCACTCAGCACAATGAACAAGGCAATCGGACTATATTGCATGAACACTCTCACTTAGCCATAGAATTCTATAATTTTAAATTTTGGCGAAGCCCCTGGTATTCGGAAGACCGAGTTCGGGGCGCTATCCACACCTTGGCCGCACAGAGCCGGCTCCTCGCTCTAAGCGGCATAAGTCTTTAGGGACTCGAAAAACCTCTCGAACAGTGACCAGCTCTCGCTTCATCATGACAGTCAGTTTTAGCTTTCTCTACTGAGGTGCTCGACCCAGCTCAACTGGGGCACAATCGTAGTAGTTCTCCTAGTGCTACCTTAGCTGATATAGCGGAACGTAAGGCACCAAAACATAGGAGCCGGGCAAACCCAACTATTGACCCAAGACATGATTCGGAGCCGATGCATATAATGCTATAAGTTTGGGGTGCCGCACTTGTTAAAGTGTTCGGACTTCTCACACCATGTTGAGGGGTACTAAAGCCCCTGGCGTATTTCGGCCGTACCAAAGTGTACGGGTGCAACATGTCGTTAAGGAACATATATTTGTAAAAAAAGGGTAATGCAAAAATAGACAAAAGATATGCATTGTTTATTAAAAAGAGCCACGATCAAAGCAGAATGATACAAATAATGCGATAAGAAAATGTTGGACTATTTAACATGTACGTTCCAGGGGCAGGCTGCGGAATGGTATGTGAAACAGGTATACTGCTCGTGATAGAGACCACCTGGGAGTTCCGTAATGCGGCATGGCTTGTCTGCTTCCCTGGTTCTTGCACTGTTTATGCGGCAATTGAACTACCGAACAGGCCTTCCAAAGAATGAAGTCCTGAAAGTAAGAGAAAATTAAAAAATTGGCAGCCCCTGGTGCGGTTTAAGCCGTGTTTCGGGCGTGCCGTGATGGTGCCCCTCCCCCTGTACCCATGGTATTTCTAGAGCGTAGTGACGTACGCAAAGCACTGGCGTCGCATTTTTGCGAGGGCTGGGGTTGGGGCCGCATTGCTACGCCTGCTCGGAACGTGCCAGGCGGTCTTGTTGTAGGTTACTCCGGGCGTGCTTGACGGTGTCCGGACGTTTAACGGCCGGACTGGAGAACTGCCTGGAGAGGCTGCTTTGTACTTCTGCTGCAAGGGCCGCCGTGTGCTCCTCCGTTCGGAGGGAGCGTTCGGTGTTTCCATTGACCGTAATTACTCCTCGAGGGCCTGGCATCTTGAGCTTAAGGTATGCGTAGTGAGGTACCGCGTTGAACTTGGCGAATGCGGTTCGCCCGAGCAGTGCGTGATAGCCACTGCGGAATGGGACTATATCGAAGATTCACTCCTCGCTTGGAAATTATCCGGAGATCCGAAGACCACTTCAAGTGTGACTGAGCCTGTACAGTTGGCCTCTACACCTGGTATTACGCCTTTAAAGATCGTTTTGGTGGGCTTAATCCTCGAGGGATCTATGCCCATTTTCCGCACTATATCCTGGTAAAGCAGGTTCAGGCTGCTGCCGCCGTCCATAAGGACTCTAGTGAGATGAAATCCATCAATAATTGGGTCTAGAACCAATGCAGCGAATCCGCCATGACGGGTGCTAGTGAGATGGTCCCTTCAATCAAAGGTGATCGGGCAGGAGGACCATGGGTTGAACTTTGGGGCGACTGGCTCTACCGCGTATACGTCCCTTAACACGCGCTTCCGCTCCCTCTTGGGGATGTGGGTTGCGTGTATCATGTTCACCGTCCGCACTTGTGGGGGAAAACCCTTCTGTCCACTATTGTTCGGCGGCCGGGGCTCTTCGTCGTCATCGCTATGCAGCCCCTTGTCAGTATTTTCGGCATTTATCTGTCACAAGCGGTCGAGTATTCGGTCCAAACTGGACGG
The DNA here is from genome assembly GCF_003073215.2 of Triticum urartu. Lineage (NCBI taxonomy): Eukaryota > Viridiplantae > Streptophyta > Magnoliopsida > Poales > Poaceae > Triticum > Triticum urartu. The sequence goes on from NC_053024.1 coordinate 501,573,970, forward strand.
CCCCATAGGATTTCTTTTGAATGGCTTTTTCCGCTGACCGGATTTATAGCCTCTGAATCTGGCATTAACTGTCGTATCCTCAGCATTGTCGCCGTTAATGCGGCGCTTCTTCTTGTTGCGACGCGACCTGCCACTACTGTCCCTGGTATCCGAATTACCAGGGTTCTTGGTCATATTGTTACTACGAGCAAGCCAGCTGTCTTCTCTCACGCAAAAGTGGGTCATGAGTGTCGTGAGTGCTGCCATAGATTTCGGCTTTTCCTGTCCAAGGTGCCGGGCAAGCCACTCGTCACGGATATTGTGCTTGAAGGCTGCTAGGGCCTCTGTGTCCGGACAGTCGACTATTTGATTTTTCTTTGTTAGGAACTGTGTCCAGAATTGCCTGGCCGATTCATCTGGCTGCTGAATTACGTGGCTTAGGTCATCGGCGTCTGGTGGTCGCACATAAGTGCCTTGGAAATTGTCGAGGAATGCGGCTTCCAGGTCCTCGCAACAACTGATTGATCCTACTGGCAAGCTGTTAAGCCAATGCCGAGCTGGTCCTTTAAGCTTGAGTGGGAGGTATTTGATGGCGTGGAGATCATCGCCGCAGATATGAAGGAGATAATCCTCGATCCATACTGCAGGATCTGTTGTGCCATCATAGGATTCGATGTTTACGGGTTTGAAACCCTCGGGGATTTGATGATCCATTACTTCGTCTGTGAAGCATAGTGGGTGTGCAGCGCCTCTGTACTGGGCTATATCACGACGTAGCTCCAATGAGCTTTGTCTATTATGTTCGGCCCTACCGGATTTGTGTCTGGCGTGACGGTTACCGTCTCGAGTCATGGGGCGCCCACGCGATCTGTAGATCGATCTTGTTTGCCTTGCCTTGTCCTCCAACATATCTCGCAGGTCAGGCGCATTTTCCCGTGCCTTGGTACGGGGTGCGGCTTGAGTGGAGGGCCGAGAGGCCTCTCTGTCACGGCCACGAGGTGGCCGATCGGCCGTATCGAGTGCTGGTGATGTAGGTTTAAGTGCTTCGTCCTCTAATCGGGGTAGCAACCTGTGCTTTGGGTAGCTCTTGGAGGGGCGTTCGAGTTTATGCTCTTCGGCCACAAGGACTTCAGTCCATCTATCGACTAGCAAATCTTGATCAGCTCTAAGTTGTTGCTGTTTTTTCTTGAGGCTTCTTGCCATGGCCATAAGCCTGCGTTGAAAACGCTCTTGCTCGACAGGATCCTCTGGCACGATGAATTCGTCGTCGTCGAGGCTTGCCTCATCTTCGGAGGGACGCATATGATTATCGTCCTCGACCTCTCTGTCTGCCGCTCTTCATGAGGGCTGGTTTCTCCGTCCTCCTGTGCTGAATCTTGCTGGAGGGGGTTTTCTTCGGCACTCTCTGGAGTATTATTACCTCCCGTGCTGGAATCACCGTATTTGCTTTGGCGGGATTTTGAGCGGCGCTGCTGACGCCGGTGCTTAGGCTGTTTTTTGGAGGGGTCATCCTCCGCTGTTCCATCGCCATCTCCTTCTTTTGGGGTGTCCACTATGTATATGTCATATGACGAGGTGGCTTTCCAGGGCCCAATAGGCGCTGGTTCTTCATCGTCTCCTGCATCGGCGTCCATACCGTCGATGTCTTCAGAGTTGAAGTCGAGCATGTCGGTTAAATCGTCGACAGTGGCTACAAAGTGGGTGGTGGGTGGGCTTTGAATTTCTTCATCGTCCGTATCCCAACCTTGCTGACCGTAGTCCGGCCAGGGCTCTCCTGATAAAGAGAGAGACTTTAGTGTCTTCATCTCCGAAAGGCGAGTGCTGAAAGATGTTCGTGGCAGTAAACTCCATGATCGGTGCCCAATCGGATTCGATCGGCAGGGGCGCGGAGGGTTCAGAGTCCGAAGAGGAGTCTGGCTCCTTGGAGTCACGAGTCTCGCGGAGTGTGGGGCTGGTGTTCGGCTCGATCGCCATTGGGATCGCAGCCCCCGAGGCGGCGTCCAACCACCCGTCCTCGATCGGCGCAGTTGGCTCCGAATTAAGGGTCGAAGCCGATGCGGTTGCGGCCTCCAGGGCATTGTTCAGCGGCAAAGCTAGATCATGCTCGTCGTGACAGTGTGGCGTGTTCGGCAGTGGCTCGAATCCGTCGAAGATCAAGTCCCCACGGATGTCAGCCGTGTAGTTTAAACTTCCAAATCTGACGTGATGGCCAGGGGCATAGCTTTCGATCTGCTCCAGATGGCCAAGTGAATTGGCCCGCAGTGCGAAGCCGCCGAAGACGAAGATCTGTCCGGGGAGGAAGGTCTCACCCTGGACTGCATTGCTATTGATGATCGTAGGAGCGATCAAGCCTAACGGTGATGACACAGAGGAACTCTCAATGAAAGCACCAATGTCGGTGTCAAAACCGGCGAATCTCGGGTAGGGGGTCCCGAACTGTGCGTCTAGGCCAGATGGTAACAGGAGGCAAGGGACGCGAAGTTTTACCCAGGTTCGGGCCCTCTTGATGGAGGTAAAACCCTACGTCCTGCTTGATTAATATTGATGATATGGGTAGTACAAGAGTAGATCTACCACGAGATCGGAGAGGCTAAACCCTAGAAGCTAGCCTATGGTATGATTGTTGTTCTGTATGTTGTCCTACGGACTAAAACCCTCCGGTTTATATAGACACCGGAGAGGGTTAGGGTTACACAAAGTCGGTTACAATGGTAGGAGATCTACATATCTGTATCGCCAAGCTTGCCCTCCACGCCAAGGAAAGTCCCTTCCGGACACGGGACGAAGTCTTCAATCATGTATCTTCATAGTCCAGGAGTCCGGCCGAAGGTATAGTCCGGCTATCCGGACACCCCCTAATCCAGGACTCCCTCACTAGGTATGATCATGTATATAGGCATCACGTCCGAGACAAGTAGACCGACTCCTGCCTGCATCTACTACCATTACTCCACACATCGACCGCTATCCAGCATGCATCTAGAGTATTAAGTTCAAGAGAATAGAGTAACGCCTTAAGCAAGATGACATGATGTAGAGGGATAAACTCATGCAATATGATGAAAACCAAAACTTGTTATCCTCGATGGCAACAATACAATACGTGCCTTGCTGCCCCTACTGCCACTGGGAAAGGACACCGCAAGATTGAACCCAAAGCTAAGCACTTCTCCCATTGCAAGAAAGATCAATCTAGTAGGCCAAACCAAACTGATAATTCGAAGAGACTTGCAAAGATAATCAATCATACATAAAAGAATTCAGAGAAGATTCGAATATTGTTCATAGATAAACTTGATCATAAACCCACAATTCGTCGGTCTCAACAAACACACCGCAAAAAGAAGATTACATCGAATAGATCTCCAGAAGAGAGGGGGAGAACTTTGTATTGAGATCCAAAAAGAGAGAAGAAGCCATCTAGCCAATAACTATGGACCCGAAGGTCTGAGGTAAACTACTCACACTTCATCGGAGAGGCTATGGTGTTGATGTAGAAGCCCTCCATGATCAATGCCCCCTCTGGTGGAGCTCCGGAACAGGCCCCAAGATGGGATCTCATGGATACAAAAAGTTACGGCGGTGGAATTAGGGTTTTGGCTCCGTATCTGATTGTTTGGGGGTACGTAGGTATATATAGGAGGAAGGAGTGCATCGATGGAGCAACAGGGGGCCCAGGGCGCGCCTGGGGGGGGGTAGGCGCGCCCCCTACCTTGTGGCCTCCTGTTGTTGCTTGACGTAGGGTCCAAGTCTCCTGATCTTGTTCGTTCCAAAAATCACGTTCCCGAAGGTTTCATTCCGTTTGGACTCCGTTTGATATTCCTTTTCTTCGAAACCCTAAAATAGGCAAAAAAACATAATTCTGGGCTGGGCCTCCGGTTAATAGGTTAGTCCCAAAAATAATATAAAAGTGGATAATAAAGCCCTAATAATGTCCAAAACAGAAGATAATATAGCATGGAGCAATAAAAATTATAGATACGTTGGAGACGTATCAAGCATCCCCAAGCTTAATTCCTGCTCGTCCTCGAGTAGGTAAATGATAAAAACAGAATTTATAATTTCAATGTAATTCTTCTTAATTGTGGTATGAATATTCAGATCCGAAAGATTCAATACAAAAGTTCAATATTGACATAGAAATAATAATACTTCAAGTATACTAACTAAGCAATTATGTCTTCTCAAAATAACATGGCCAAAGAGAGTTATCCCTATGAAATCATATAGTCTGGCTATGCTCTATCTTCACCACACAAAGTATTTAAATCATGCACAACCCCAATGACAAGCCAAGCAATTGTTTCATACTTTTGACATTCTCAAACTTTTTCAATCTTCACGCAATACATGAGCGTGAGCCATGGACATAGCACTATAGGTGGAATAGAATGGTGGTTGTGGAGAAGACAAAAAGGGAGAAGATAGTCTCACATCAACTAGGCGTATCAACGGGCTATGGAGATGCCCATCAATGATATCAATGTGAGTGAGTAGGGATTGCCATGCAACGGATGCACTAGAGCTATAAGTATATGAAAGCTCAAAAAGAAACTAAGTGGGTGTGCATCCAACTTGCTTACTCACGAAGACCTAGGGCAATTTGAGGAAGCCCATCATTGGAATATGCAAGCCAAGTTCTATAATGAAAAATTCCCACTAGTATATGAAAGTGACAACATAGGAGACTCTCTATCATGAAGATCATGGTGCTACTTTGAAGCACAAGTGTGGTAAAAGGATAGTAGTATTGTCCCTTCTCTCTTTTTCTCTCATTTTTTTATTTAGGCCTTTTCTCTTTTTTTGGCCTCTTTTTTTCGTCCAGAGTCTCATCCCGACTTGTGGGGGAATCATAGTCTCCATCATCCTTTCTTCACTAGGACAATGCTCTAAAAATGATGATCGTCACACTTTTATTTTCTTACAACTCAAGAATTACAACTCGATACTTAGAACAAGATATGACTCTATATGAATGCCTCCGGCGGTGTACCGGGATATGCAATGAATCAAGAGTGATATGTATGAAAGAATTATGAACGGTGGCTTTGCCACAAATACGATGTCAACTACATGATCATGCAAAGCAATATGACAATGATGGAGCGTGTCATAGTAAACGGAACGGTGGAAAGTTGCATGGCAATATATCTCGGAATGGCTATGGAAATGCCATGATAGGTAGGTATGGTGGCTGTTTCGAGGAAGGTATATGGTGGGTGTATGATACCGGCGAAGGGTGTGCGGTATTAGAGAGGCTAGCAATGGTGGAAGGGTGAGAGTGCGTATAATCCATGGACTCGACATTAGACATAAAGAACTCGCATACTTATTGCAAAAATCTACAAGTTACCAAAGCAAAGTATTACGCGCATGCTCCTAGGGGGATAGATTGGTAGGAAAAGACCATCGCTCGTCCCCGACCGCCACTCATAAGGAAGACAATCAATAAATAAATCATGCTCCGACTTCATCACATAACGGTTCACCATATGTGCATGCTACGGGAATCACAAACTTTAACACAAGAATTTCTCAAATTCACAACTACTCAACTAGCATGACTCTAATATCACCATCTCCATATCTCAAAACAATTATCAAGTATCAAACTTCTCATAGTATTCAACACACTCATAAGAGAATTTTATTAATCTTAAATACCTAGCATATTAGGATTATTTAAGCAAATTACCATGCTATTTGAGACTCTCAAAATAATCTAAGTGAAGCATGAGAGATCAATAGTTTCTATAAAACAAATCCACCACCGTGCTCTAAAAGATATAAGTGAAGTACTAGAGCAAAACTATATAACTCAAAAGATATAAGTGAAGCACATAGAGTATTCTAATAATTTTCGAATCATGTGTGTCTCTCTTAAAAGGTGTGTACAGCAAGGATGATTGTGGTAAACTAAAAAGCAAAGACTCAAATAATACAAGACGCTCCAAGCAAAACACATATCATGTGTTGAATAAAAATATAGCAACAAGTAAAGTTACCGATAGAAGTAGACGAAAAAGGGGATGCCTTCCGGGGCATCCCCAAGCTTTGGCTTTTAGGTGTCCTTAGATTATCTTGGGGGTGCCATGGGCATCCCCAAGCTTAGGCTCTTGCCACTCCTTGTTCCATAATCCATCAAATCCTTACCCAAAACTTGAAAACTTCACAACACAAAACTTAAAGTAGAAAATCTCGTGAGCTCCGTTAGCGAAAGAAATCAAAAGACCACTTCAAGGTACTGTAATGAACTCATTATTTATTTAATTGGTGTTAAACCAACTGTATTCCAACATCTCTATGGTTTATAAACTATTTTACTAGCCATAGATTCATCAAAATAAGCAACCAACACACGAAAAACAGAATCTGTCAAAAACAGAACAGTCTGTAGTAATCTGTATCTAGCGCAAGATCTGGAACCCAAAAATTATAAAATAAATTGCTGGACGTGAGGAATGTATATATTAATCATCTTCAAAAAGAATTAACTAAATATAGCTTTCTAAATAAAAATGGCAGCAGTTCTCGTGAGCGCTAAAGTTTCTGTTTTTTTACAGCAAGATTAACAAGACTTTCCCCAAGTCTTCCCAACGGTTCTACTTGGCACAAACACTAACTAAACACGAAAGACACAACCAAAACTGAGGCTAAATAAATTATTTATTACTAAACAGGAGCAAAAAGCAAGGAATAAAAATAAAATTGGGTTGCCTCCCAACAAGCGCTATCATTTAACGCCCCTAGCTAGGCATAAAAGCAAGGATAGATCTAGGTATTGGCATCTTTGGTAGGCAATTCTTCAATGAGGCATCTACATCCTTAGGAATTTCTTTCTTTTTATTGTTTATCAAACTTTTAGGCACAAGATCGAAAAAAATCATTAGTAGCAAATGGTTCCTTAATGATAGCAAAAAGATTAGGATGAATACTTATAGATTTGAGATCCGCAGTTTCTTTGCTAGAGGATTCACCTTTATTTTTAGGAACATACATAAGCTTGGCAATTTTAGTTGGAGGACTTGGAGTACTATTTACGGAAGAAAGGCGGTTCCCAAGTTGGTAATTATACCCTCAAGTTTATCAATTCTAGTGGAATCATGATTTATTCTTTCATTAACTACAGGTTCCTTCTCTTTAATATTTTTCAAAGTTACTCCTACTTTAGATCCACATTGGGTAATTTGGTTCTGGATCTTTTTATCAAAATTTTCAATTAACTCAATGGTAGCAACTTTATTTTCAACAATGTCAAGTTTTTGCATTACATGCTCCAAAGTTAACATAGTTCCATTAACAAAAAGAGGTGGTGAGCCAAACAAATCTATCATAGCATTATAATAATCAAAAGTATGGCTACCCAAGAAGTTCCCTCCGGTCATGGTATCAAGGATATATCTGTACCAACAAGTAGCACCTACATAAAAATTGCGAATAAGAACGGAAGTAGATTGCTTCCTGGTAGATCTATTTTGAGCATTGCAAATTCTATACCAAGCATCTTTTAGATTTTCTCCCTCCCTTTGCTTAAAATTTAGAACTTCATTCTCGAAAGACAATAGAGAAGATAGAGGACTTGCCATAACGACAAGAAAACGGAAAAGAGGCGAACGGAAAAGAGAGGGAGGATAGAGAGAGAGAGAGGGCGAATAAAACGGCAAGGGTGAAGTGGGGGAGAGGAAAACGAGAGGCAAATGGCAAATAATGTAATGTGGGAGATAAGGGTTTGTGATGGGTACTTGGTATGTTGACTTTTGCGTAGACCTCCCCAGCAACGGCGCCAAAAATTCTTCTTGCTACCTCTTGAGCACTGCGTTGGTTTTCCCTTGAAGAGGAAAGGGTGATGCAGCAAAGTAGCGTAAGTACTTCCCTCGGTTTTTGAGAACCAAGGTATCAATCCAGTAGGAGGCTACACGTGAGTCCCTCGCACCTGCACAAAACAAATAAATCCTCGCAACCAACGCGATAAGTGGTTGTCAGTGCCTACACGGTCACTTACGAGAGTGAGATCTGATAGATATGATAAGATAATATTTTTGGTATTTTTTATGATAAAGATGCAAAGTAAAATAAAAGGCAATGAAAATAACTAAGTGTTGGAAGATTAATATGATGGAAGATAGACCCGGGGGCCATAGGTTTCACTAGTGGCTTCTCTCAAGAGCATAAGTATTTTATGGTGGGTGAACGAATTACTGTTGAGCAATTGACAGAATTGAGCATAGTTATGAGAATATCTAGGTATGATCATGTATATATATACATCACGTCCGAGACAAGTAGACCGACTCCTGCCTGCATCTACTACTATTACTCCACACATTGACCGCTATCCAGCATGCATCTAGAGTATTAAGTTCAAGAGAACAGAGTAACGCCTTAAGCAAGATGACATGATGTAGAGGGATAAACTCATGCAATATGATGAAAACCAAAACTTGTTATCCTTGATGGCAACAATACAATACGTGCCTTGCTGCCCCTACTGCCACTGGGAAAGGACACCGCAAGATTGAACCCAAAGCTAAGCACTTCTCCCATTGCAAGAAAGATCAATCTAGTAGGCCAAACCAAACTGATAATTCGAAGAGACTTGCAAAGATAACCAATCATACATAAAAGAATTCAGAGAAGATTCAAATATTGTTCATAGATAAACTTGATCATAAACCCACAATTCATCAGTCTCAACAAACACACCGCAAAAAGAAGATTACATCGAATAGATCTCCAGAAGAGAGGGGGAGAACTTTGTATTGAGATCCAAAAAGAAAGAAGAAGCCATCTAGCTAATAACTATGGACCCGAAGGTCTGAGGTAAACTACTCGCACTTCATCGGAGAGGCTATGGTGTTGATGTAGAAGCCCTCTGTGATCGTTGCCCCCTCCGGCAGAGCTCCGGAACAGGCCCCAAGATGGGATCTCGTGGATACAGAAAGTTACGGCGGTGGAATTAGGGTTTTGGCTCCGTATCTGATCGTTTGGGGGTACGTAGGTATATATAGGAGGAAGGAGTACGTCGATGGAGCAATAGGGGGCCCACGAGGGTGGAGGGCGCGCTTGGGGGGAGGCGCGCCCCCTACCTCGTGGCCTCCCTGTTGGTTGCTTGACGTAGTGTCTCCTGGATCTTGTTCATTCCAAAAATCACGTTCCCGAAGGTTTCATTCCGTTTGGACTCCGTTTGATATTCCTTTTCTTCGAAACCCTAAAATACGCAAAAAACAACAATTCTGGGCTGGGCCTCTGGTTAGTAGGTTAGTCCCAAAAATAATATAAAAGTGGATAATAAAGCCCAATAATGTCCAAAACAGAAGATAATTTAGCATGGAGCAATCAAAAATAATAGATATGTTGGAGACAGAGAATGGGACGGCGCAGGGAAGCCCCCTGCGGCGCGGACAAGCTTAGCGATGCGGTCAAGCCAGTCCTCGTAGAGGTCGTCGACTGGGCGGTAGCGCAGGAGCTCGTGCGCAATGAGGAGCGCGGCCCGTGCGTCCGTGGGAAAGCGACGAGTGTGAGACGACGAACCAGCGGGAGTCAGCGATGGAGTGGCGGTGCGGCCGTCCTGTCGCACCGAGGGGTGTAGCGAGGATGCTTGCTGCTCATTCCCCGCCGGGCCGATGGCGGCGTTGGCGGCAGGCGATGGAGAGCGATGGGGTGGCCCGCCGACAGGGGCCTTCTGAGCGACGCGGGTGGCGAGGGCAGCCCGGCGCTCGGCACGGGCGCGACATGCGTCCGCCATGGAGACGATGAAGCGACGTGATGCGGAGCGATGGGAAGGAAGCTTCGGCGCACCCCTACCCGGCGCACCAAATGTCGGATCACGGGTTACGGCAAAACCCTTAAGGTTCGAACACTTGGTTGTGATACATCTCCAACGTATCTTTAATTTTTGATTGTTCCATGCTCTTACATTATCTGTTTTGGATGTTTATGGGCTTTATTATGCACTTTTATATTATTTTTGGGACTAATCTATTAACCCAAAGCCTAGTGACAGTTTTTGTTTTTTTCCCTTGTTTCAGTGTTTCGCAGAAAATGAATATCAAATGGAGTCCAAACGGAATGAAACCTTTGGGAGCGTGATTTTTGGAACGAACGTGATCCAAGAGACTTGGAGTTGAAGTCAAGGAAGCTTTGAGGTGGCCACAAGGCAGGGAGGCGCGCCTGCCCCCTGGGCGCGCCCCCACCCTCGTGGGCCCCATGTGGCTCCCTTGACCGACTTCTTTCGCCTATATATATCCATATACCCTAAAAACATCGGGGAGCAGAATAGATCGGGAGTTCCGCTGCCAGAAGCCTCCGTAGCCACCGAAAACCAATCTAGACCCGTTCCGGCACCCTGCCGGAGAAGGGGAATCCCTCTCCGGTGGCCATCTTCATCATCCCGGTGCTCTCCATGACGAGGAGGGAGTAGTTCTCCCTCGGGGCTGAGGGTATGTACCAGTAGCTATGTGTTTGATCTCTCTCTCTCTCTCGTGTTCTTGAGGTGATACGATCTTGATGTATCGCGAGCTTTGCTATTATATTTGGATATTATGATGTTTCTCCCCCTCTACTCTCTTGTAATGGATTGAGTTTTCCCTTTGAAGTTGTCTTATCGGATTGAGTCTTTAAGGATTTGAGAACACTTCATGTATGTCTTGCACGTGCTTATCTGTGGTGACAATGGGATATCATGTGATCCACTTGATGTATGTTTTGGTGATCAACTTGCGAGTTCCGTGACCTCGTGAACTTATGCATAGGGGTTCGCACATGTTTTCGTCTTGACTCTCCGGTAGAAACTTTGGGGCACTCGTTGAGGTTCTTTGTGTTGGTTGAATAGATGAATCTGAGTGATACTTGAAGTGACATTGGAGTATCTAGGTGACATTAGGGTTTTGGTTGATTTGTGTCTTAAGGTGTTATTATAGTACGAACTCTGTGATAGATTGAACGGAAAAAATAGCTTCATGTTATTTTGCTACAGACTCTTGAATAGATCGATCAAAAAGGATAACTTTGAGGTGGTTTCGTACCCTACCATAATCTCTTCGTTTGTTCTCCGCTATTAGTGACTTTGTAGTGACTCTTTGTTGCATGTTGAGGGATAGTTATATGATCCAATTATGTTATTATTGTTGAGAGGACTTGCACTAGTGAAAGTATGAACCCTAGGCCTTGTTTCAACGCAATGCAATACCGTTTGTGCTCACTTTTATCATTAGTTAGCTTGCTGTTTTTATATTTTCAGATTACAAAAACCATTATCTACTATCCATATTGCACTTGTATCACCATCTCTTCGCCGAACTAGTGCACCTATACAATTTACCATTGTATTGGGTGTGTTGGGGACACAGGAGACTCTTTGTTATTTGGTTGCAGGGTTGCTTGAGAGAGACCATCTTCATTCTACGCCTCCCACGGATTGATAAACCTTAGGTCATCCACTTGAGGGAAATTCGCTACTGTCCAACAAACCTCTGCACCTGGAGGCCCAACAACGTCTATAAGAAGAAGGTTTTGTAGTAGACACCAAGCTCTTTTCTAGCGCCGTTGCCGGGGAGGTTAGCGCTTGAAGGTATATCTTTAGATCTTGCAATCGAATCTTTTTGTTTCTTGTTTTATCACTAGTTTAGTTTATAAAAGAAAATAAAAAATGGAATTGAGGATACCTCATATGCTTCATCTTTTTAATGTCTTTCATGAAAATAAGGATTCCGATAATTATGTCAAAGTGTTAGAAGAAGAATGCATTAGAATGTTTGGCACTAAATCTTTGGATGATGAGCATGATTGCAATGTTGTTAGTATGAATTCTTTGAATATCGATGATGCTAATGATATGCAAAGCCACAAGCTTGGGGATGCTATGTTTGATGAAGATGATATTTTTTGTCCCCCAAGTTTTGATGAGCAAATTTATTTTGATCATAGCATGCCTCCTATTTATGATGATTATATTGATGAAAGTGGGTTTGGAAGAGTGTCAACTTTAGGAAGTAATGATCCCACTATTTTGGAGGATGTTGAATCTTATTGTGATAATTATAAAAGTGGATTTGGAGAGGTCATGACTTTATTTAGTAATGATTCCACTATTTCGGAAGAGGTTCCAATTGATTATGAGAACAAAGTTGCTATCTATGATGATTATTGTGATTACATGTATGCTTTAAAGAATAATGATATCCATGAAACTTGTCATCATGATTTTAACTTTCAATTGGATTATGCCTCACATGATAGTTATTTTGTTGAGTTTTCTCCCACTACTATTCATGAGAAGAAATTTGCTTATGTGGGGAGTAATAAAAATTGTATGCTTGTGGATCATGAAAAGAATGCTTTATGTGATGGTTATATTGTTGAATTCATTCATGATGCTCCTGAAAATTATTATGAGCACTACAAAAAAATACACACTTCCATGATGATATGTGTTTGTCACAGTAGGTCGCGTTTTCTGTCATGCATGTACATCCATGACGATTTTATGACAGAATCAAGATAGTCATACATGTGTTGTCGTATAAGTGTTCCATGACATTACCAAAATTATCATCACGGAAGTGTCCACTTCGATGACGATAAATCGCGCGTCACAGAAGTGCTTTCGTCAAGGGTGACCGACACGTGGCATCCATCGTAACGGAACGCCGTTAAGCTATCAGGTCGGGTTTTGGATCCGATAACCCATTAACAGCCCCGACCAATGGGGATTTTCCACGTGTAAAATCATCATTGGCTGGAGGAGACACATGTCAGGTCCGCGTTGGCATAGGTGTCACTCATCCAATGGGCGAGACACGCCTATGATATGTTGACACATGGACCGGCCGATCAAGTTTAAATGGGCTGGCCCAACTAAAGGCCCACAAGATTTTGCGGACCATAATGGGCCAGCCCAGCTAAAGGCCCACAAGATTTTGCAGACCATAATGGGCTGGCCTAGCTAAAGGCCCACAAGATTTTGTGGGCCATAATGGGCCGGCCCAGATAAAGGCCCACAAGATTTTTGTGTGCCATAATGGGCCGGCCTAGGTAAAGGCCCACAAGATTCTTGCGGATCATAATGGGTCGGCCCAGCTAAAGGCCCACGAGATTTCGTCGACATTAATGGGCCGGCCCAGCTATAGGCCCACAAGATTTTGAGGACCCTAGTAGGCCGGCCCATTAACTGGCTGCCATGTTTTGGGCCAAATGCCGGCCCATATTTGATCCGGTCCATTAATGGCCTGCCACGCTCCGGGCCTAATAGTGGCCCATATGAGATCCGGCCCGTTAAAAGCCTACCACATTCCGGGCCAAATTACGGCCCAGATCAGGTCCGGCCCTTTAAGAGGCTTTGGGCTCAATTATGGTCCATATCAGATTCGGCCCGTCAATTGGACACTATGCTTTTGGGTCCACTTGCTAAAGGCCCACTTAGTAATTCGGCCTGATATTAGTTTTGGCATGTTAAGGGCCTGTTTAACATTTCGGTCCTATATTAATTTTGGCCTGTTAAAATCCCATCATATAGTTGGGCCTAACTACGGCCCGGTTTGCATCCGGCCTGCTCGCAGCCGATATCTGATTGGGCCAAACAAGGACCGAGACAATTTTGGCCTATTAAAAGCCCGTGATTTGATTCGCACAATCATGGGTCGGGGTTCATTTCGGGCTGCTGCCGGCCCGTGAGCTGTTTGGCACGTTTCAGGCCCAACCTACATCGTGATTGCATGATGGCCCTATTATGTACCATAATTTTACGGTTTGGCCGGTTTACTGCGAAGACAGGATATATATACAGTAAAATAACTGCAGCATCGTGAATAAGAAAAAACCTAGACTATACAATAAAGAAATTACGGCATATTACATCCATTGGGCATCAAAGTTCGCCACTATGATAATAAAGCACAAGCAGACAGCAGATTACATACACTGGGTATCAAAGATCGCCACCAGTGCAAATAAACACGCCGACAAAATAATATACAAAACCGACAACACTCCAATAGAGTTCAAGAAAGGTTAGCCCTGCTGGGGAGCTGCAGCGCAAGCAGCTGAGCAAGATGATGAGACTACGCTTGTTCAACACATATATCTTCCTCACTCTAAAAGATAAACAAGCAGATAGATGACAGGTTTTGCACATAAAAGTATCAGTGATGACAATTCATCACATTTCTTACTGACGAATAAAGTGACACAGTTTAAAATTGCATTAACACAATATGGTATTGTTCAGGTCAAGACATAGCAGGAAATGACATTGTGAAGGAGTTGGCAGCTTCACGACACCACTGGATTACAGATCAAGAACTCATAAGTATCAATGGTTAGTGTGCTGTCAATTTATACCATTTCAGATTGGCAAATAAAGAGACGGTTTAAATAGTAGTAGAATGATATGACATTGTTCATAGTTAAGACATTGCAGAATATGACATTGTGCTATAGTGGGTAGGTTCACCACACCACTGGATTACGGATGAAGAATAGAAGCATACATGCAGTGCAAAAGAAGATCACTTGCTCTGTATAGTTTAATTTACATGGTATGAAGAAGGAACTTGGTTGTACAACTAAAAACTTAAATTGAGAAAGGACAAACTTTTGTTTATGAACTACATAATAAAATTTAAACAAGAAATTTGATGCAAACACCAAAAATAAATAGCTGTTGCAATCATGCCTAACCAAATATATACAACAAAGTTTGAAGGCTTGAGATGGATAAACTTACATTATTGGTGAAGACATGCTCTATAAAGGCCTTGTCCATGTCGATGGGGGGGCAATTCAAGAAGTTTACCACAGAATCTTCTTCAAAAGCATTGCCTTTATTCTACATTTTGTTAAGAGTAAATATAGATGTGATAATATAGGAAAAAATGGAGAATATTTAAGATAAGATGAAGAGTGATGCTACATAACGAAGTAGCTATAAATGTAAGTGCAGCGATACAGGCAAAAGGTACAGTCAAGAGCAATGGACATCTAAACTTCTTCAGTACCAACCTTATGGTAAGAGTAAATATAGATCTGATGTGTAGAAAATGGAGGGCAAAGGAAAATAAGCTGCAGAGTGATGGTACATGAACAACTACCTGTCATTATAAGTACACTGATAAAGGACGGCATGTACTTACAAGGACAATGCAGAGCTAAAAAAACATTGGCATTGGATATATTCTACACTAATGTAACCATTCATACAGATCAGATAATTTGGAGTGAACAATTTATAAGCAAGCTATCATGCATACTGCTGTCACATAATGAACCAGGTATGTATGCAAGTACAGTGATACATGAAAACAGGTACTAACAAGAGCAAAGCAGCAGGCAGCATATTTGCGATATCCTGTCGTTCTTGTCAAACCGGAATTCTTCTTCGAGCAGATTTCCTGCAAAAAACATCCGTAAGGCACATGCGGAAAAGTAGAAGTTCAAATTTTCATGTGATTTCATAGACAGTACCTCATCCTGGGAATGAGACCAGTGCATAACAAGGTTTTTCCATTCAATGTCTTCTAAATTTAGCACAAGAGACTTCACCGGAAATTCGTTTATAGACTTGCCATCAAAGTGTGATTTCCTCAGGTAACACCGATACTGCTGCAATGCTTCCTTGAAAAGCACAAGCAAGCTTTGCTCGTCATGACTATCCAGATTGACCCTCGCCTAGTTACAACAATGTAATGTAAATCATTGATGTGTTCAATCAGCAGAAAACAGGAAAATAATAACCATGAATAATAGCACTTACACGTAAGTTGGACAGGAAGATGTGAAAATGGTGTTTGTCTTCACAATAATCTTCCCATGATGGGAATATATGCACGTAGTCCCTAACAACATTGAAAGCATTGTCTTTTAAACTGGGAATAAATGGAATGGGGTTCCAATCTGCAGGAATTGGCCGTCTCTGCAGTTGGGATAGGTCTTCGGCCGGTGGACTTGTTGTACTTTTTGCTGGAGTGGGATTTTTCTATGGTACAGCTAGTGCTATGGCAAATGAAATCGGTATACCTTTTGCTGGAGTGCAGGTCCTGCGTGGTGAGGCTAGTGGTGTGGCCAGTGAAGTATGGGTACAGTCTGCTGGAGTCGGTCCTACGTTTTGTGTCACTGGTTGTACAACCAATATAAGTGGGGTGCTGTCTGATTTCTCCGGCACCACCACGTTTTTCAAGGACTTTGCTGGTGCTCCTTCAGGTTCGGCAATCACCCTTTTCTTTCTGATGTCTGATGCACAACAACAACAACATTTGAGTGGAAAAACATGGTATGATGACAGATGGAATATGTATTGATAATGGATGGGCATGGCATCTCAACATATATGATGAGTAAACTAAGCAGATGGTGGTGCAACAAAGTAGAAGAAATGCAAGACAACATATGCAAGATACCCGCAATCAATAAAACATTGCCAAATTAGAACAGGCACCTGGATGGGTGAACAGGACAGGCCATCTGCCTTTGACTCCTCGAGGTTAGAATAGTCATTAGGATCATATTCTGAACAAGAATCAATAGGTGGGGAGCGTATGAGTTTCATTGCATCCAGAATGGCACTCAATGCCTTGGTGCCAATTTTGTAAGTCATTGCAGTGTTTAGCTTCAAGAGTGGACTGCTGCTAGTGCGACACAAAGCAGCTACACAGATCATAGTGTAGATATAACGGGAAAACCTTAAGCATCAGAGTAAAATCAGCAAAGTGGAACTTGCTGGAATATACGTGCTAGTATTGCCAGTACGGCTAGAAAGGCTTTGGATACCAGCTCTATTCAAGTGAAGGTGTGGTACTGTTAATATCAGTGTAACTCTCAAAGGCGACACAACTCCCTGCATTTCCTTGCTATTCTTATAGGATTCAAGTGGGCAGGCCACTACAAATCCTATTCCTATGTTTAAAAGATCCTACGAATCAAAGAGGCTCAAAGTGTCCATCACAACCGACCGTATAGACCTCTACACTGCAAATGTCCCTGCTCATCCTCAGTACAAGGAACATACTGTACTACTATCATACTCCCTCCGTTCCAAAATATAAGTCTTGGTAGAGATTTCCACTACGGATCGCATACAGATGTATCCAGATACATTTTAGAGTGTAGATTCACTCATTTTGCTCCATATATAGTCCATGGTGGAATCTATACAAAGACTTGTATTTAGGAACGGAGAGAGTACATATTAAAGAAGAACGGAAGAGGAGCATGGTAAAGAAGAGCAAGCAGATTTTGGATAATAAATGTTGGTTGCGCAGTGCCCACACATGACGAACCAGAGCGCATTAAGAATGCAACTCCCAGCTGTCTCTCGACCATTTCAGGCGGTTGGATGAAGATCCTACATCTCCTAACCCTTCTTCTTCCTCGTCTCTGATTCTTCCCATACAAAA
This sequence comes from Triticum urartu, assembly GCF_003073215.2. NCBI lineage: Eukaryota > Viridiplantae > Streptophyta > Magnoliopsida > Poales > Poaceae > Triticum > Triticum urartu. The sequence continues at coordinate 501,591,336 of NC_053024.1, forward strand.
CACTGCATGGGCCGCCGGCCAGACCACCGGCCCCCACCGCCTGAGTTCCTCCGCCACCCCCACCCCCCACCCCCGCCCCAACCCCCACCCGCGTCGAGTTTTCTTCGTTCAGCGAGGCCCCACAACCACCCGAGCCCCTTTGATCGCACCGGTGAACTCTGGTGAGCTCTGAGAAATCGATTGACCCAATTTTCAAATTTAGTCTACTGTGATTTAACTAGTGTGGAATATAAAAGGGGAAAACCATAAGCATTGGGAGTATAGTGTTGAGCGTGCCATGGTGGATCTGAAGGTGCAAACCGGACAAAGGCAACTTCTCAACCAAGACAAGAAATCAGAGTAAAGTAGTGGCGATCTATTTTCTTGCTGCGATAAATAAGTTGAGCAGATACGAAAGATTACCGCCTCTGGTGCGACGCCGTGTATGCATCTGCTGAGAATTTGACGGTGCTGCGGTAGCGATGGCTGTCAGTGGCGTGGAAGCAGATCTAGGAGGGTAGACGGTGGCGGCACGGCGCGGTGGACGAGACGGTCGTAGGAGCGGCGTCCGCAAGGTGGACGACGGCGGGGATGAAACGAGAGGATGGGATGCAAGGATCTCGGTCCGAAGCCGTGGATGAGAGAGGTCGATCTCTTGTAATGGACAGCGGCGTTGGGGTTTCAGCTCCGGCATGGTGGAGGAGGACAGCGGTGGATGGGGTGGCGGACGGCGGCGGACGGAGGAGGGTGGGGTGGAGAGGGTGTTTTGGCGCCCACGGAGTACGAATGGGGAAAAGGGAGGTAGAGAGGAAGGGGGGAACCATGTATACAGGGCGCGCTTGTCTCAAATGTGAGGAAATTTACAAACTTAGCCCCCGTTTCAAATTTCTACTACATCACAGCAACATTAGTTGGTTGGGGATAGGACGGTAATCTCACATACACCGAATATTTGCCGACAAGAGTTTGTTTTTGGCGCCCACCGTGTATGAATATGAATCGGGGAGGGAGTCGATTTCGGCCGAGGACACACTGTGTTTTGGCGCCCACCGTGTATGAATCCGGGTGAGAGTCACGTTTGGGTGAAATTACAAACCTACCCCTATCGAAACCTATAGAAATCCAGCAGATAGGCTTTGCGTGGCAGGGATAGGCAGTAGTGATTTCCATCTCGCAGATTTTGGTTTCGGGCGGTTACTGCGACTTTCCCCGCTTTGTTCAAATTTTGCAGAGTGCACGTTTACCGTGCCAACTCAATTCGAATCCCGTTTGTATTCTATTTTTCCGGGCGGGATCCATTTTCAATTGGAAATACATTCTATATACATCATTTTTTATATATACTTTCAAAAGCACAACAAAGAATTTTGCTCCTTTATATGTATAATATGATTTACAAATACGAAAATCTCGAAATCTTAAGGTTGAATTCGAAATTTTTTAACCAAATTATGTTCTACTAAAATGTATGGATCAGTAATATCTACATATTAAATAACATAGATGTGCGTGAATTCATATGAGTATGCATGTTTGATAGATCAATTTTTGTTCGAGTATGGATTACATGTATCATCATCTCGAATTCAAATATTTGAATCCCTTTTTTGTTCACTCCTTTCACGCCCATCTCTCTCGCATGCATGCTCCTTCAGGTAGCTATCACTCTCTTTTCTCTAGCTCACCCGCACGCTCACATCATGTTTCCCCTATCCTCGCAAACATGGTCTCTCGACGTCTCCCTTGAGAAGTGTCACACTCTCCCTATCATTATACATTACACGGTTTTCATTATCTCTCACGTCTCTACTATTCTCTGGTATCACTCGGTACCTAAGCTTTCTTTTTCACCGCCACACACACAGTCTCCACTCCTCTTTCATTTTGTCTTTCTCTCTATGGGATTCTCTCACACACCCTATATGTCTCTACATATGACTCATACCACTAAAATTAATCTCTCTCTCTCCTATAGACACAACATTTGTTGCGGTCTCCTTTTCGTCTCCATCCTAGACTGACATTATTCATTTGTTTACCGATCAGATAACCCCGACTACCATCTCTTCTCTCTCTCTCATAGACACACACACAACTCCTGCTTCCACTCCCCTTCCCGACTACCGATCTCTCTCGCACACACAAAACTCTCGCTTTCGCACCCCGACTCGTATTTCTCTCACAAACATTTATCGACTAGCTAGCCTCTAGATAGGTTTATACACCCGCACACTCGTGCTTCCACCATCACATACATGTCTCTCTCTCGCTCCTTGTATCTATGTAGATTTTTCTTCCCTTCTTGAGACACGCCCTCTCGATCGTGCACACACACACTATCGCCTCATTTTAAGCTGATACCTATCGCGCACACACTCCTTGTTTCTTTGTCACACATGCACTCTGTCCTCCTCCACTCTCCCTCTCTCTCTCACACACATGGGGTTTTTGCAACAACTAGCAAGATGCCCATGCATTGCATGGAACATCAAGATGCATTTGTATGAGTAGTTTATCTTGTGGGGGAAAAGGATGAACGAGGGAAGCCTTATTTGCAAATGTGGAGAGGGGTGTGGGTATCTTTTTGCAAAATTGCCATAGTTTCCTTCCTATCCGTCGGATATAGATCGGACGGCCTATATTGCAGGATGGCAGGCACACGATCATCACCGACAATGCTTTTTATAAGAGTAGGGATAAAGATAGAGTTGGTGATGATGGTGGGCCTGCCATCCTGCAATGTAGGTCGTCTGATTTATATCTAACGGATAGGAAGGAAAATATGACAATTTACCCGCACTCTTCACCACATTTGTAGATAAGGCCTTCCCTCGTTCATCCTTTTCTCCCACAAGATCTTGATGTTCCATGCAACGCACGGGCATCTTGCTAGTAAGAGTAGAAATTAGACATATACCACTTATCAAATCTTGAAACCAACAACATTCCTCCCTTATCTCATCAAAACCGTCAAAGGAATATATTTTGAGTGAAACATAACATCTTTTTAGTGATATACATATTTCAAAACTAGACTTTTTTCTATCAAATAGGTGAATATGTATTAATCTACTTTGATCGTGTGGCAACGCATTGGCACATTGCTAGTAGTTATTATAATTTTTTGGACACCAGACAAACGGTGGAGTACATATACGAAGAGAAGAGGCGCACGCACGCAGTCGGCCTCTCGCTGTCTCGCACACATGAGTGTTACGTAAAGGCAACGTTAACAAATAAACCCTAAAACCCTAGGTGCACGATTGGTATGGAGAGAAAATGGCGCGTTATAAGTAGTAAGTAGTTTTTAGAACGATTGGTATGGAGAGAAAATGGAATTCATAGTACTACGTACCTCGGCGTATGGTTGTATGGTTTTTTTTTGCGATGGAGGTTGTATGGGTTTATGTTGCGAGATGTTGAACCTGGTAGTTCTAGGGCAAATACTATGGTTTAGATTTAGATGCTGGTTTTCAGTAATGAAAATCGGAAGGGGAAACCCTTCTTTGATTAAAAAAACTACTACCTCCATTCTGGTTTACTAGTCCCCATCGTACTTTGGGTCAAAGTTTGTCCATGAATTTTACTTGTAAAATGTGAATGGTAAACAAGATTTTGTTATACCCAAACAAAAAAGGACTGGAGGGAGTGATTGCTCTGACACGGACGTGACCTCTCATAGCGCAGTCATTGAACCGGCGCGCCGGCCAAGAGGGCCGCACTCGCCGCAGGCCCGGCTGAGCACGCCTCCTCGCCGCGTGCAACTAGCTTAAGACTGCCCCGCTTGCCTTCATTGAATTCGCTCGTGTGCCGACAACACGTCCTTCCGCGAGTCGGCAGGCATTTTAGAACACAAAAAATGACTAAAATATAATTAATTTACGCATGGTCTTGACTTGTTGTGCTCGCACTGGTAGCAGGAACTAGTAGAGGATTTTATTTATTTATAACTCTCCTCACATTTTTTGGCTTTGAAGTGAATCATAGTTGTGGACATTATGTATGAATGTGCAGATATCTGTGAACATGAGTTTGATGTGGAAGTTGAACTTGGAATGTCGGGCTTGCGCGTGAACTATACCATGTCCAATGCTTCGTGTGTTATTGTTTGGAAAGTAATTGCTGTTATTACATGACCCGAAAAAAACATTTTGTTCCACATCAGTAGATGCACGGACATCACAACAGGCATGCTGACTGGATAAACATTTGAACCTAGCTATTATGAAGGAAATTTTGTATTGACAACAGTTTTAGATAGCAGGAGACGCCTAGCCTGCTCTGCCTCTGCTAGCTTATTTCTGGCTTCTTCCATCTCTTCTTTGGCTTGGGTGAAGAGAGCATCTGATTGCTCTTTTCACTTCTTCGGGAGCTCAGCTACATTCTCAAGGGCTGCTACACGCTTTCTTTCAGCCTTTACTAATGCCACGAGGACACGAACAACTGACGACTCCACCTGGCTTGTGTGTAATCCAGCATCATCTGGGAATTTGCACCTTGTGTCTAATCCAGCATCATTAGGGAACTGGCACCTTGTGTGTATTCCAGCCTCATTTTGGAAACATGATCTCGAGGTTGACCATACTTCCCTCCTCGCAGGAACTGCATCCTGACATGAAGTTACTTCTTTTTTAGATCAATACTCAGAGCAACCTAGATCCATTTAGTAGAAGCCAGATAAACAGAACTCGGAGACGTGAATTCAAAAGGAAAATAAAAATAAAAATAAACTATAAGGTGAGAACACCCACTTCCTACATCAAGCTAAAAACGAAAGCATTAGGACCATTAAGACTCTTCTTATTACACATCGAAGAACACCACGCTTAAGAGAAACAGAAACTACAACATATACACATTGAAGAACACGAGACTACACGAAAGTAATTGAAAGGGTGTTACTTACCAAAGCTCGTTTTACTGGTTCGGTGCAGCTCCTCTTTAACTTGCCACGCTCCTTGAAGATGTCCCGAATATCCCGTGTTTGGTCTTCATTGCTCCTCTGCATGTTCGCACTCGTGGTTTTAAAATCTCAACATGGAAAGAAAAATATACTACTAGTAATACTCGTGCATCTTGTGGGCAACATTAAAGCACTCGTCTGCCATGTTAGAGCATCTCCAACAGAATCGCAACGTGCGGCGCTTTAAAAAAGCGTTTACAGTGCTGAGATCGAGAAGTAGATACTAGAGAGTAGAGGATAGTTCTCATCATAGATAGATAAAAAAAAGATAATTCAACTACCCCTCTCCAGATTTGCAAATAAGGCCTTCCCTCGTTTATCCTTTTCTCCCACAAGATAAACTACTCATACAAATGCATCTTGATGCGTGCAACGCATGGGCATCTTGCTAGTTCTAAAAACCTTTCCATCATTTGCACACTACCGGTTGCAGAAGAAAAACCTACCCAAGCACAACGCGATACAGGAGCGACGCACAATTACAAGCTGATATTCTGTTGGAGAATGGAGGCTATAACCAATTACTTTTACGGGAATAATAGCACCCAAGAAATTTGAAGGGTAGGTATGAACAAAATTGGAACTGCACATGTACTGCTAAGTGATTCAATACACACATTACCAATCGAGGAGGAGAACGATGGTCGCGGCGGCCTCTGTGAGTCATGGTCGGCAACGGGAGTCAGTTCATTGTCCACGATGGTGGTACTTCTGCGCTTGGCGTCGGCTTCTAGGAAGCGGATCCAAGACCGTGGAAGACGATGCCGGGGAAGAGGCTCCGTGTACGACGACGATGGTGGACCGGCTCCTATGCTGCGTACGAGGTTGTCGATGAGGCAGATGCGCTGTGGTGGACGAGTGCGCCGATGTAAAGGGGAGGAGCATGAAGGCTGCGGTGCCGTGGAGAAGTCTGTTTTGCGATGGGGATAGAAAATGGGGAGTATTCAGGTGTACTACTCTGGGTGCCGGGGTGGGGTTGGCTGGGTAGGGTGAACCTGAAGTTACGAAAACAGCCCCCTACCAAGCGTCATCCGTAGGCCTGTTCTGAAGGCTATGATGGTAACTTCCCACTGCTCGAATCAGGGTCGCGGGAGATTTTCCCGCCGACCTCAAAATTTTGTGACACTGGACTCCCCGTGTGGCGTGTTGAGTGATTCGGCTAAGCAACTAGCGAGTAGTAGTAGTAAACTCTGCATATTAGGTTTGACCGAAGTCAAACTTCCTAAAGTTTGACCAACTTTATAGAAAAATATAAACATTTGCCATAACAAATATGTATGATGTGAAAGTACATTCAATAATGAATCTAATGGTATTTATTTGTTATTGTGTATGTTAATATTTTTTGTTATAAGCTTTCTGAGAGTTCACAAAACTTGACTTTGACCAATGCTAATACGCGGACTTAAATAAAAATGGAGGGAGTACACATTTGTTTTCTTAGTTTGTAGTGAACTAATCATTTGTTGAAATTGTGAAATAAATATATTAGGCTATTGACTTCGAATGTAATGGTCTATACAATTCAATAGTTACAATCATTGTCGAATCCCAAGATGTATACAAGGTATATAGTACTTCACAACATGCTCAAACTCACATAATCCCAGTCAAATGAGAATCTAAATGCGTTTCATAGTTATTACTTTGTAGGATGCAACAAAAACAACCATAACTCTACATCAGCCATTATAGAAGCAACATTTTGACATATCCCAATGTGTGAATGAAATGTGCAGAGAGAGCTTTTGAAGATGGAGCAGATAGGGCAGGAAATATTGTATGTATGTGGACGAGAGAGTAGGAGACAAACCTAACGAGACAGAGAGAGAGATAGAGAGAGAGAAAGAGAGAGGAAGAAGTTAGGTCTATGAGAAAGATGGATACATGTAATATACATGAGATGCGTGTGCATCTGGATTCTGTATACGTGGAAGGAGAAGAGACAACATGTTTGATGAGAGAGCTGGAAAAACATGGACGAGGGGGGAAGGATCTCGTGGGTTGAGGGATTGACAATTTTGTGCGGGGGAGAGAAGGATTGGTAATTTTGTGAAAGAGAGAGAGAGAGGGTGGTGGAGGAGTCAGTCAGCCGTCATCACATCACCCTGCTTCCAAATGACCCCGCATTCTCTAGAGCGATGTGGTCGCCGTCTTTGATCTGCTCGATGCCCTCTTTGAAGATTGAGGTGTTGTGCATGTTGGGGTGCAAAGAAGCACAAGCGAGAGTGGTCGCCGTATAACCTTGGATGGGGATGAATTGTGTGCTCGGGGGAGTGTGTGTGTGTGTGTTGTGCTGCGTGTGTCTCTGTGTGTGTGTGTGTGTGTCAGATATTGAGAGAAAACAAACCTAAGGAGAGAAATGGGTATTCACGAAGAGATTGTGCGGGCCTTGAGGTGGGAAGGGGCCGGGTGAGGATGTCAAAATGTGCGCGTTGATGCATGTGTTGCATGCGACCGTGCGAGGGACGGACGAATTGAAAGAGATGGTTGTTGTGTTATGGATGCTCCTCTCTCTGTCTCTCTCTCTCCCTCTCTCCCTCTCTCTCTCTCACACACACACACAAGTAAACTAGAAGACCGTTCTCTCATGTATACACAACATATCAGCATCTGTCTATGTCCACTCATGCATGATCATTTGCACATTCACACCTCTCTATGTCTGTATCACACGCACACCATCTCCACATTGCCCTTCCGCCACAATACACATATGGACACATACACACGTTCTCTCTCAGTCACACACACAAAATCAGTATTAAAAAAAACTAGGGCGCACCTAAAACGTCCAAATCCAAATAAACACGAACTAGAGCTAAATTCAAATATAGGGAAATATTGCAGCGTCAAGAACTTTCACAGGAAAAAAGTTGAGTAATATTCGAGGATTGTTTTCACACACACAAAAAGGTTCGGTGGATGTCCTTCGAGCGCGACACGGTGACGCACCGTTTGATCGACCGCGCGGCCGCGGTTCATGCGCTTGCACAGGATTCCGTATCGTGGCTGTGGTACTAACTAATAAAAGCGCTGCCTAAGTCTAATGTTTACGTGTACTAGTACGGTTTTCTTTTAAGTTTGACCAACCTTATATATAAAACTAAAGTAAGCTCCCACACGCGCACTCATCAATATGCCGCCGCCGTTGCACATGCCGGCGCCCGCCTGGTCCGGCCAACAATTTCTCGCCCATCACCGCCGTGTCGCCGCCATCCCTGTGCCATGAAGACGAAGGCTCGCCCTCTCACGTCGTCTGCAGTCCCTCCTCGCGATGCCGCCGCGCTGCCAAGCACGCGAGCAGCTGGTGGAGCCGCGTCTATGCAAGCAGCGTACAAAGAGGAGGACGAGCGCGTGCTCCAGCACGCCGGCGAGGAGGAACTAGCGTGTCATTGTCGTCTCCGCCCGCACGGAGGAGGCGCGCATGGTGGCTGTCGCGGCGGAAGCCGGTCGCGCGCGCGTCGAGCCCGCAAACCAGGTGCAGACACGGTATCTACCTTCGAGACCTTGAATGCCACATGGATCCTGCAATCTGAAGGAGCAATTTGGGTCAGTCGACTCATGTGAGCCGTTTGATGCAACATGGATGGCTAGAAGGGCTTCTTCCACCTCTTCTGCCGTCTTCTTCCTTCGGTCCTTCGAACTTCTTTCACAAATCGACTGACCCAAATTATACTACTAGTACGAGCGTATTAAGTATAGTAGGAACACGAAGATACGAGCAGTAGTACCAACTACAAGAAGAATAGTAGTAAGACATAGTACTAGTACTACTATACGTACTAAAGAGTTCAAATAACGAGAAAGAACATAAACATAGTTCTGCTGGGGCCTCAGCACAACACACCCTTGAAAATAAACTAAGCAACTATTCCGCTTGACACTACAGTAGAACCAGCATGAGCGACGACACTGCCACCTACTCGGAGTCCGAGTCCACGTCCTCGACTTCGTCCTCGTCCCTCTTCCTCTTCCTCTTCGCCGACGCTTCTTTGCTTGAACCGGACACTGGGCTCTGCTTCTTCATCCAACCCTTGTAGATATTTAAACAAAGGTAGGCATCCATTGCTGCGTACAGGATGTGATCTTCATCTAATGTCTTTGACTCCCATGCATGATGAAACTTGTGGTGAGGTTTCTTCAGTTTAGCGTACGAAGGATCAATCATGGCTGCTGCCAGGGTCAGCATTGAAGGTTGAGAGGAGGACACCAGGCTTGCCTTCTGGAGATCGTAGGGCTGGCCTACAACGAGACCTATCCGACGCAGGACATCCCTGTCGTTCTTAAAGCCTACAGTAATGAATTTCACTCTTTTGTCCTTGAGGAAGTTCTTAAAATCCTGGCACTCAACGTCGGCATGGCATATGTGGTAGACCAAGCAAACATTATGTACGCAAACTTGGATCACGGTGGTCTTCTTCCTCTCTTCGTCCTTTAGATCCTTCTCTCGTCCCAGGACTGTGGTGTACTCAACATCTAGCCCAGCGACCCACTCATCCGTTGAACTGTTGAACATGCGTAGGAAGTGAGCAAGCCATGCTTTCACCGTATCGGATCCACGTGTGTAGATGACGATGAACTGATCGCCGGTGATGGCTCTAACCTGGTACTCAGCGGCGACCATGGAGATTTGGGAGGCCATGGATTTTGGAGGAGGGTTAGAAGAAGTTGAACTGTTGTACCCCGCAAAAAAAACTGGGAGCGAACTAATGTGAAAGGACGGGACAACTGGGAGCGAACTGTTGTAAGGTAGAAGACGGGGACGAGTAGGGCGTGCGAACGGCGTGGGGTTGCTGGCTTGCCCGGTGGATAAACGGCTGCAAGCCCCCAAAGCGTTCTCGAGAACTATGCGGGACCCACTATGTCATGTCTACTAGACCCATATCGTATGCCTGACGGTATAGCTTCTGCCTGTTCGCACGCCATGCCGGCGAGTGGATGTAACTTCACTTAATTCCGTCAAATGTCGTGCCTCCCACGACCTTCACCTCCCTCGCGCGGCCGCACCCTTTGAGACTTCGACCGGCTATAAATGAGCAAAAATGTTTTTGCCTTTTTTTAGACAAGCAATTTTTTTGCCTACTCCGCATGCATGATACTCCCCATGGTTCTTTTTACTCCCGTCAACCGTTTGTAAAGTGTTTGACCAAATTTATACTTTTTTTGAACACCACCTTATATTAATTAACTAGCCACACCAGTACACTCATTCGATGCAATATAAACCACACAGGGCGGTACGTTATTTACAAGAATACCATCTAATCTATTGTCAAAGCTATACTTAGTGATTAAGTGTGCCACCTTATTGGCCGAACGGCTAATCTTTGACAATTGAAGATTGTTGGTAAACTTCGAGATGCTCAACGCTTTCATCTTCAGGTCACGCATAGCAGAGCTGTCATAGTCCCCCGATGCAAGAGACGCTACCACAAAAGTGCAATCAGTCTCTAAAATTACAGGATTATGAAGAGAAATACCTATGTAGAGACCGAGAATGCAAGCCCTAAGCTCCGCTTCCTCCACGCTTTGACAGGCATTAATGAAATCCCACGACCAAATTTATACTAAAAATATCAATATCTACAATATTGATTATAATGAGTATAAGAACTACGTTTTATAATGAGTGTAAAAATATTGATTTGACATTGTGAATGTTGACACATTTTTCTATAAGTCTGGTGAAAGTAGAGGTACATTGACTTCAGACAAAACTTAAATGCACAATGCAGACTAGTTCCTCTGTCTAGGTGCGTGCCATGTCCTATCTTGTCATCACAACAAGGTTAGCTATTAGAGTACCACTACCTCCCTTCTAGTTTAAAGGTCTTGATTCAAAAATTTCACCTACTCTTAGCAAGATAGTAGAGGCGGTGGAATAGTTTTTGAAGTCTGCAAAAGTACTCAACTAGTGCTGTCGTTCTTCACAAAAAATGTGTTTACCAATGCATGCATGAACACTAGTTACTCTAACCCCCCTCTCTTCTTTAATTCTTTGCCACATCAGCATGTTTGCTATTCCCGTGTGCATGATACCAGCTAAGATACCACTATTATGGCCAGCCTTAATCATCGCATGCAATAATTTAGTGCACCTTGAAATATGAACATGTGTGGGGCATGTATGTTTTTAATGACTTGAGACTATACCTAGCCCGGCATGCAAGATGACTTATTACGCACCGTTCCCCATACCTGCAGGAAGCCCGTTTGTCTCCAAATCTTTTCCTCTCCATGTGTGGAAACAATATGCCTGCCAAACTCTCCTTCTCCCTCTGGCGGTCCCACCACTCCACCCGGTGTGAAAAAATCTGCATGCATGACTCTCCTCCCCCACGCTCGTCGAATCCGTTGTGACCAACAATATTTCCACCCCTTCGCTCCCCCGTAATTTACTCCAACAAATATGCCCACGTAGTTGTTACTTAACTGCAGGTGCATTGGGTCACTGACATATGGGCTCAATAGGGGTCTGGCCCACATGTCAGTGACGCAACTGGACCTGCAGTTAAGTCAGTGCAGCTCAGTCCATATCTTACGTAGGTGTGCCATTGCTCGCTATAAATACTACGCCTCCCACGACATCGCTATCTCCTCCCCCTCATGTTCACGCTCATCGCTATCACCTCCCCCTCCCTCTCACGTCGACCACCATGGCATCGCCCCTCCCAAGCCCTAGGAGCCCCTCGCTGCACCGCGCGGATGGTCACGCGTTGCTGTTCCGTTCCTCGCCGCCACTAGTTGAGGAGGAGGCGTCGGTGTTCCGCTCCTCGCCGCTACGCGACGCATCACCATTCTGTTCCTCGTCGCCACTAGTCGAGGAGGACGCGTCGGTGTTCCGCTCCTCGCCGCGACGCGACGCGTTGCCATTCCGTTCCTCGCCGCCACTAGTCGAGGAGGATGCGTCGGCGTTCCGCTCCTCGGCGCGACGCGTCGAGGTGGACGCGTCGGCGTTCCCAATCTCGCTAGCATGCACGCCGGAGGACGCGCCAGCTCCTCGCTACGAGGAGAACGCCGCGCCGCCCGCCGAGCCCCCCCAGCCTTGAGGAGCTTTGGAAAGAAATGGATGTCGCCTTGTGGGAGGCTTTGCCTCCAACAGAGCACGCCAAAAAAGAGGCGGAGAATAAGGCCGAGGAAGAGAAGCGCACCGCGGAACAAGCTGCCTGGGAGGCCTATGTCGCTTCCGAGAGAGTCAGGCAATTGGCTCTTTGGCAGAAGGCTCGTGCAAGGGCCGTGAGGGTGGCAGAGGACGCCCGTGCCGACGCCCCGAGTGCAGTCGGGCCCAAGCGCCTCATCTACGCTTGGCGGTACGTGGACCGGGTGCACGCTTCCAGTGAGGAGGAGTACCTGTTGGCGCCGGATCACCACACCGGTGAGATCGTGCTCGCCCTCCGGCAAGCCGCCAATCAGCACCTCGCGAGTTGCGAGGCTAGGGAAGAGGCATTGTGTCGGCGCACTGGGAAACGCCCACGCACCAGGGCACTCGTGGCGCGCCGCAAGCGCTCCTGCGAGCGCCGTGGATTTTAGGAGGAGTATAATTTTTGTTTCGTAAGGAGATCTCATTAGTTTTGGGACGCAAATGATAAATCCCGAACGTTTAGGAATTTTTAGCGTCCTTAATTAAGTATGTAAAAGGGAAAGTTTGGAAACCTTGTGTATTCGTACGCATTTTGCAAGTACGTGCATATAGCACAAACTTTACTATATACTATCGTACTACACGTCTTTCTCGATATATGCTTGCGGACTGTGCTACTCCCTCCGTCCAGGTCAATAAGTCATCTTTGGTTGTGCACCGTGACCAAGAAGGAGGGAAGACTTATACACCTAGACGGGGGAAGTACTACTATTACTTATGTACGTGCAAATGCACGTTTTAACATTACGATGCGGTTTTTGTAAAAGTCGAAAAACAACACTAGTCAAGCTTGTGAAACGATTCAATGCAAAACAAATGCAAAAATGCTCGTTTGATTGTTTACTTTTAGCTTCCTTCTCTGTGGTTATTTCTCTGTCGTACTTTGTACGGAGTATCTCACTGGTTGGAAAGGCATGCAAATTCCCAAACCGCTTCCTACACCCTCTATCGAATTTTTTGCCTAACAAGTTGTGCCATGCAATTGGAATTCCAACTTGAGTACTACTACTAGTAGGAGTACCAGGAGCCAGTTCTTTTAGGCTTCTAGATTAGTAATCACATAACTACTACCTTCGTCCTGGTTTATTGGTCCCCATTGTAATCTGTGTCAAATTTTGATCATAAATTTAACTAATGAAATGTTAGTGCATGTCACATGCACTACTCCATCCATCTAGGTGAGTAAGTCATCTTAGGATGTGCACCGTGACCAAGGAGGAGGAGAAAATGAGAAACGTTAATGTTTATTTGCTAATTAATAGTATTGCATGCAATGAACTAACCACTTCATGTTGTGTTTGATATCTCAAGTCATTAAAAGCATGCACACTCTTTATCTCTTATTGGTTGATATGTCAAGAAACAAGAAACGAGGTAGAAGTTAATGCACTGCGCCTAAGTGTTTTGGGATTATTTGGTTTTCGTAAGATGACTGACACACCTAAACAGAGGGATTACAATGGTGAGGAATAAACCAGTTAAATCTTTGGTCAAAATTTAGCACAAATTACAATGGTGAGGAATAAACCAGGACAGAGTAGTAGTTTAGAAGCCCAAATAAATGAGTGAGGCGCCTTATTGTTACTCTCCACTGTGACTAGTCTTGTGGGAAAAGCTGGGGAAGCCGCCAAAAGAACTGGACCTAGGAGTAGTAGCTAGGGATCGAGTGTGCGAGATGGACCTGAGAAAGTAAATGCAGAGAGATGAAATGCAAAAAATACGGAGGGATGTGATGGTTGCTTGTCCGTTTATTTTACCAGGCCACTTATTACTGGGAGTGGTTGGGTTTTGTGATATGACGGCTTTACTGCCGCGCCACGAGCGGGGTGAGAGGTGAGACTCCCGTGTAGTGCCGCCCTCTACACTTTTACTACATCGGTCGTGGTTTATTAGTCCCCCATTGAATTTGACTGAAGATTTAACTGACAAAATGTTAGTGCATGTCAACAAAAACTATATCGTTGGATTCGTATTTGAACATAGTTTTGAATGATATAATTTTAGGTGACATGCATCAACATTTATCGTACTATATATAATGTTAGTTCAATTGTTGGTCATACTAATCTATAGTAGTAAGGTGCCCGTGCGTTGCACCGAAGAGTGAAATGCATTGATCGGGGAGTTGTTTATTTTGACAAAGGATGTGGGGGTCATCTCATGTGTAACCGGTATCGATATGTTTCTTCGGATATTATTTCATCTCTAGAGCTCACAAACATCCGGGTGAGATAGATAAAAAGGTATCTTTTGCAAACAAAAGCGTTCAACTGTTCAACCTGCATCCAAAACTTGTGAAGAAATAACACTTATTGTGCTTTGCAAGAAATGATCTTTAAGAATTAGTTTTTGAGTATCGATTGTTATACATGTTGGCTACAGATGACATGGCACTTTCTTATAGTCAACAGTTGGCTATACTATTAAGTAATATTAACCATGCCCTTATACACCTAGATGGAGGGATTAAATCAGAATGACTTGCAAGCGGGCAGAGGAGATGTAAGAAATGGTTCGTCCTAAGTCTTTCACCAGTACTGTAGTAAAAATTCATACATGGAAGATTCTAGACTAAACCATAAACAGATACACTTTTATTCATGCGCGATACTCCAATAGAGCAAGATCCTGCATGGAAGTCTCCACATGCTTAGACAACGGATTACATTGAGCGAAGACTAATGATCAACATTTAACTTGATAATGCGTATGTCCAGGTGAACCCCCTTGGAGTCCCCGTGCACCGCGTCGGCGGGTAAAGGATGCCATGGGTTTTCCACGTCTACATTGGGGAGATAGTCCCAGCTCCCCAGAGTCCAAGTCCGTCCGATGAGGCCGGTGTCGCCGCCCACGCGACCCGGAGGGGTAGTAACACTGACCATACACCCGTACATCAGCCTCGTGTCAGTGTCAGCCTCAGCGATGTCGCCCCTGACGCACATTACAGAGACGGGGCGGCGGCCTGCGCGGGCCTCGCCGGTGCCCACGATCAAGAGGAAGACGCTGTCGTCCTCCTCCGAGACTAGCAGGCGGCGGTGATCCTCCAGCGACTCCGGCATGGTGAACGGGTAGCACGTCTCGTACTTGATGTTCTCCGCCAAGGGCCAGGAGTGACCGTTGCACACATCCGTGAGGTGATGCACCATGTCCGCCGGCGAGCCACAAAATGGCATCGGGCACTCATAGCAGTGGACGAAGGGCTCCTTGGAGGCATCGACCAGGCCATCCATGAAACGGTAGTGGCTGTAGGGGATGTTGCGCCAGTTGAATATACGACCAAGTTACTATGAGATTTAATCCGAATAAGCACAAAATAAATCATGACGGCTATAACAGAGATGAAACTAATCATGTGGACTAGCATAGTAGTAGGATACATAGTAGAAACATGAATTCTACCACGATTTCGAACAGGAAGGACAGAAACACATACGGTGCAACGGGAGCAGCACCGTTGGCATTGAGGTTGTTGCCCATGTCCAAACACCACGTAGACACAGTCTTTGAGCACGATTCGTAGTCGTTCCACGCTCGGGCATTGAAGTTTGTAACTATTTTAGATTAGAATATACTACTCCTCCGGTGCTAGTAGTAGAGCAGAGTCCTACTCTACTACTCTACTCAAGCAAGTTAGGGCATATCACTGTAGGGAGTACCAGTACTGCGATCACTCAAGCAAGTTGTTTGGCATCGACATGACCCTACGCTGCTGGTATGTGTCCCGTAAGTCAAGCGACGTGCTGTAGTCATCATCACCTGTCCACTTCCTGCAGCACATATTCGCTTCTCCATCTTTGTCCGCACATAATCTCGTCCAAACTTCCATCCCCGCTAAGGCGCCTCCCCCCTCATCCGAAACCCAAGCACTAACAATGGCAGAACCGAGCAGCGTCCGCCAAAAGAGTGGCTGGAATTCGCTACCCACAGAGGTAATCAAGCTCATTGTTTCGCGTGTGGACAATCTCAGTACCATGCCACTCGCCCGTGCTCGTCGGGGCTGTACCGTTTACTCAAAGCCCTCAGGCTGGAGCTTTTTAAGCCAGCTCCTTGCTTGCTGATGCCGCCTGTTCAGAAATGGCGTGTCACGCAGCATAAGGATCGTAGGGTGGCGAGCATCAACCCCCTTGACTGCGATCCAATGCCCGTCAGCCTCAACTACATTAACGGTATGTACTGGGTCGGCATGAACATGTCTTGGATGGTGCTCATCGACGGTCGCGGCAGCTGGATGCTCGTGGAGGTCTACACCCGGCGATTGATCCCCCTTCCTTCGATTAACACTGCACTGCTTTGGCACCGCGGCCCAGAATACTTGAAATCTTACAGTAGCCAACATGATACCAAGTTTGATTTGCTCAAGGTTGTAATCTGCCAAGTGCCCACAAGATCTGCGAATTATAAAGACTTCAGGCTAATTGCGTTCTTCAACCGCGGTCTCGCCTATCCGACAGGTCACTGTGGTAAGTGGATAAATCTGCACGTCCATCGCAGGATCATACATCCTCCATGGTTCTCTGATGCCATTGAACACAAGGGCTTCATTTACGCTGTCGACTCTTTCTATGGCTGGACGTATTGCTGGCCTACTCCAGTCATCGCTACAAATGGTTGTTACAGCAGTATGTTACTTTCGTATGATATCATGATGGCTTGCTTATATTACTGTCAACATTTGCTGAAAAAATATTCATGCTCATAATATGCTGTTCTTAAGATTGATTAAATCAAGAGCCCTTTTTTATTTGACTCCAACTTGATATGATGTTGTAGGCCGCCTGGTGTCCCTACCCTTCCTAATCCCAGAACCTTTCAAAGAAAAGCGACATGGCAGTTGTAGGTGGTTCCTAGCTCGATCAGACGATAGCGAAAGATTGATGATTGTTCGCATGTACCGGACGTGTTGTTTTGTGGAATACAATCACAATCACTGCAAGGTCTTTGAGCAGGATCCCAGCTTCTCTGGGCCTTCGGGAATTTTTGACTGGAGGCTGGTAAGTAGCCTTGGTACGCGCTCTCTGTTTGTCGGACTGAATTATCCGATTAACCAGGAGATAACCGACGGCAAGGATCATGATGGCAGCGCGGTTTCGTTCATCAGGCAAAACTGTGTGTACACAGTGTACCATGCGTCTGTGCATGCACCATACCCTGATATGTGCTGCCACGCTCTGCAACCCAAAGTAGGAGAGAGGGTCGCAAGTATCAGACTTCGACCTGCTGGCTGGAGTTTCCCCCGTCACGCACCCATCTGGTTCAAGCCGTCAGCCAATCTCTGTAGCTTAATAAATAGTAACGTCTAACTGTGCCAGTTAGTTAGATGCGTACACTTGGTGTAGTAGGATCTTTATTTAGTTTGATGCATACACTTGTTCTTTTTTGGTAGCCCTTTTGTAATGATGGCTGATGTTTGGTTTGGAAGAGAGAGCTGTGTCTTCACTCTTCTGGCCTGCTTGCTGCTTCTGTTGCACCCCCAGCCCAGGTTGCTGCTGTTGTTTTCAATGTACAATCAGTAGTATATTTCATCTGTTGGTTGAATAAATGTGTTGTTAGAACGACAAACACAATGTTTTGGAAGTCGTTGCACGGTTCGATCCTTTAGTGCCCCGTACCGTACGTAGCGCATACTATTTTTTGTACGGAACACATTTTCCACTTGTTGATAACATGTAGCCCACTGATGAAGGCCCAATAGAGAAGCCCATAATTAACTAGAAGGGAGGCACTCATATGAATCCGGCCCAGGTACATGCTCATGGTCCCCTAAACACAAATAAGTAAATAAATAAATAAAGCTAAATGCTCATGCACCAGTTCTTTGGGCACCATGCTCATTTGTTTTCTCTGAATTACTGGGCTGCAAATCTTTCAAGACGAGGAGGGATGCATTCCGGCCTGGCTTAAGAGTATGGTCAATGTCTATTAAAAGTAATATCAAAAGGGGTTGAAAATTCCAAAAAAATTATAGCAAATGTGATATAAGTTTCTTTTTTTTTGTTCTTCACTGATATCTTATACGTATTTCATTGGATTTAACATGACATATTACTAATTTATTTTTAAATTTGTTTTAGTATGGCTATTAATTTTTGGATTAAGAATATTTCATTCCCCAGCAAAAATTTGTGAATTTTCAAAATTTCCCACATATTTAGTTAATTTTTTGACCCTGGTACTGACCAGAAAATGGCCAGCAATTCTAAAAATGGAAAACGGACTGCAATAAATTCCATATGAATTAGAAAATGAGTAAAAATTATAAAAATAATAGCAAATGGGCTGTACACGCCACATATTTCGAGACTGACTTGTTTACGCAAGGCTTTGTCAGTGAACACACGATTCTAGCAGCAGTGACTGTTGGATGTCCATCCAACAGCCAACGTGCTTCTTCAATCTCTGATCTTCCTGCTCCAGCCGCCTAAACTAGCGCCGACGGGACTGCCTGCTCCCTCCTCTTGTGGCCCGCTGTGATGCCGCGTAGGCTTCCCTGGCCCACCCTACTCCCTCCGCTGGCCTGGCCGCACGCAATCAACTGCCTCCTTATTACGCGAAAAAATGATTCCTCCCACTGACATCTGGGGTGCACCGGTTGGGAGGCTGACCTGTGGGCCTACTAAGTTGACGCGTACGCAGGGCTGGTCAACTTAGTCAACAAACGATTCTAGCAGCAGTAACCGTTGGATTTGAATCGAACGGTCCTGCTGCTTCTTCAATCGCTGCTCTTCTTGCACTAGCCGCCCAAACCAGCGCCGGGGAGACCGCCTGTTCCTGCCTCCAGTGGCCGACTGTGCTGCCGTTGAGGCCTCATCGCCCCCTACTACTCCCACCGCTAGCCAGGCCCTGCGGCGACGGCAGCCTCACACCGCAGCCGAACCAGTGAACCCTCGTACTCCTCTCCGCATGGGCATCCACTGCCACGTCTTCCCCGGCTCCGCGTCGTCCCCTTCCTAGGCCCCGCCGTCGTCCACCGCCTTGGTGGTCTCGGCGCGGCATGGTCAACGTGGTCAACGACATTCCATCAGAAGAGTACTATACGTGGAGAGGTTGACAGCTGGGTCCACTGCCACAGCCCAGTTTTTTTGTGATTTGCCAAGTAAGTCGCTTTGTCAGGCCTGTTGGGCTGCAAATCTTTCAAGACGAGGAGAGCTTTCATTCGGCTGGCCGAGAAAATGGCCCGTCAGTAATGAGAAATGGGTTGTACATTTTTTAAACACATCAAACCGACAATTAGTTTCAAATATCTTTTTTCATTTCGAGATTTTAAATTACATTAATTTTTATGCGTGGAGAATTTGTTGGATTTTATATTGATATACATTTATTTTTAAAACCAGTTTGAATGTGAGTCAAAATTTCGGGATTAAAAACAGTTCGGACCGCACCGAAATATGCAAAATTTCGTATAATTTTTTAACCATGGCCACAATATGGGATGTAATGCTAACAAAAAGAATATGGGCTCCAAAAAAACCTTAATAATTAGCAAATGGGCTGTAAATTATTAGAAATAATGGTAGATGGGCTGTATGCTGTTTTCCACAGATTTGAGGCTTTCCTAAAAAAGGTTGAAACACAAGCAGTGACTGTTGGATGGCCATCCAACGACCGTCGTGCTTCTTCAATCTCTACTCTTCCTGCTCCAGCCGCTCAAACAAGCCGCCGGCGGGACTGCCTGCTCCCTCCTCCCCGCGGCCGGCTCTGCTGCCGCGCAGGCCTCACCGCCCCACCGTACTCCCATCGCTGGCCTAGCCATCCCTCTACTCACCCACACCTGCTATTATTCTCCGGCGACGGCAGACGAACCAGTAAACCCTCGTACAGCCGTACTCCCCTCCGCATGGGAAATAACTGTCGATTCTTCCCTGCCTCCATGTCGTTCCCTTCCTAGGCCTCACCGTCGTCCACCGCCCTGGTGCTCTCGGCGCGGCCTGGTCAACGTGGTCAACGACCGACATGCATATGAAGTGGACTGTACGTGGAGAGGCCGACAACTGGGTCCACGGCCGCACGCAAGGAAACTCCTCCTTATTACGCGCAAAATAATGATTCCTCCACTTGACATCAGGGACCCACCGAAAGGGCCTCTGTATTTCGAGACAAAAACATTACCGCCGCTGACAGCTCGGACCCACCAGCTATATCTTCGCACGCAAGGAAGTGCGTGCTTATTATGCACAAAAAAATGAATACTCCCCCTGTTAGCTGGGACCCAGTATAGTGGCAGGCTAACTTGTGGGCCTACTAAGTTGACGGGGACGGAGGGCTTTGTCAACTTAGTCAATAGGAACGATTCTAGCTCCAGTGACCGTACGATGTCCATCCAACCGCCGTAGTGCTTCTTCAACCTCTGGTCTTCTTGCTCCAGCCGCCCAAACCAGCACCGATCATGCCTCGTGCTCCTGCCTTCCGTGGCCGGCTGCGATGCGGCAGAGGCCTCACTGCCCCGTACTACTCCCACCGCTGGCCAGGCCATCCCTCTACTCACCCACACCCCCTGTTATTTTGCAACGACGGCAGCCTCACACCGCAGCGAACCAGTGAACCCTCGTACTCCTCTACGCGTGGGCATCCACTGCCGCATCTTCCCCGGCTCCGCGTCATCCCCTTCCCAGGCCTCGCCGTCGTCCACCGCCCTGGTGCTCTGGGCGCAGCGTGGTCAAGGAACGGCTTGCATCGGACGTGGACTGTATGTGGAGAGGCTGACAGCTGGGTCCACGACCACAGCAAGGAAGTGCCTCCTTATTACGTGCAAAATAATTATTCCTCCACCTAACAGCGGGGACCCACTGGACGAGCCACCGTATTTCGTGAAAAAAATGTTTCCCCCTGACTGCTGGGACCCACCGGCTACATCTTCGCATGCAAGGAAGTGCCTGACAGTTGTGACGCCCGGATAATTACGCTACAGTAATCCCTGTTAATGATGCCATGTCACCACAATTACTGTTGTTGATCTTGTGTTAGTTCAAAACCGGTTCAAATTAAAAATTCAAAATCAAGCAAACAATAGAAGCTTTCCAATATTAAAATTAAAATGTTCAATAAATAGTAGATAAATCAGAGGCTAGGATAAAATTGTAAACAACATTATTGAAATTTGATAAGTCATTTAAACAACCTCAAACAGTGGTTGAATACATTATTTAATAACCTTTTAATTAATCTATATCTAATATGAAATAGTATTTCACCCAAACTAGTTTTTGGTGCTAGGATCTAATGCACTGCAATTTATGAGCTAGCTCCCATATTTATAAAAAAAATTCAATTAGGTGCTAAACATTTTTTTGGAAAAACAGAAAAGGATAAATAAAAAAAGAAAAGAAAACAGAGAACCCCCCACCCCATGGGCCACGGCCCAGTTGGCCTAGCGACCCGGTCGGCCCAGCCGCCCCCTCTCTGGCCTACTTAGGCCTCCCCCCCACCAAACCCTAGCCCACACCCCACTACCCCGATCCTGTCTCTCTCTCGCTCGGTTCCTCTCCTCCCCCCACGACCCGATCTGGATCGGGCAACTGCCCCGACCCCATCTCCCCACATCGCCAGCGCCCCGACCCCGTCGCCGGACTACCCCACCGCTGCGCCCGCCTCCGCCACCACTGCCGCGGCGACACCCTCCCCCATCGGTGCCCCGCTGACCCGACTGGGTCCGCCGCTGCTCCTCGCGGCGCCGACGAGCACGCCTGCGCCCAAGGGCTGCCACCTTTGCCCTGCAACTTCACCGTCCTCGCGCCGCACCTGCAGCACCACCGTCGCCGCCCGGATCACTCGTCGTCCTCTCCATCCTCGACCTCGTCCCCGCCGTCGCTGGACTCCGCTGCCTCAACCTCCATCGAGCCTGCTGCCCTGGACCCTACTCCCCGCCGGTGAGGCCACCTTCGGCCTCCACTCCCTCCTCTCTTCGCCGTGCACGCACGCTCACCGCCCCACCGTAGCTGTCCCACGCCCGCGCCTGCGGTCACCCCCGATGCCGTGCGCGCCTGTTGGCCGTCCACCGCGCCGGGCCAAACTCACCGCGCCCCGAACGCCTCCCTTGCGCCGCGCCCTGCTCGCGTCGGCCATCTCCATGACCGGACGCGCCACCCGCGCGCGCCCTCCTCCCCTGTGCCCACTCACGCGCTCCCACAGCCGGCTGGCGCCCCACTGTGCCCCCCTGCACCTAGCTACTGCTGTCGTGTTGGGCCTCGTTCCCTCGCCACCGCTCCTTGGAGCCGCCGCGTCGCGCCAAGCCACCTCCCGCGCTGTCCCGTTCACCGCGCCCGGCGCTCGTAACCACCACCGCTCGCCCCGCGTTCGCTGCCCCGCCTCACCGGCGTTGCTGCTGCCTCGCCGCCAGCGGCCGGACTGGCCCCGCCGCGCCGCTGGTCTCGCCCGAGGCCAGCGCCCGGGTTGGCCCCTGTCGGGCGCCCCCGCGCCCGTTACCAGTAGCGCCCGCCCCTGTTTGCCCCCCTGGGGCCTATGACGAATGGGGCCCACGCCCAGAACAAAAATAAAAAATTAATTAAGAAATAAAAAAATAATAATAAAATTAATTAATTAATTAACTAAATAATTAATTTAAGTAATCATGTTTAGTTAGCTAATTAACTTAATTAACCTGTGTTAGTTAACCTAATAACCTAATTAGTCTTTTTAATCTGTTAGGTTAGTAAAACAGTGTATGACAAGGGGGCCCCACCCCCTGTTGACCAGTCAAAGTTTGACTGGTCAACTGGGACCCCTTGGACCCACATGTTAGCCCCTCTGGTACACTTATGTGTACCCAGAGCTGGGTGCACCTAGCAATTCACATTATTTCGAACTAAATTAAATTTAGAAAATGTATAAAACTTTGAAAATTAATATAAAATAATCCGTAGCTCGGATGGGAAAACTTTGTACATCAAAGTTGCTCAAAACGACGAGACGAATCCGAATACGCAGTCCGTTTGTCCGCCACATGTCCCTAGCACAACGAGCACGCAACTTTTCCCCTCCGGTTCATCTGTCCGAAAACGCGAAACACCGCAAATACTTTCCCGGATGTTTCCCCCCTTCACCGGTATCACCTCCTACCGCGTTAGGGCATACCTAGCACCGCGTATTGCCATGTTATACTTTGATTGCTCTGTTATTTATTGTGTTCCCCTCCGTTACTTCTTTCCGGTAGACCCCAAGACTGCCGGCGACCCCCTAGTTCGACTACGGTGTTGACGACCCCTCTCTCTTGCCAGAGCAACCAGGCAAGCCCCCCCCCCTTGATCACCAGATATCGCCTACTCTACTTTCTATATTTCTTGCATTAGAGTAGTGTAGCATGTTACTGCTTTCCGTTAATCCTATCCTGATGCATAGCTTGTCCTTGCTACTACTGTTGTTACCTTACCTGCAATCCTAATGCTTAGTATAGGATGCTAGTTTATCATCAGTGGCCATACATTCTTGTCCGTCTGCCATGCTATACTATCGGGCCGTGATCACTCGGGAGTTGATCACGGGTATATACTTATACATAATATATGATATTTGTGGTGATTAAAGTCGGGTCGGCTCGTAGGAGTACCCGTGAGTGATCCCGATGTTGGGGGCTGAAGGGGCAGGTGGCTCCATCCCGGTAGAGGTGGGCCTGAGTTCCCGAAGGCCCCCGGCGGTTACTTTGTGGCGGAGCGACAGGGCAGGTTGAGACCACCTAGGAGAGAGGTGGGCCTGGCCCTGGTCGGAGTCCGTGGTTATTTCAGAATAACATGCTTAACGAGATCTTGGTATTTGATCTGAGTCTGGCTACTGGCCTATACGCACTAACCATCTACGCGGGGACAGTTATGGGCACACGATGTCGTGGTATCAGCCGAAGACTTTGTGACGTCAGCGACTGAGTGGCACGCACCGGGTTGGACCGCGTAACGCAACTTCCTTTGTAATGGAGGTTGCTAGGTCTGCTCTCCGGCCGCGTACGCAACGTGCAGGTGTGCAATGGGCGATGGGCCCAGACCCCTGCGCCATAGGATTTAAACCGGCGTGCTGACCTCTCTGTTGTGCCTAGGTAGGGCTGCGACGTGTTGATCTTCCGAGGTCGGGCATGACCCAGGAAAGTGTGTCCGGCCAAATGGGGTCGAGCGTGTTGGGTTATGTGGTGCACCCATGCAGGGAAGTTGATCTATTCGAATAGCCGTGTCCCTCGGTAAAAGGAGGACCCGGAGTTGTACCTTAACCTTATGACAACTAGAACCAGATACTTAATAAAACACACCCTTCCAAGTGCCAGATACAACCGGTGATCGTTCTCTCACAGGGCGACGAGGGGAGGATCATCGGTTAGGATTATGCTATGCGATGCTACTTGGTGAACTTACCATCTACTCTCTTCTCCTGCTGCAAGATGGAGGTTACCAGAAGCGTAGTCTTCGAAAGGACTAGCTACCCCCCTCTTATTTCGGCATTCTGCAGTTCAGTCCACATATGATACCCCTTTTTATTTGATACCAATGCATACATATGTAGTGTAGCTCCTTGCCTGCGAGTACTTTGGATGAGTACTCACGGTTGCTTTTCTCCCCCTTTTCCCCTTTCCTATACCCGATTGCTGCGACCAGACATTGGAGCCCGGGAGCCAGACGCCACTGTCGACGACGACTCCTACTACACTAGAGGTGCCTACTACTACGTGCAGCCCGCTGACGACGACCAGGAGTAGTTTAGGAGGATCCCAGGCAGGAGGCCTGTGCCTCTTTCGATCTGTATCCCAGTTTGTGCTAGCCTTCATAAGGCAAACTTGTTTAACTTATGTCTGTACTCAGATATTGTTGCTTCCGCTGACTCGTCTATGATCGAGCTCTTGTATTCGAGCCCTCGAGGCCCCTGGCTTGTAATATGATGCTTGTATGATTTATTTTATTTGTAGAGTTGTGTTGTGATATCTTCCCGTGAGTCCCTGATCTTGATCGTACACATTTGCGTGTATGATTAGTGTACGATTGAATCGGGGGCGTCACAAGTTGGTATCAGAGCCGACTGCCTGTAGGAATCCTGTTTCCAACTCCTTGGCCGAAGACGAGTCTAGTCATTGAAAAACTTTTACTAACATGGCTGTGCGGCTTACGGGCCCACGTCGCCATTGGGTGGTAATAGGATCTTTTATTCCTCGACCTTTACTCTGGGACTCTCAACTCTCTTCTATTCAGATTAAATGATTTTGCTAAAAACAAAACTAACTCTAGGTTCTCGTAAATACTTTCTCCCGGAGAGCCCCTTAGTACAGATGATCGTTTGCTGCACCAGAAGATTCTGAAGATCCTTTATAGTGTTCTTTCAAGACTTTGTGCCATCGCTTTTTGCATTCCCTACCGTTGTTATATCCTTAGGGATAACTGCATACACTTGCCAGTCTTACGTTGAACCCCATTGATCTTGTTAATACAAGATGCCTCAAACTGCTCTTCGTTATTTCGAGAATCCTTTGAGCTTACCGCCTTGTAGTTCTTGCCCCATGAATACCCCCTTCGGATAAATCCTCACACATACCGAGGATTGTTTCTCCCCGGTTGTTCTTGTGTTCCGCAAAGGACTTCGAAATACTATTTGGTCTTTTGAAAATCCTCAGAAGCCTTTTGCTCTTGAAATTCTTGCTTACTTGCATTATGGTTAATTCCATACTTCTAGTAATCTCTATTGGCATACTTTGTCACTATCATTTTGAGTCACTTGATTCGATATGTTGCGAATGCACGCAATCATCAGTTATTCCCTGAAAATTATCCTTTCGGCTCAGACGTCATTTTAATGAGTTGGATCTCGACCAATCAAGTTGTCGTCGATTGTACCCCTAAGTCTATTCAACTTATCCATTCTTAATCAGAGCGTTTGCTTCTGATCCCTGGGTGAGAAATCATAATTCCTTTACATTTGAGCTTTGAATTAGTCAGTTGTTTCTATAATCTGATCTCCTTGCATTCTTTCTCCCTCTGGTTGGGTACCGATGCTCACATCAGACCCCTTGTGGACCACCAGATCCTTTGTTGGATTTTATCCGACAGCGTCCTTCATATTCTATAAGCTTGTGAGCGTTTCCTCGGATACATAATGCTTTTGGTGAATTGTATCCTCTGTTTTCTCAACCATGCTCTGTTTTCGAGCTGGTGGTATTTACGATTGAAGCTTGTGGTATATGATTCCACGATACCCTGACGGGTTGAACCTATGCCTTTCTTAATCTGTGTGAACCCGGAAGTTTTCACGGGTCATACTCCTCTGGTAATTCACCAGGTAGGTTTTGACACGGAAATCATTTTTAACTAGAGCAGTGAATGAAAGTTATTGCATTGAAGAAGTGGGAGTCGACCTTGAACCTTGCGTTCATGCCCATGGACATGATGTAGATCTTATCATTAAAGCTTCTCTTAAATTAATTATTCCTTTGATATAAGTTCATCTTATATCTGGGATCTGGCCTTTTGCAATTGTGGTTCCGACCATGTTCTCCTTTAAATACCATTTCTCGTGCAAGTTTAAGCACTTGTCTTCTGCGGAGTAATACCCCAGTCCAACCTCTACTTTGACTTGTCATCGAGTATTACCCCCCTGGTATCTCAAGATTATCATGGAACTGCATAACTTCTTATGAGTTCTTCATCAAGTGCTACATTCTCATTGATTCCAATTTTTCGTGGGCTCTGAGTTATTTAACACTCAAAGACATCGATAACTGAATCGAGTCTGCACTGCGATTCAACAACTCTTAGTAATCTTCAATGCTTACGAGTTTGTACTCGATAGTGTCATTCCCAGCTGATGCTTGTATGACTTATTTTATTTGTAGAGTTGTGTTTTGATATCTTCCCGTGAGTCCCTGATCTTGATCGTACACATTTGCGTGTATGATTAGTGTACGGTCAAATCGGGGGTGTCACAACAGTCAGGACCCACCTGGTCGAAGCGTACATAGCGTTGTCATTCTGGTCGCGAATGTGTACGTACATATATACTGGTGGATGTAGAGGTGCACACGTGTCGTAGTAGAGGCGCACACGTAGCATGTACACGTGCGTACAGCAGCTAGGGTGCAAGAAAGAAAATACGGCCACGTATGTGTACATCCGGGTGGTGTCTCGAACGCCTACTCGCGCATACGTACGGCCAGGGATCGTGTACATGGCTGGGTCAGAACGGAGAAACAACGTCGTCGTCGTGTTCATGGGGAGGCAACGAAATGCGTCGTGTTCATGGGGAGGCAACGGAATGCGTCGTGTTCATGGGGAGGCAACGGAATGCGTCGTGTTCATCGGGAGGTAACGGAATGCGTGGGAGCCAACCGGCTGGTTCAGAACGGAATGCGTGGTCGTGTTGATCGGGGGGGCCTTGGACAAAATAGGCGATGGAAACGAGGCCAGGTGTACCGCAAAACGGAGGAAACAGACCTCCTATGTTCGGAACGGGGTCCTGTTGATCGGGAGGGGTGTGGCGTACCGCAAAACGGAGGAAACGGACCTCCTACAGTCGAAACGGGGGTCCTGTTGATCCGGAGGGGTGTGGCGTACCGCAAAACGGACGAAATGGACCTCCTACAGTCGAAACGGGGGTCCTGTTGATCCGGAGGGGTGTGGCGTACCGCAAAACGGACGAAATGGACCTCCTACGGTTGAAATGGGGGTCTTCTTCATCGGGAGGGGTGTGGCGTACCGCAAAACGGGACTCCACGGGATACTGTTCATCTCCACCGTCGACCTCCTCCAGCCTCCACGGGCTACCGTCGGCCTCCTCCAGCCTCCACGGGCTCCTGTTCATCCAGCCTCCACCGCGCGCTACTCCACCGGCTACTGTTCAACCACCCCTCCACGGGCACCCCTCCACCGTCTACAGTTCATCCAACCCTCCACACCACGGGGTCCTGTTCAACCGCCCCTCCACGGGCACCCCTCCACCGTCTACTGTTCATCCAGCCCTCCACACCACGGGGTCCTGTTCATCCAGAGGCAATGTCACCGCTCACTATTCATCCACCCCCCCTGCAACGCTCACGGTTCATCCAATCGATCGGCTTCAGTTAGCAGCACTAGCGAAGGAATCGCTCGATCGGGTTCAGTTAACAGCCATCGATCGATCGCTCGGGTTTAGTAACGCGTAGCCTGCAATGCAATCGCTCGGGTTCAGTTAGAGCCCAACGCCTCGCTCGGGTTCAGTTAGAGCCAATGCCTCGCACACACGCGCGTACGTGTACGAGAGAAACGCGCATCGCTCTGCCCCCGACCTCCCACCGTAACCGGGAACTCTCCGAAATTTTCCTCCCCCTCGCTTCTACCACGGTTTTTTCCGTCATGGACGGCCCAAATAATGTCATGCAGCTGCGTCTCCAGCCCGCCCAGGATGAAAAGCCCATTTTCTGTCATGATTTTTTGTCATAGAAGTAGGAGCCCACCACATCTATGATGATATCGGGTTTTGTCACAATTATCGTCATAGAAGTGTCATATGTATGACAGAAAAATAATTCGTTCGGCCCAAAATGTCACGGATGTGTCTTTTTTGTAGTGGAGGGAGGAACATATGCTTGTAGGAATTGCAATAATATCAAGTTTCCTCTCTACGTGCTTAAAGTTTTAAACTTATGCTTGTTTTGCCTTCCTATGCTAGTTGATTATTGCTCCCATAAATTGTTTGCTCACAAAATCCCTATGCATAGGAAGAGGGTTAGACTTAAATGTGCTAGTCATATTCTTCATGATGCTCTCTTTATGTTTTAATTCTTATCCTTTATGTGAGCATCATTGAAATCATCATGCCTAGCTAGGGGCGTTAAATGATAGCGCTTGTTGGGAGGCAACCCAATTTTATTTTTGCTCCTATTTCTGTTCCAGTTTATCAATAAATTAATCATCTATCCTCTGTTATGATTGTGTTTTTATGTTTTAATTAGTGTTTGTGCCAAGTAAATCCTTTAGGATCTTCTTGGGTGATTGTTATTTGATCTTGCTGTAAAAAATAGAAAGTATGCGCTCACGAGAATAATTTTCATTTTTTACCAGAGAGCGATAAAGTACCAATTCCACTTGCAGTAGATTAATAAACAAATTTCCTAGGACTTACTAATATCTCAGGATTTTTGGACTTACAGAAGTATTCGAAACCTACAAATTACTACAGACTGTTCTGTTTTTTGACAGATTCTGTTCTCTATGTGTTGTTTGTTTATTTTGATGAATCTATGAGTAGTATCGGAGGTTATGAACCATATATGAGTTGTAATATAGTAGATATTACACCAATATGAATTTAGAATGAGTTCACAACAGTACTTAAGTGATGATTTATTTTCTTATACTAATGGAGCTTACGAGTTTTCTATTAAGTTTTGTGTCGTGAAGTTTTCAAGTTTTGGGTGAAGATTCGATGGACTAAGGAATAAGGAGTGGCAAAAGCCTAAGCTTGGGGATGCCTAAGGCACCCCAAGGTAAAATACAAGGACACCAAAAAGCCTAAGCTTGGGGATGCCCCGAAAGGCATCCCCTCTTTCGTCTTCGTTCATCAGTAACTTTACTTGGAGCTATATTTTTATTCACCATATTATGTGTGTTTTGCTTGGAGCGTTATTTTATTTTCTTTTGCTTGTTGTTTGAATAAAATACCAAGATCTGAAATTCTTAAAATGTAAGAGAGTCTTCATATAGTTGCATAATTATTCGACTACTCATTGATCTCCATTATATCTTTCGGAGTAGTTTGTTGTTGCTCTAGTGCTTCACTTATATCTTTTTGGAGCACGGTGGTGGTTTTATTTTATAGAAATAGATGAACTCTCATGCGTCACTTATATTATTTTGAGAGTCCTAAACAGCATGGTAATTTTCTTTGGTTATGAATTTAGTCCTAATATGATGGGAATCCAAGAGGGATATAATAAAAACTTTTATATAAAGTGCATTGAATACTATGAGAAGTTTGATACTTGATGATTGTTTTGAGATATGGGGATGGTGATATTAGAGTCATGCTAGTTGAGTAGTTGTGAATTTGAGAAATACTTGTGTTAAAGTTTGTGATTCCCGTAGAATGCACGTATGGTGAACCATTATGTGATGAAGTCAGAGCATGATTTATTTATTGATTGTCTTCCTTATGAGTGGCGGTCGGGGACGAGCGATGGTCTTTTCCTACCAATCTATCCCCTAGGAGCATGCGCGTAATACTTTGCTTTGATAACTTGTAGATTTTTGCAACAAGTATATGAGTTCTTTATGACTAATGTTGAGTCCATGGATTATACGCACTCTCATCCTTCCACCATTGCTAGCCTCTCTAATACCGTGCACTTTTCGCTGGTATCATACACTCACCATATACCTTCCTCAAAACAGCCACCATACCTACCTATTATGTCATTTCCATAGCCATTCCGAGATATATTGCCATGCAACTTTCCACCGTCCCGTTATTATGACACGCTTCATCATTGTCATATTGCTTGCGTGATCATGTAGTTGACATCGTATTTGTGGCAAAGCCACCGTTCATAATTCTGCATACATGTCACTCATGCATCATTGCACATCTCGGTACACCGCCGGAGGCATTCACATAGAGTCATATTTTGTTCTAAGTATCGACTTGTAATTCTTGAGTTGTAAGTAAGTATAGTGTGATGATCATCATTATTAGAGCATTGTCCCAGTGAGGAAAGGATGATGGAGACTATGATTCCCCCACAAGTCGGGATGAGACTCCAGGCGAAAAAATGAGAGAAAAAGAGAGAAGGGACAATGCTACTATCCTTTTTTCCACACTTGTGCTTCAAAGTAGCACCATGATCTTCATGATAGAGAGTCTCCTATGATATCACTTTCATACACTAGTGGGAATTTTACATTATAGAACTTGGCTTGTATATTCCAATGATGGGCTTCCTCAAAATTTCCCTAGGTCTTCATGAGCAAGCAAGTTGGATGCACACCCACTTAGTTCTTTTGTTGAGCTTTCATACACTTATAGCTCTAGTGCATCCATTGCATGGCAATCCCTACTCACTCACATTGATATCTATTGATGGGCATCGCCATACCCCGTTGATACACCTAGTTGATGTGAGACTATATTCTCCTTTTTTATCTTCTCCACAACCACCCTTCTATTCCACATATAGTGCTATATCCATGGCTCACGCTCATATATTACGTGAAGATTGAAAAAGTTTGAGAACATCAAAAGTATAAAACAATTGCTTGGCTTGTCATCGGGGTTGTGCATGATTTAAATATTTTGTGTGGTGAAGATAGAGCATAACCAGACTGTATGATTTTGTAGGGATAGCTTTCTTTGGCCATGTTATTTTGAGAAAACATGATTGCTTTGTTAGTATGCTTGAAGTATTATTGTTTTTATGTCAATATTAAACTTTTGTCTTGAATCTTACGGATCTGAATATTCTTGCCACAATAAAGAGAATTACATGGATAAATATGTTAGGTAGCATTCCACATCAAAAATTCTCTTTTTATCATTTACCTACCCGAGGACGAGCAGGAATTAAGCTTGGGGATGCTGATACGTCTCCAACGTATCTATAATTTTTGATTGTTCCATGCTCTTATATTATCTGTTTTGGATGTTTATGGACTTTATTATGCACTTTTATATTTTTTTGGGACTAACCTATGAACCCAGAGCCCAGTGACAGTTTCTGTTTTTTCCCTTGTTTCAGTATTTCGCAGAAAAGGAATATCAAACGGAGTCCAAACGGAATGAAACCTTCGGTAGCGTGATTTTTGGAACGAACGTGATCCAGGAGACTTGGAGTTGAAGTCAAGGAAGCTTCAAGGTGGCCACGAGGTAGGGAGGCGCGCCTGCCCCCCTGAGCGCGCCCCCACCCTCGCGGGCCCCTCGTGGCTCCCCTAACCGACTTCTTTCGCCTATATATATCCATATACCCTAAAAACATCAGGGAGCAGAATAGATCGGGAGTTCCGCCGCCACAAGCCTCCGTAGCCACCGAAAACCAATATAGACCCGTTCTGGCACCCCGCCGGAGAGGGGGAATCCCTCTCCAGTGGCCATCTTCATCATCCCGATGCTCTCCATGACGAGGAGGTAGTGGTTCTCCCTCGGGGCTGTGGGTATGTACCAGTAGCTATGTGTTTGATCTCTCTCTCTCTCTCTCGTGTTCTTGAGGTGATACAATCTTGATGTATCGCGAGCTTTGCTATTATATTTGGATCTTATGATGTTTCTCCCCATCTACTCTCTTGTAATGGATTGAGTTTTCCCTTTGAAGTTGTCTTATCGGATTGAGTCTTTAAGGATTTGAGAACACTTGATGTATGTCTTGCACGTGCTTATCTATGGTGACAATGGGGTATCATGTGATCCACTTGATGTATGTTTTGGTGATCAACTTGCGAGTTCCGTGACCTCGTGAACTTATTCATAGGGGTTGGCACACATTTTCGTCTTGACTCTCCAGTAGAAACTTTGGGGCACACTTTAAGGTTCTTTGTGTTGGTTGAATAGATGAATCTGAGATTGTGTGCTGCATATCGTATAATCATACCCACGGATACTTGAAGTGACATTGGAGTATCTAGGTGACATTAGGGTTTTGGTCGATTTGTGTCTTAAGGTGTTATTGTAGTACGAACTCTGTGATAGATTGAATGTAAAGAATAGCTTCATGTTATTTTACTACGGACTCTTGAATAGATCAATCAGAAAGTGTCAGGATATACCCCGCGGTGTAACCCTGCTGGATGTATGACCCGGATGGATCTTGGCGACTCACGGGTAACCCGCCCGATCTTGATGGCTCATTAGTGACCCGGCGGGTGTTTCAGATGGATGACAAGGCCCAAGCCCAAGAAGACCATCTCATGTTATGGTGGGCCAGCTTAAGAAGAAAGGCATAAGGAATATTATCCTACAAAGGAAGCAAGACTAGGATTCCACTTGTAATAGAGTAATCCTAATCTTACTAGGACTAGTCATGTAACCCGCCCCTTCAACATATATAAGGAGGGGCAGGGCTCCCCAAAGAAGGACAAGTAAGAAGAAACAATCTCTAGGGCTAGACACAAAGAGCCGGCTTACCGACGACTCTCTCATGGGCATAATGAGATCTAGCCACAAACAGCATGTAGGGTTATTACCGAATGATGTTTCCCGGGGTCCGAAGCTGTCTAAATCCTTGTCTTATATTGCGTCTCTCGATTCCGCTCAACCCCTCTCAAGCTACCACATAGATGCGTTGGCCTCGCGACTAAGTACTGACACCTAGGACATCTGCCGTGACGTTTCCACGACAGTTGGCGTCCACCGTGGGGCTCGTGGTGTTGAGTTCTTAGAGGGAATTCTTTAGGGATCAAGAAGATCGCAATTGGTTGGATGATAAAGGAGCGGCAAGTTCATCAGTTATGTTCAAAATTATGATTAATTTTGGAGTTGGCATATACAAGATTAGGGTTACAGCTTCCTGTGCGCCGCCGCCGATGCAACCATAGGTGGAACCTGTTTCGCCGGCGTCTCAAGTGTCAACCCGTAACTCGCCGAAATTGGCAGGATTAAAGTCTGAAGTTTCGTTGAGCTTTGTCCGATGGGAATACCAACTGTGTAAATCGTCAACGCGTACAAGGCCAAAGTCCCGAAGCGATCGGTGGAATTGTTTACACGATCAGTTGGAAATCAACAAAGAAAAAAAAAGATACCGTGACCTGGAGGGAGTCACGGACTCAAGCTCCGCCTTTGACTCAGCTCCGTCTCAAGCAGCGACCGCCGGACCATGTTTGTTTTCGTGAACAGCCGCCACACGGTTTCAGTTTGATCTCGAGCTACCGCGAGCTTGCCCTGAAGAGGAGCCGGCCTGGCCTTAAGCTCCTCAAAGCTGCCGCGAAACCTCCTCCGACACGGCCCCGGACTCGCCGTAGTGAGCTCTCCTCCGCGATGAGCCAGGTCCGCCTTCGAGCTGGCCGGCTTCTGCCGAGTTGCCGCGTTCGCCTCGGATGGACCCCGTTGAGCTG
Organism: Triticum urartu; assembly: GCF_003073215.2. Classification (NCBI taxonomy): domain Eukaryota; kingdom Viridiplantae; phylum Streptophyta; class Magnoliopsida; order Poales; family Poaceae; genus Triticum; species Triticum urartu. The sequence goes on from NC_053024.1 coordinate 501,625,393, forward strand.
CTACAACCGCCTCAAGCCGCCGCGACCATGTCCGTGCCAAGACCGCCGCCTCGCCCTCGCCCCCGATTCAAGCCACCCGTGGCTGGCATCGACTCACCGCCGCAGCCGTGGGCGAACTGGCGCTGCCGCTTTCTGCCGGGCGGGTCTCTCATGTCGTCGCTGGGCCTTGCTCCTCCTCGAGTCGCCTCTACCGTGACTGCGCCAAACCGCCGTCGATGCCCTGCGGCTTTGCCTTCACCTCCGTCGCCTCAAACCGTCGCTGCATCGTGCGGCCTGCTGCTGAGCCGCCTCCAAAGGCGTCTGCCTCAGCCGCCGCTATCCGCGTCGCGCCAAGCCGCCCACTTCCTTGTGGCACTGGCCTCGTTTTCACTCTTCACCACCTGCGCGCACACGTCGCCGCTTTGGCTCAGCTCCGCTTTGCTCCGCCCGTGCGTGCACGCCCACGAGCCGGCTCCGCGCTTGCTGCTGCACCGCCCCGCCCCTACGCGGCCGTGATTTTCCTCTGCTTTCCCAGGAGTGCCTCGTCAGCAGTATATTGTTTCGACATAAGTGCATAGAGAAAACAGCAGAGACACTGGGTCTGGCAGGTGTCGCAATTGATTGTGCTGAATTTCTGAATAAAGTTTTGGACTCGTACTTGAAGAACCTGATTAGGTCGTCTGTTATAAAAGGAGCTGATGTTTGAAGAGATACAAGAAAAGGGGCGTCATACAAACAGCGTGCCCATGGAAAGAAAATTAGTGGTATTTAATCGCCGAATCAATTTCAGAAGCAGTTAGATGCTACAACTAAACAGCAAAAGTTAACATTTGATTCAGGACAGAGATTTCGATGTAACCATGCAGCTAGACCCTCAACAATAGCTTGGCGAGGACTGGCCAGTTTTCCTTGAGAAGCTATGTCTATGCCCTCCAGAGGAAAATGACTGACAAAATTTAGTTGAAATTTCAAGCTGAAGTCACAATACTGCAGTCACATCATATAAGATGTGTATTTGAAGATCAACGCAAACATACTTTGCATGCTAGAAGGATCAAAAGGAATTCAGCAACAATACTAAAAGGGGATTTACTGACGCTACGATCTGTCACTCATGTTGAGATAAGAAGGGAAGTCACTTCTGCCTCTTGATTGAGCCAAGATGAAGGATCCAATGGCTGGTGTTTCTTATTTCTATTACCAAGGTACTGGAGTGACCCAATGGGAGTGTTCGCGCGGTACTAAGAATACTGTACAATTTCAAGCTGCTCCATCATTGCTAGCAAATTGGGAGGAAGTGCTTTACAAAATCAACCAGCCAGAAACAGTATTACAAAACAAAGAACACTAGGCAAGTGCAATGATAGTATCGTCTGTCTAGCACTGCTCTTTTCAAATCGCCGTCGATTCCATACCAGAACTGCAGTGGCCGCGTTGAATCACTCTTATCGCACATCGAGCCACCCTCGTGCTGACCCGCTGTCTGAGCCTACAACGTTGCTTTTAAACTGCCTACATCATCTATGCCTCTGCGGTGTTGAGCCGCCGGGAGTCGCCAGCCGGTCTGCCTGAGCCGCCTCTGTCGTGATGAACTGATCATCCGTCAAATCAGGTGATATACGAGTTTGTTTTATTAGCACATATTATTTTTTCAAATAGCAGTTTATCTTTGCCTTAGTCATGTTGTTTATGCAGGACGATTATTCACTGGAAGAGTGATGGCCGTGTCATCGATGTATAGCTTGCGCCACCATCATCATGCGTCAGCATCTGACCGTGCCATGATCCTTAATGAAAATATGTGCAAACCGCCGTTTTACGGGCCAATTTACATCAACATGACACGGTTGACTCGCCCGTCCATGCTGGCTTACAACGCCGCGGCCGATTCATCCATCTGCTTGCATGGCCGACTCGCCCATGATTGATTTCAGCTTCACCGTGGTGATCATCAACTCCGCAGTGGATATTTTCTGGCCTAACATATCAGGTGAAATACATCCATTATATATTTATATTATATATTGCTTTCTTTAAAAGAGCAATTACTCTGGCTTGCAAGTTTTCCAATGCAGGACAAATTGTCTACTGAAAAAAGGGATTATTATATCACTGAGCTATTGGATAACTCATGCCGGTTTATATCACGATTAAATATGGAGAATCTCAAGCCAACTCCTCGAGTCGTCTTGAGACTCGGGGGCTACAATGACATGACTCGGGAACTCCGGATCATCGGAGAGAAAAATAACCCGGCCCTGGAGGCCACCGCCATATTGGTAAAAATTAAAAGGCCGTCAGAAAATTTCCAGCTCACAATGATGCTTCGGTTTACAATCCGGCTCAAGGTAAACCTGTCTCCCACAAAGCTTTGAAGCTCTAAATATCCGGTTTGAAATTCTAGTTTAAAAATAATTCATCTCTCGCAAGTTTGAGTTTTCAGAAAAAATTACAGGGACCAAAGAGAGTTTGTTGCACAGCACAACTCAAACATAGGCACCCGGCGAGCACAGCTCAGAAATATATCACTTGGGGGCTTCCGGCTTATTGAGCTAAGCTATGATTACCCTTTGATCCGGCTCATAGCCACATTTACAGGTCATTTGGGGGCTTCCTGTTCAAACATAGGTCGTATTCGAACCAAAAGGAACATAGCTGTCGTAACCCTTTTGATCGGCGCAAAGCCAAACTCACTAGGGGGCTTCTTGATCGTATCTGAATCATAGCTTAACCCCTTTTGGGTCCGACTTGGATCGTATTCGAATCAGGGTCGTTAAAAACCTCTCAAGGTCATTTGGAGGCTTCCTGTTCAAACATAGGTTGTATTCGAACCAAAGAGAACATAGCTGTCGGTACCCTCTTGATCGGCGCAACGCCAAAGCCACTGGGGGCTACATGATCGTATTCGAATCCTATCTTAACCCCTTTGGAACGGTTTACAGATCGTATTCAAATCAAAAACCTCGATTTTTTATTTGGTTTAAGTTTTTGCAAACAATCTTTTGGGTTTTGAGACTTTTTGCTCATATCTGAAGCATATAAGTGTGGTTTCGTTTAAACCCGGCTTGCCTTTGGACGATAAGTCTCCAGCATGTGACAATCATCATATATTTGGAAGCATTGGCTTCTAAGGATTGGGTTATCACCCTTACTGCATAGGTCATGTAAACCAGCAGTAAAAATTAAATATCATAATGGTTATATGTCGGGGATATTATGATCCGCCCTGCGGTAAACCGCCAAGGTATCTTGTGATTTACTTATGCGCGGGATATGACTACATTTGAGTGGTTACCCGCCCTGGCTTTTGACGTTAAGTCACCAGGGCATATGTTGTTTAAACTCTATGCAGGATTTACAGAGCTATGACTTACATAAATGATTAAGTTCCAGCCCATCATCAAAGATTGAAATTGGTGTCTCAACAGGGTTATCAATTCTTGATTTTCTCAAAGGCTATAAGCCGCCGGGTTATAAAACTTCCGGCTTACAATGGAGGCATATTAAATCGCCATCGGCCAAGAGCCGCCGGGTATTTGAACTCCGGATTTACTTGTCAACGGATAAGGTATTCAAAGTCGCTTTGGCACAATGGCTATTATTTTATCAATGGATATGATTTATTCTACAATGGAAAGAATAGTCCCGAGCTGCTGCAGGCTTACAACCCGGCACTTGGGGGCTACATTATTCAGTTTGAGATTATATCAAATATGCAAGTCCCATGTCACTGCCAGCATGCACCATGGCACTTGGGGGCTAATGCAAAGACAATTTTACTGGCCTTATTGAAGACCCGACTCATCACATCATAATGAGCCGGCCCTTGGGGGCTACCAATTGCTCCTGTCAACAATTCAAGGTACACAAGTTTCATTCCATTATATTGAAGGGTCCACTGCTCAGTTGGTAAAGCACAAAGCTCTTAACCTTGTGGACGTGGGTTCAAGCCCCATGATGGGCCTTACATCATATGATGTTCTTTTCAAAAGAAGTATATATAAAGTCCCAGCTCAATATTATCTTACTGAGCCGGCCCTTGGGGGCTACACGTTGTTGTTCAAGTCTATATGATCATATTTATAAAGTCCCTGCTCATTATTGCATAATGACCCGGCCCTTGGGAGCTACACTGGTTGAAGTTTTTTATGAGTATAAGGCAATTACAAGTCCCAGGTTGCTGCAAGCATGACAACCCGGCACTTGGGGGCTACATATATGGAGTATTCAGTCTTTACTAGTGACTAAGATGAACAACATGGATTTCTTCAAAGTGGCGGTACTTATATTGAAGCAAGTCTTAAGTCATCACTTTGTTTCTACTCAAGACTTGGGGGCTATAGGTAATATGGATATAAGGGAGAAAAATCTTCAAATTCTCAGTTTTGAGTAAACCAGATTGACCCGACATCACCAATAACAATGACCCGGCATCGGCAACAATTATGACCCGGTGCTATCAATATTTACAAACCGGATATTTTGGCAATGATAAACCGGCAAGTTCTACAAGCCGGCTGAAAGTCAGATGAGTTTTTTCAAGACCAATATTTTTAAGCCGGCGCTTTGGAAGCCGATTCAAGTGGATTATTTCTTACAATATTTCTCTATAAAGATACCAATGTCTGCAAATTGACTCTGAAGCTGGTCTATTGACCCGGATTTCTCAAAAGAAGTATCTGGATTTTTATTGACAAAATTGAAACATATTTTCTAAGGGAGATTTGCTATGAGATCATGGACATGTATATATCAACAAGGAAATGACAAGGACTTAAGGATGATCAGGTGCCGGCTTACAAAATATTTAAACCGGAGCACAACTTGTCAAATTTGTTCTTGTGTTTATATCATAGATTAGTTTAACATGGATAAATCCAAATTAAACTGGGGGCTAACGTCGGGGATATACCCCGCGGTGTAACCCTGCTGGATGTATGACCCGGATGGATCTTGGCGACTCACGGGTAACCCGCCCGATCTTGGCGGCTCATTAGTGACCAGGCGGGTGTTTCAGATGGATGACAAGGCCCAAGGCCCAGAAGACCATCTCATGTTATGGTGGGTCGGCTTAAGAAGAAAGGCATAAGGAATGTTCTCCTACAAAGGAAGCAAGACTAGGACTCCACTTGTAATAGAGTAATCCTAATCTTACTAGGACTAGTCATGTAACCCGCCCCTTCAACATATATAAGGAGGGGCAGGGCTCCCCAAAGAGGGACAAGCAAGAAGAAACATCTCTAGGGCTAGACACAAAGAGCCGGCTTACCGACAACTCTCTCATGGGCATAATGAGATCTAGCTACAAACAGCATGTAGGGTTATTACCGGATGATGTTTCCCGAGGCCCGAAGCTGTCTAAATCCTTGTCTTATGTTGCGTCTCTCGATTCCGCTCAACCCCTCTCAAGCTACCACATAGATGCGTTGGCCTCGCGACTAAGTCCTGACACCTAGGACATCTGTCATGACGTTTCCACGACAGAAAGGATAACTTTGAGGTGGTTCCGTACCCTACCATAATCTCTTCGTTTGTTCTCCACTATTAGTGACTTTGGAGTGACTCTTTGTTGCATGTTGAGGGATAGTTATATGATCCAATTATGTTAGTATTGTTGAGGGAACTTACACTAGCGAAAGTATGAACCTTGTTTACCATCATTGCAATACCATTTACGCTCACTTTTATCACTTGCTACCTTGCTGTTTTTATTATTTCAGATTACAAATATCTTTATCTACTATCCATATACCACTTGTTTCACCATCTCTTCGCCGAACTAGTGCACCTATACAATTTACCATTGTATTGGGTGTGTTGGGGACACAAGAGACTCTTTTTTATTTGGTTGCAGGGTTGCTTGAGAGAGACCATCTTCATCCTACGCCTCCCACGGATTGATAAACCTTAGGTCATCCACTTGAGGGAAATTTGCTACTGTCCTACAAACCTCCGCACTTGGAGGCCCAACAACGTCTATAAGAAGAAGGTTATGTAGTAGACATCAGGGTGCGCGCGAAGATCTCCCCCCTATCGATCCGCGTCCTAACTTAGCTGAGATCTCACGAATTAACTCGACGAACTCGCAACACAAAGGACACAAGATTTATACTGCTTCGGGCCACCATTGTGGTTTAATACCCTACTCCGGTGTGGTGGTGGATTACCTCTTGGGCTGAAGACGAACAGTAGAAGGGGAAGAACAGCCTCCTGAGGTTGAGGTGTTCTTGTGCTTGGTGGGTGTGCCGCCAAGGATGTGGTGGCTCCAATCTCCGATCTCTCTCCAATCTCTGATCTCCCCCTCTATGGTGCTGGCTAGTCATATTTATAGAGGCCCTGGTCCTCTCCCCAAATATTGAGCGGGAAGGGAGCCAACAACGGCCAATTTGAAGGGGGACAACTAGTACAAGCTATCCTGACATAAGTAGTCTTCGCCTGCCAAAGGCTCTGGTGGTGACGCCGTCTTGGGCTCCATGGTGACCTCCGTCTTGCCGTCCTTCTGGTCTTGGTCTCATTGCACCAATATGGAAACCTTTGCTTGATGCCTCGATACTCCGCGCCTACGCTTGCCCCCTTAGCACCAAAGAGTAAACAAGGACGTTGCATGCACTGGTGCCCGCCCGGTCTCAATCGTCATGACTTACGTCACGAGAACCTCGCGAGGTTTGCCTGTCCTTGAACTCTTCGCCCCTCACGAGCCAGTCTGGTGAGGCCGCTCCTGAGGAGGTCTTGTATCGTCTGCCTCGCGAGGCTTGGTCCCTCGTGAGGGTCTTGATTCCTTGTTGATGAAGATGGGCCATACTGGCCTGCCAGTAAAGCCATGCCATGGGCCGCAAGCAGGCAAGTTTGGCGACCCCCGTTCCCAGAATGCCAACAGAAGGACCTTTTGTGGTCAGCAAGAATTTACATAATGGGGCATACTACCTTATCGACGTTCGAGACGACAAGGATTCATGCACATCGGAGGAGGAGACCCGTCGGCCATGGAACATTGCTCATCTTCGGCCCTACTATACTTGAGCCACCGGTTCTCATGATGATACATAGTTACCTGATGTATATATTATAAGCAGTATAATAAAGCCGGCATCCCTGACAACTCAGGGCCTCTGTCGTTCCGCTTCCTTGAAGCTGAGTCTTTATCATCATATTCATTTAAGAGGCTCGACGCCCAAATTTTAGGGACCAAAGAGAGCTGGATGCGCAACACAGCTCAAACATAGGTCCCTGACAAGCACAATTTGTAAGCATGTCACTTGGGGGCTTCCTGTTCAAACATAGGCGTATTCGACCAAACAGAACATAGCGTTACTACCCTATTGACCAGGTTTGTTCAAACATAGACGTATTCGACCAAAGAGAACATAACATGTCCGGGTCATCCTACCTGTAACCAGCTGCTTCAACTCCATCAGGCCATCCTGATTGATCCGCCGAACTCTTAACGATCAGTCTTTACGGCGTATTCGACCAAGATCTGAGCTCGTTAAGGTTCAAGCAGTGGCTTTTCATGCGAGAGCACGGTTTACAGATAGTCAGGATAGATCCAGGCTTCATAAGTCGTCTTCCTTGAAACTTGGATAAATCGGCCCATGATGTATGCTATTACTCTGACCCAGCGTACTCCTGATAAGTCTATAAATCAAGATACGACTTTATCTGGGTTCAAATGTCGATTGGGTACTGTGAGTCAGGCTCACGAAATGCACGAACAATACAGTGGCTCGGGCTAGTTTCATTGAAGAAGACACTTTGGCTTGGCAGCCACCAAAAGCCTCAAATTTCTTTTGATTTCTTATTTGTATTTTTTATATGGTCTTTCATTGCCTTCTGGTTTTTACAAGTCGGGCCCAGCTGCCCTGTTTATGGCTCATATTTGAAGCATACTTTGGGTTTTTACAACCCGTCAGGAGGACAGATTCTAAGTCGCCAGAGTATCATACTCCTATGTTTAGAGTTATAGCTCTAACACCTCTAACTGCATGAAGTTGATAAGCCGACAGTCTAAGCATATACTACAGGTATGACATCTTATTTAACAATTGTCAAATCGGCCATGGTTATGGAATTTTCATCCTCAGTGGCTTTCATTGGGTATCATGACCCGCCCGCGGTAAGCCGCCAGGGTGCTTGTACTTTCTTTGAGTGTAGGATAATAATCATTCAGATTTGCATAAGTCAGAGGTTATCATACTTATAAGGGTTTTTAAACCGACATATCAGCAGTATTAAGCAAAAGGCAGAAACGTGCACGATGGCACAGCAGATTCAAGTTTTTGGTACCCTATTACATGGTTTCATGAGCCGAATGAGATCAAGTGTTTTCAAAGATCAAAGGTATCAACGGCCCGACGGTTCATTCTTCTTGGCCTGGCTCTGGGTCATCCCTTGCCGGTTCTTCGTCCTCCTCCACCGTTTGGAAGTTTGGTTTTGACCAATCAAAGCCGTGCAAGGCGTAGAATTCAACTTCGTCATCAATAAGATTGGACGGGTCAATTTCAAGGGCGAAGGTGTGCTTACGAATTGAAGGAATCAAATCCATCACTTTATACGCAGGAGTATGCATCTTCTGGTTATCTGCGTCGTAAGTCGGCTGATATTTAGAGAGATTGGTTTCTTCAGCAATGACTGTCGCATGAGGACGGATTGCTTTAACACAAGCGGCGAAGTCTTGTTGATCAAAAGAAGTCCCATTTTCCTTTAGACTTGTGTCGGGTTTCGGGCTCCGGCAGACCCTTGAGGTTTGAACACTGGGGTGCGCACGGAGATCTCTCCCCTACCGATCTACCTCTGATCCTCTTGTGCGAACTAAGATGAAAAATGATGAACAACACAAGAGACACGAGGTTTATACTGGTTCGGGCCACCGTTGTGGTGTAATACCCTACTCCAGTGTGTGGTGTGGTGGATTGCCTCTGGGGCTGATGATGGACAGTACAAGGGAAGAACAGCCTCGCGAGAGGTGTTCTTGAGTTGGTGCGATGAACTGCTAGGGTGAGTTCATCGCCTCTCTCTCTCTCTGCTAGGGTTCTACCAGATCTCTCGATGTTCTTGGGGTGTCTATATGATCTCTCCTCTGTGGTGGCTAGCTCTATTTATAGAGGCCCTGGGCCTCTCCCCAAATAATGAGCGGGAAGGGCACCAACAATTGGCCATTTCGAAGGGGAACATCTAGTACAAGTTATCCTGACCAAAGGTGGTCTTCGGTTGCCAAAAGCACTGGCGATGACGCCGTCTTGGGCTCCACGGTGACCTCCTCCTGTCGTCCGGCTGGTCTTGGTCTCGTTGCACCAGAATGGTAACCTTTGCCTGATGCCTTGGCCTGTGCTTGCCCCCTTTGCACCAAAGGGGAAACAAGGACACTGCGTTGGCCGGCGCCCGCCTGGCGCCCGCCTGGTCTCGAATCGTCATGGCTTGCGTCACGGGTTCCTCGCGAGGTACCCCTGCCTTGATCTCTCCGCCTCCTTGCGAGCCTGCCTGATGAGGCTGCCTCTGAGGAAGCTTCCTGTCGTCCGCCCCGCGAGGCTTGGCCCCTCGCGAGGGTCTTTGAGCTTGAGCTGATGAAGATGGGCCGCGCTGGGCCCCCGCTTGAGCCACGCCGCAGGCCACAAGCAGGCAAGTCTAGGGACCCCCGTTCCCAGAACACCGACAGTAGCCCCTGGGCCCAAGGCGCGCGCAGCTTGGCTTAGCAGAGAAGCGAAGGGGCAAGCATGAAGCGCCGCGGGCCCTAACAGCCTGCGGCCTTGGGTGCCGCGTGGCGGTTGATTGGGCGTGGGCGTGGGCGTCTGTACTTCCCACGACGCCTCGGCAACTGCATGACTTGACAAGTCCCTGCATGCAAAGATATGGGTCATGATTACCTAAGGTCATGGTGCTCGCCGGTTGGCCTTCCCCGGCTATAAGTACGGGGCCGGGCGACCCCCTTCGGCCCGTCCCTCCTTGCTGCTCCTTTCCATCTTCTCGATTACCCGTCGCTCCCATGGCTCCAAAGAGATTCTCGGCCGCGGAGAAAGGGAAGGCCCCCCCGGCTGGGCCTGACTCCCCCCTGGCCAAGCGCGGCCGAGGCCGCCCTCGCAAGTATACCACAGTCCCCGTGGTGGCCTCCCGCGGCCATGGAGGCGGTTCCCGGCGTGATGGTGAGTGCCAGGTTGCCGACGGGGGGCACGCCGTGGGTGTGCACCCCCCTAGGCCACGCTTTCGCTCTGCGGAGGTGCTGCTGGAGTTCGTCGTGTGGTCGGCAGACCCATTCAGCACCAGGCTCCAGCTCCCCCGTTTCTTCGTAGATGAGCTGTCGGCCAGCGCCCGGTGCGGCTTCTGGCTCCAGACAGACGGATGCTGCAGCAGGGCCTCCTGGGCGCTGCTGGAGGTCTCCGTTTCTAGGAACGGGGCTCTGACACGCGGCTGGCAAACGTTTGCCCGCGCGCGTGGCCTGAGCCAGTGGTGCACCTTGTACTTCAAGTTTGATGGCGACGCCACCCTCTACGTGAGGGTGTTCGGGGAAGACGGTCGCCGTGCCGGGTGTTGCCCAGAAGACGATGACCGCGGCCGCCTGCCTAGCCCTGGCTCTGACCGGGATGAAGATGGCGACTGGCGTACAGGCGGCGGTGCTCGGGGTCCGCCGAGCTTCAGCAACCCCCTCTCAGCCAGCAGCTCCTCCGGCGGTGGCCGCGACCAGCCTCCTCGCCATCGCGCCCGCTTGGGTGAAGGTAGCGGGTCAGCCCGCCGTCGTGCCCCGGTGAAGCGAGAGGAGGGATCCGCCAGAGTCCCAGGAGCAGCTCGAGCCTTCGCTGTGGGTTGGCGCAGGACGAATCGCGCTCGTTTTGTTTTCTTTCTTATCCTGCGCAAAAATAGTAAGTGATGTAGAGCCCCGCGGGGGCGTATTAGAACTGTTGTTGTTTAACCATCGCGCCATTTCCGCTATTTCTGCGCCGTGTTCTCGTGACGCGCTCCCATGTGCGGGAACTATTTTAGCTCGATGGGGCTTGGCGCGGTCCTCGCCTCCCGAGGTCATCGCCTCCTCGCCCGCTTCGTGCCCTGCAAGGATCAGTAGGAGGGGTAACTTATGGTCTTAGCTGTGGGGGCGATCGGCCCAGGTCCTACGCTCGTGTCGCGATGCCCGTGGGGCACGGACTGGGAGGGGTGCTCCCGCAGAGGACTCGGAAAGGAAAGCTCCAAGCGATCGGGGCAGAAAACACTTGCGAGGGCGCCCGCGATCCTCCCTCGCGAGACTTCGCGAGAGAAAACGAGGTGAGCGAGCGAGAAAGACAAAGAGCCACAAGCCAGGAACGTCAGCAACTCCAATAAAAACTTCAAACGGGAATAAGCAAGCCAACTGCAAAAAGCAAATGGGAAAGCCGCGTCCGGCGCCTATTCTAGTCTTCGACGTCTTCTCACCAGCGCGGAGCTAAGTGCTGCCACTGGGCGTGGGCGGGAGCCCCCGAGGCCCGAGGGCGGCACTCCGGAGACTCCGGGGCGTGTACAGCCCCACTCATTATTACGTGAGAGTGTCATGGGCGGCGAGATTCACAGGCGTTGGCCTTCTTCACAGGCACCGGTCCTTTCTTGAAATGCGGCAGCTTCACAGGCATTCACCTTCTTCACAGGCACCGGGCCTTTTCCAAAACGCAGTGGCTTCACAGGCATTCGCCTTCTTCACAGGCACCGGGCCTTTTCCAAAACGCAGCGGCTTCACAGGCATTCGCCTTCTTCACAGGCACCGGGCCTTTTCCAAAATGCAGCGGCTTCACTCAGGGGTAGAACCTCCGGAGATGTTGAATGTTCCATGGGTTCTGGATGGGTACTCCCTCCGGAGTCTCCAAGCGCGCGGAGCCAGGCCTGGAAACATGAACAACCTTGAACAGGCCCTCCCACATGGGAGAGAGCTTGTGCAGCCCCTCCCTGGACAGAACCCTTCTGAGCACAAGATCCCCTACCTCAAGGGTCTTGGGGCGGATGTTGCGGCTGTGGTATCATCGTAGCGCCTGTTGATACCTTGCCGCTCGCAGTGCGGCTTCCCGACGGCGTTCCTCCCCCAGCACGAGATCCGTCCCCCGCAGGGCGTCCTGCTAAGCCTCGTCGAATGCCAGGACCCGTGCGAAGCGACGTCCGACCTCGTGAGGGAGAACAGCCTCCGCTCCGTAGACGAGGAAGAACGGGGTCTCGCCAGTCGGCTTGGTCGATGTCGTGCGGATTGACCATAGCACGGACTGGAGCTCGTCGTGCCAGCCCCTGCCACAGGCCTCCAGCTTCTTCTTGATGGTCCTGGCCTTGAGGCCCCTCAGGACCTCCGCGTTGGCTCGTTCAGCCTGGCCATTGCTCTGGGGGTGTGCTACGGAAGCGTAGCATATCTGCGTTCCAAGGTTAGCATAGTACGTTTTGAAGAGATTACCGATGAATTGCGAACCGTTTTCAGTGATGATGCAGTTAGGCACCCCAAATCGGCTCATGAGGCCCTTGATGAACTTGACTACCGAGCCTGCCGGGATTGTGCGGACAGCTTCCACCTCGGCCCACTAGGTGAACTTGTCCACGGCGACGTAGAGGTAGCGATAGCCCCCTGGCGCCCGAGGGAACGGGCCCGGAATGTCCAACCCCCAAACTGCGAACGGCCAGGAGAGGGGTATGGTCTGCAGACCCCCCGCAGGCTGATGGATCTGTTTAGCGTGAAACTGGCAGGCCTCGCAAGCCTTCACCAGCTCAACGGCGTCGCTGAGTGCTGTGGGCCAATAGAACCCGCTGCGGAACGCCTTGCCGACGAGGGTTCGTGACGACGAGTGGTGCCCGCAGTCTCTGATGTGTATGTCCGCCAACAGTTCCTTTCCTTGCTCCCTGGAAATGCAACGTAGGGACACGTCATTTGGCCGCTTCCTGTAGAGCTCGCCATCCTGGATGCAATAAGCCGTGGCCTGCCGTGCCACACGCTCCACCTCCTCCTCGTTCTCCGGCAGAATCCCTTGCATCAGGTAGTCCTTGAGCTCTGGGGTCCAACATCCCTCCTGAGGCTCCAACGCCAGGAGCAGGAGCGCCCCTGATGCCGGGCCGCAGACCGGAGCTCCCGAGGCAGGCGGCTGAGGGAGCTCCTCCCTCGGTTGTGCCGTGCTGGACAGCGACGGCACCGCCGAGGGTTTGACGAGCCGCTCCTCAAAGATGCCGAGCTCCTGAGGCAGCCGCCTAGATGCCCTCTTGGCAATGTCGTCAGCCTCCTGATTGGTGTCGCGAAGCACATGCTGCAACTCCAGTCCCTAGAACTGTTTCTCCATCTTGCGGACCTCAGCGAGGTAGGCCTCCATGTGCTCGTCCTTTGGCTCGTATATCTTGTTGGAGAAGTTGATGAGGAGCTGCGAATCGCCCTTGATGATGAGGCGCTTCACCCCTAAGGCAGTTGCGGCCTTCAAGCTTGCTATTAGGCCTTCGTACTCCGCTATGTTGTTGGAGACCTTTTCTCCGTGCTGGAAGCAAAGTTGCACGGCGTAGTAGAGTTTGTCCTGGGTAGGAGATACGAGCACTGCGCCAGCTCCCGCACCGTGTCGGGAGAACGCCCCATCAAAGTACATGACCCAGCCATCCGGTGCTTTACTTCCTGGGGAAAGTGACCGGTCTTCGCCTGCCTCGAGACCCGGCGCTTCTGCCCATTCTGCCACGAAATCTGCTAACATGGCTCCCTTGATGACTCTGGTCGTACTGAATTCTAGCTAAAATGCTTGCAGCTCGATGTTCCATTCAGCAACCCTTCCAGCCGAGTTGGGGCTCCTAAGTACCCTCTCCAAGGGGTATGCCGAGACGACCTTGATGGGGTGGCCTTGGAAGTAGTGTCGCAGCTTGCATGAGGCCATCAATAGCGTGAGGAGGAGCTTTTGAGGCATGGGGTACCGCGCCATCGCGTCCCGTAGCACTGTGCTGACGAAATACACGGGGTGCTTGACGAGGTTGAGGGTGTTGGCACTGCTTGTGTCCTCCGGAGGTCGAGGCGTCTCTTGAGACGACGGAGCTCCCAGTGCTTGGTTGCCAGAGGGGGCCTCTCCTGCTCCGGGTGCGTTCTCCTACCGCGGCTGTTCCTTTCCAGCTGCGGTTGCGGCCTTCGTGAGGCCCTCCTGGCTCTGTTTTGCTTTAGTTCGGACGGTTGATGCGGCCTTGGAACAGCGCTCCTCCCTGACCGCTACCAGGGTTGCGCTAGTGGAGTAGGGGTGGCCGCAAGGTAGAGCACCAGGGGCTCCCGAGGACGCGGAGCTACCATCACTGGTGGACTGGTAAGGTACCTCTTGAGGTCTTGGAATGCCTTGTCGGCCTCTTCAGTCCACTCGAAGGGGCCCTTTTTCTTCATCAGTTTGAAGAAGGGCAGCGCTTGTTCCCCCAGCTTGGAGATGAAACGCCCCGGCGCAGTTACACGCCTGGTGAGCTTCTGCATTTCTCTGAGGGTCCTTGGTGGGCTCATGTATTCGACTACCTTGACCTTCTCTGGGTTGGCCTCGATGCCCCTGTGGGATACGAGGAAACCCAGGAGCTTGCCTGAGGGGACTCCAAACACGCACTTCTCCGGGTTGAGTCGTAGGTCCACCTCGTTGAGGCTCGCGAGGGTTTCTTCCAGGTCCTGTATCAGGGTCCTTGCCTCACGAGACTTCACCACAATGTCATCGATGTAAGCTTCTGCATTCCTCCCGAGCTGCCGGCCTAAGGCGATGTGCATCAGCCACTCAAAGGTCGTGCCTGCGTTGCGCAACCCAAACGGCATGCACGTATAGCAGTACACTCCACGCGGGGTCAGGAAGGCCGTCTTCTCCACGTCTTGTACCACCATCTTGATCTGGTGATAGCCCGAGAAGGCATCTAGGAAGCACAATAGGTCACACTCTGCGGTGGAGTCGACTATCTGGTCAATGCGGGGGAGCGGAAATGGATCCTGTGGGCAGGCCTTGTTGAGGTTGGTGAAGTCGACGCACATGCGCTCCTTTCCTCCCTTTTTCGGCACAACGACCGGATTAGCCAACCAATCAGGGTAGCGGACCTCGCGGATAACTCCTGCCGCCTCTAGCTTCCGGGTCTCTTAGACGATGAAAGCTTGTTTCTCAGAAGACTGTCGCCTTGCCTTTTGCTTCACGGGGCGCACATTGGGGCACATGTTGAGGTGATGCTCAATCACTTCCCTTGGGACCACTGCTAACTGATCAGGTTCCCACGCAAACACCTTCTTGTTCACACGCAGGAAACCGATCAGGGCTTTCTCTTGCTCGGGCTCGAGGTTGGCCCCTATGGTGAAGGTGGCGCTAGCGGACCCGTCCTCGTCGACTGGTACCTGCTTGGTTTCTGCATTGTCTTGGGTGAATAGCTGCTTCTTTTTAGCCGGCGCAACCCACTTGGGTTCGAGGGCGTCGATGCCAGTGGGCTGCGCCACCGCGGTCGCCCTGAAAACAAGCTGGAGCACCTGCAACGCATCCTTTGTGTCTCCTGACATGGTGAGGACGCCGCTGCTCCCAGGCATCTTCATGAGGTTGTACGCCGGGTGAGTTGCTGCCATGAACTGAGCCAGGGCCGGATAGCCGAGGATGGCATTGTAGGGGAGGCCGATGGGGGCAATGTCGAAGTCGATAAGCTCCGTGCGGAAGTTGTCGCAGGTGCCGAAGGTCACTGGAAGGCGGACCTGCCCCAAGGAGGCGGTGGAACCGGCTCCGACGCCCGAGAAAGGCCTGCTGGGTCGGAGCTGCTCTAGCGGTACGTGGAGGAGGCTGAAGGCCTCCATCGAGAGCACGTTGAAGCCGGCACCACCATCGATGAGGGTCCTGGTGACGGCCACTTGGCAGATGGTGGGGGTGCACAGCATCGAGAGCGCGCCCAAACCAATGGGGTTGAAGGGGTGGTCCTCCGAGTCAAAGGTTAGATTGGCCTCGGGCGCCACCCAGCCCGGGGGGGCTTCTCGGCGCTTGGAGGCGGTGTTGATTCGGCAGGTGAACGGCTTGACGTGATGGCTCGAGGGCGGTGCTTGGGAGCCACCTAGGAGAGCTGCGATGACGGGCGGCACTGGTGCGGCGAAACGGGCGAGGAAGAGGTCGCGCAGCTCCTCCCAGGAGGTGACAGAGGCCGTCGGCAGGTCGAGGAGCCACGCACGCGGGACGCCGTTGAGGGCCATGGGTAACCAGTTGGCCATCACCCGATCGTCGCCCCGGCTCCGAGGACGGCCTCCTCGTACGCCAGCAGGAAAATCATCGGGTCCGTCGCGCCGTCGTAGCGCGACAGCATCTCGGGCCTGAACTTGCGCGGCCACTGCACTTGCCGCAAGGCGGGGGCCAAGGCCCGGAGCCCCCTGGCCTAGTGTCGGCATCCGTTGCCGGAGCGGGCGGCGCGTTGTCCGCCATGAGGGCGGGATGCGATGTCGGGGGAGAGCGGGTCGTCAGGAAGGAGGACTCCGGCGCACCCCTACCTGGCGCGCCAAATGTTGGATTTCGGGTTCCGGCGGACCCTTGAGGTTCGAACACTGGGGTGCACATGGAGATCTCTCCCCTACCGATCTACGTCTGATCCTCTCGTGCAAACTAAGATGAAAAATGATGAACAACACAAGAGACACGAGGTTTATACTGGTTCGGGCCACCGTTGTGGTGTAATACCCTACTTCAGTGTGTGGTGTGGTGGATTGCCTCTGGGGCTGATGATGGATAGTACAAGGGAAGAACAGCCTCGCGAGAGGTGTTCTTGAGTTGGTGCGATGAACTGCTAGGGTGAGTTCATCGCCTCTCTCTCTCTGCTAGGGTTCTACCAGATCTCTCGATGTTCTTGGGGTGTCTAGATGTCTAGATGATCTCTCCTCTGTGGTGGCTAGCTCTATTTATAGAGGCCCTGGGCCTCTCCCCAAATAATGAGTGGGAAGGGCGCCAACAATTGGCCATTTCGAAGGGGAACATCTAGTACAAGTTATCCTGACCAAAGGTGGTCTTCGGCTGCCAAAAGCACTGGCGATGATGCCGTCTTGGGCTCCACGGTGACCTCCGTCCTGCCGTCCGGCTGGTCTTGGTCTCGTTGCACCGGAATGGTAACCTTTGCCTGATGCCTTGGCCTGTGCTTTCCCCCTTTGCACCAAAGGGGAAACAAGGACACTGCTGTGGCCGGCGCCCGCCTGGCGCCCGCCTGGTCTCGATCGTCATGGCTTGCGTCACGGGTTCCTCGCGAGGTACCCCTGCCTTGATCTCTCCGCCTCCTCGCGAGCCTGCCTGATGAGGCTGCCTCTGAGGAAGCTTCCCGTCGTCCGCCCCGCGAGGGTCTTTGAGCTTGAGCTGATGAAGATGGGTCGCGCTGGGCCCCCGCTTGAGCCACGCCGTAGGCCGTAGGCAGGCAAGTCTGGGGACCCCCATTCCCAGAACGCCGACAACTTGAATATCCACTGGCTACGTCGGCCGGGTCTAACTCTGGTACCCATGCCTTAGCATGGCTCAAAGCTGTCATAGCACCGGGTCTCGTACAAGATAGCTTTATCTCTTGAATTCTGGTGGGCAGGATTGACAATTTCTTCAACACATCACTTAACAGATTGGGTCCTTGGTTTGTTGGAGAAATGGTAGCTAAAGTACGCTGAGCTCTGGTATACAACTGCTCGACAAGAGTATAGACTGCCTTGAGCTTCACAAGCATGTCCTGCTTAAGGTTGCTGCTCCTGGGACTTGAGTAAATCACAAATTGGTTAAATGTCGGTTTATATTACTACGACAAGTATTCACTTTGGATGAACAACAAGGCGAATCACCAAAGATAGCAGAAACCATCTGAGATACACGGTGCTTTAAGCCGGTGAGCTCAGTGGTTACGTCTTCAAGAGCTGCCTCTGCTTTTTCAGCTCATTGTATTAAGGCAGTCTTTTCTTCAGCCCAAGTCCTTTTCTCCGCCTCAAAATTGGTCTTCAGTTTTTCCGACTCAGCCACGCTAAACTGGAACTTTGACTCAGCTTTTTGAGTCTCGGTTTCCCGAGTCGCTAGTCGGGTCTTTGCATCATTTAATTGAGATTCCAGTTCAATAGTAGCAGCCTGCATAAAGCGCAGAACTTGTCAAATACATTCATGGCGGATTACAACAATATAAGTGCCAAGTCCTTTGCAAGAAACAACACTTGGCACTTGGGGGCTAATGTCTGTCAAAGCAATTTTTCAAGGAAACGGCTCTTGTGAATAAAGTGCCAAGAACTTTGCTAGCAACACTACTTGGCACTTGGGGGCTAATGCATATTGCTTGAAACTTATTAATGATGAGCCGGATATGCTGTAAACAGTATTAGCCGACTCATGGGGCTATGCAGTTAAGCTCTACTTTCTTACACACTGATAAATAGGACCGGCTTATTCATGCTAATTAAACTGGCCCTTGGGGACTACGGATGCAAAATTAAACTGCTTCAACGTCCGGTTTAATTTTAAACCAGACTTGGAGGGAATCTATGACAGAAGCTTCTAAATTCTTCTAAGTCTACAACCTATTCAATCTTATCATAGCCAGTAGACTTGGGGGCTGGCAGGAGGTACATAACTTATTTAAAAGCTGGAGGTCATACCTCATATTTCTGGTGCATCTGCTTCACCATATCAATCTCAAGGTCGCGACTGGAATGAACTTAATTAAGATAACTAGACAATACTTCACTGATGGTCAGTTGAGAGTAGTCAGCAATGTCAAATTTCATTTTTCGTCTCTCAATGAACTCATCTTTAGCGGAGTGCTTGGCCAGGACAATTGGACGTCCCGGTTCTCGGAAGCTGGTGCCAGTGATAATAATATCTTCACCATGTTCTTCTGGCTACTTAAGTGGATCAGATGATTCAGTGAAGGCAGGATTGGCATCTGTATGATAATGGGAGAAGTCGGGAATCTCAGGCAGTGTGTCAGTAGCAGGTTCTTCTGGTCGTTTGTCAGAAGCTTCAGGTACAGGGACTTGCTGCTCCAGCTCAGCAACTTCAGGTGCCTCAGTTGGCTTAGTCACCTTCGCCTTCTTATTAGGCTTTGCTTGACCACTGCATGGTTTATGACAGGTTAGTATAAATGTAAGAGTGTAAAGAGCTACAGAGTAAAATTAATTGCCATTACCCAAGGGCAGTTTTAAAAGCCGACAACTTGGTTTGCGATGAGTCGCCAGAGGAAGAACGGGCAAGTTCCTGGCCAATAGTCCTCAACAGAGTTAAGTGATAGGCAATAAGACCCGCCAGCGGGTTAAAGGAGCAAGTTAAAAAAGGACCTCGTTTCGCCGTTTTCAAGGAGCGGGAGTGTTCGGTAAGCCAGAGGACAATTTATTCACCTCCGCTATTCCGAGTCTGGCACCGGCTCTCGTGCTGATGTTGCTTCAAAAGAAAGTGAGGATCCAAATGAGCTAAGGGGTGTGAAAATCTTACTTTCCGGATTACCCGTCAAAATTTCTGTCTTGGCAAAGGCTCTGAGTTGGAAGAAACAATCATTACCTCTTCTTCCATGGCTTGGCTGGCCCCCGTATCATCCTGATAATAGTCAGTGTCAATAAGATGATTGAAAAAGGAGCCAAGGGAGTCAAGGGCTACCTCCGACTCAGAACTGTCGTCCATCTCAAACATACTGGAAGCACTTGGCTTCTTCTTGCTTTTCTTGTGGTTTTTCTTGGCGGCTTTCTTGGCAGCCCTGGCCTTTTTAGCAGCTTCGTGGTCATATTTTGCCTTCCAAAAATCCGATTTAGCATGTGAAAAGTTAACAAAAGTTGAAATTAATAAGATATTCAAATGATGAGTTGAAAGCAAAGCAAGTTAGAGACTCACATCTGGTGGCATGTTAAGTTTGCAGAAAGGGTTTAGACCCACTTTGCTGCAGTCCTCAGAATCTTCATTCAGAAGATTTCTTGTCATTTCAGTAATGGTGTCATCAGACACACGCAAAGGGATGTGGCGTAATGGATCCTTTAGGCCGCCTGTGTATGTACACATTAAGCCAGGTCGATGGCTCAAGGGTATGATCCGCCAGGTGACCCAGCATCAAACTAAGTCAATGTCGGTTAATCCATTTCCCAGCAGAGCTTTAACTTTCGCTATGGTGGGCGCAAGTTTTCTATGTTCGGTGGCTAAGAGCTTTCCCGGAAGATCATGCTTTGGGTCAAGACGTTCAACGCGATAACCCGGCAATGGATTCTCGTCAGCCGGAGAAGTATCCTTGCAGTAAAACCACGTCTGATTCCAATCTTTGGGGTGACTAGGCCGGCAGGCATAAGGGAAGATGGTGTCTCTTCTGTGTTGAATCGAAATTCCGCCAAGTTCCAAGATAGGGCCGTTCGTGAACTCATTCTGGAGGTTCAAATAAAAGAATTCTTTGAAAAGTTCAATGTTGGGCTCCTCTTGAAGGTATACTTCGCAGAAGACTTGAAAGTTGCAGATATTCGACACGGAGTTGGGACCAATGTCTTGAGGATGGAGCTGGAAGAAGTGTAGGACATCTCAGAAAAATTTAGAGCCGGGTGGTGAGAAGCCTCGGTTCATATGATTAGTGAATACAATGACTTCGCCCTCCTTTGGTTGAATTCTTTCTTCGCCCGGTTCAGGGGCATGGTAGTGCATGACATTCTTTTCTGGCAAATACCGATTTTGACAAAGTCTTTAAGTGTGACAATGGAGGGAACCCAGTTGCATGCATAGAATGTCTTTGGCGGCATTATGAAGAGAGAAAACCTAAAGAAAGGGAAATTTCGGCCGGTTCAAATCAGATTGGTGAAATCACAGGTGAACAGTTACAACATATATATCAAGAATAGCGGCTTAAGTGAGGACTAATGATATATGAGTAATTATAAGCCGGACATGTAAGCTGCCATGACACGTACTCGTATTCAAGATCTGACAAGAGCAAACTTTTACTAAGTATCAAGACAAACAGGTTTCGCAGATTAAGGATATAAGATTGGATCTGCAGCTATTTAGAAAAATGGAATAAAATCTAAACCTAAGGTGGCGGCAGCAGAAGAGCAGGGGCGTTCACATGAGATCTATTGTAAGAAATATATGGTCTGATATCAAAAATAAGTGCTAAAAACTGTTACCGCATAAGGTTTATGTGGTTTTTCGGATCAAAGCCATGAATCTAAGCAAGAAAAAGAAGGGCGGCGACGAACACTGAAACCCTAATGAAAGATCTATGGCGAGGAAGGGGAAGACTTACTGGTTCTTACGAGACAGCGAAGAGGCGCCGCGGTGCTCTGATCCGTTCAGGGTGATGCAGCGGCTGGAGTCGATGAAGGAGATGAAGGTTGACGGTGGTGGAGCTCAGGTGCACTGGGACGTCGCGAGGAGGAAGAAGAAGGAGAAAAGGCAAAGGGGGAGAATGAGAAGTGATCTCATGGCTCTATTTATAAGGCCGGAAGGATAAATGGCATGTGCGGGAATCGAGGAGACAGGAAAACAGATATGTGACAACGTGGGCGCCTTGATTTTTCGAGGATCGGTAAATAAAAAGATTTAATTAAGATTTGGGCCGTGTATTAATTGCAGGTGATGTCACGGGGGTTATCGCAATTTCCGAAAATGACGTCATGGCGGGTTACAATGTTTCATAGTAAGATGAAGAAGTTTTTTTCTAAGTGTTGAAGATTGACATGAACGAGTTCAAATCAACCTGGGGCCTAATGTTGGGGATATGACTATTAGATATGACCCGCCCAGGAGGGGCCGGGTCATCCATTATGGCGGTTCATCTAAAAAGAAGCCCACGAGTATACTAAAGATGGTGGTTCATAAATAGGCTTGTTAAAAGGCTCAAATCCAGAGGCGGCTTAAGGCCCGTAAGTGTAAAGCGCCATGTATATGTAAACTTGTATTGTAAGGCATGTAAGATAAGTCACCGAGCCAAACATGTTTGTATGAGCTGGCCGGGACTCTTTAGGCCGTAGGGCGTCAACCCATGTATATAAGGGGACGACCCGGCAGCGGCTTAGGGCAAGAAACAACAAGTCGAAAGCCAAGCAAAGCGTGTTTGCTCCCTGGTAATCAAAACCCTAGCAATACCACCTCAAACTGGAGTAGGCCTTTACCTTCACCGCAAGGGGCCGAACCAGTATAAACTCCACGTGTCCTTTGTCCCGTTTTAACCCCTTTAAGCTAACCTCGTCGCAATGGCTCCACAACTAAGTCCTTCTACGAGGACATCTGCCGTGACACTTCCACGACAAAAGTGGTACGGTAATCCTATTCTGGAGGTCATGTTACTTGACCATGACGAACCTATGAACTATGAGGAAGCGATGATGAGCCAGGATTCCGCAAAATGGCTTGAGGCCATGAAATCTGAGATGGGATCCATGTATGAGAACAAAGTGTGGACTTTGGTTGACTTGCCCAATGATCGGCAAGCCATAGAGAATAAATGGATCTTCAAGAAGAAGATTGACGCTGACGGTAATGTTACTATCTACAAAGCTCGAATTGTTGCGAAAGATTTTCGACAAGTTCAAGGAGTTGACTACGATGAGACCTTCTCACCCATAGCGATGCTTAAGTCTGTCTGAATCATGTTAGCAATTGCCGCATTTTATGATTATGAAATTTGGCAAATGGATGTCAAAACTGCATTCCTTAATGGATATCTTAAAGAATAGTCGTATATGACGCAACTAGAAGGTTTTGTCGATCCAAAAGGTGCTAACAAAGTGTGTAAGCTCCAGCGATCCATTTATGGACTGGTGCAAGCATCTCGGAGTTGGAATATACGCTTTGATAGTGTGATCAAAGCATATGGTTTTATACGGACTTTTGGAGAAGCCTGTATTTACAAGAAAGTAAGTGGGAGCTCTGTAGCATTTCTGATATTATATGTGGATGACATATTGTTGATCAGAAAAGATATTGAATTTTTGAATAGCATAAAAGGATACTTGAATAAGATTTTTTCAATGAAAGACCTCGGTGAATCTTCTTATATATTGGGCATCAAAATCTATAGAGATAGATCAAGACGCTTAATTGGACTTTCACAAAGCACATACCTTGATAAAGTTTTGAAGAAGTTCAAAATGGATCAAGCAAAGAAAGGGTTCTTGCATGTGTTACAAGGTGTGAAGTTGAGTCAGACTCAATGCCCGACCACTGCAGAAGATAGAGAGAAAATGAAAGTCATTCCCTATGCTTCAGCCATAGGTTCTATCATGTATGCAATGTTGTGTACCACACCTGATGTGTGCCTTGCTATTAGTTTAGCAGGGAAGTACCAAAGTAATCCAGGAGTGGATCACTGGACAGCGGTCAAGAATATCCTGAAATATCTGAAAAGGACTAAGGATATGTTCCTCGTTTATGGAGGTGACAAAGAGCTCGTCGTAAATGGTTACGTCGATGCAAGCTTTGACACTGATCCAGATGACTCTAAGTCACAAATCGGATATGTATTTTTTATTGAATGGTGGAGCTGTCAGTTGGTGCAGTTCTAAGCAAAGCGTCGTGGCGGGATCTACATGTGAAGCGGAATACATAGCTACTTCGGAAGCAGCAAATGAACGAGTTTGACTGAAGGAGTTCATATCCGATCTAGGTGTCATACCTAGTGCATCGGGTCCAATGAAAATCTTTTGTGACAATACTGGTGCAATTGCCTTGGCAAAGGAATCCAGATTTCACAAGAGAACCAAGCACATCAAGAGACGCTTCAATTCCATCCGCGATCAAGTCAAGGAGGGAGACATAGAGATTTGCAAGATACATACAGATCTGAATGTTGCAGACCCGTTGACTAAGCCTCTCTCATGAGTAAAACATGATCAGCACCAAGACTCCATGGGTGTTAGAATCATTACAATGTAATCTAGATTATTGACTCTAGTGCAAGTGGGATACTGAAGGAAATATGCCCTAGAGGCAATAATAAAGTTGTTATATATATTTCCTTATATCATGATAAATGTTTATTATTCATGCTAGAATTGTATTAACCAAAAACTTAGTACATGCGTGAATACATAGACAAACAGAGTGTCACTAGTATGCCTCTACTTGACTAGTTTGTTAATCAATGATGGTTAAGTTTCCTAATCATAGACATGAGTTGTCATTTGATAAACGGGGTCAAATCATTAGAGAATGATGTGATTGACTTGACCCATCCGTTAGCTTAGCACTATGATCGTTTAGTTTATTGCTATTGCTTTCTCCATAACTTATACATGTTCCAATGACTATGAGATTATGCAACTCCCGAATACCGGAGGAACACTTAGTGTGCTATAAAACGTCACAATGTAACTAGGTGATTATAAAGATACTCTACAGGTGTCTCTGATGGTGTTTGTTGAGTTGGCATATATCAAGATTAGGATTTGTCAGTCCGATTGTCAGAGAGGTATCTCTGGGCCCTCTCGGTAATGCACATCACTATAAGCCTTGCAAGCAATGTGACTAATGAGTTAGTTACGGGATGTTACATTACGGAACGAGTAAAGAGACTTGCCGGTAACGAGACTGAACTAGGTATGATGATACCGACGATCGAATCTCGGACAAGTAACATACCGATGACAAAAGGAACGATGTATGTTGTTATGTGGTTTGACCGAAAAAGATCTTTGTAGAATATGTAGGAACCAATATGAGCATCCAGGTTCTGCTATTGGTTATTGACCGGAGATGAGTGTCGATCATGTCTACATTGTTCTCGAACCCGTAGGGTCCGCACGCTTAACGTTCAATGACGATCGGTATTATGAGTTTATGTGTTTTGATGTATCGAAGGTAGTTCAGAGTCCCTAATGAGATCACGGACATGACAAGGAGTCTCAAAATGGTCGAGACATGAAGATTGATATATTGAAGGTTATGTTTGGACAGCGGAAATGTTTTGGATGAGTTCGAACATATACCGGAGTACCGGGGGGTTACCGGAACCCCCGGGGGCTAAATGGGCCTACATGGGCTTTAGTGGGAGAGAGAGGAGGCGGCCAAGAGGTGGGGGCGCAACCCCAAGCCCAATCCGAATTAGGAGGGGGACCGGCCCCCCTTTCCTTCCTCTCCTCTTCCCCTTCCTCCCCCCTCCTGTTAGGACTAGGAAAGGGGGGAAACCTACTCCTAGTAGGAGTAGGAATCCCCCCTTGGGGCACACCATGAGGGCCGGCTAGCCCCTCCTCCCCTCCTTTATATACGGGGGAGGGGGCACCCCATAGACACACAAGTTGACAACTGTATTAGCCATGTGCGGTGCCCCCCTCCACAGATACACACCTCGGTCATATCGTCATAGTGCTTAGGCGAAGCCCTGCGCCGGTAACTTCATCATACCGTCAACACGCTGTCGTGCTGAAGAAACTCTCCCTCGGCCTCAACTCGATCAAGAGTATGAGGGACGTCACCGAGCTAAACATGTGCAGATCACGGAGGTGCCGTGCGTTCGGTACTTGATCGATTGGATCGCGAAGACGTTCGACTACATCAACCGCGTTTCTTAATGCTTCCGCTTTCGGTCTACGAGGGTACGTAGACACACTCTCCCCTCCCATTGCTATGCATCCCTAGATATATCTTGCGTGATCGTAGGAAATTTTTTGAAATACTACATTCCCCAATACTTTTATGGCAACTTCAACGCTAGACCCCAAACAGACGCGCACATTTGTCTGTTTGGGTCGTGAGGCGGGCGGCGTCCGGAGGGAGGACAATCATTGGGAACATCTATATCCAACACATAGAAGTGGCCTAGATGGAAAAAAATCGAGCCATCCATCCACGTCATTGATGTCTACTACACAACCTTCTTCTTATAGACGTTGTTGGGCCTCCAAGTGCAGAGGTTTGTAGGACAGTAGCAAATTTCCCTCAAGTGGATGACCTAGGTTTATCAATCCGTGGGAGGCGTAGGATGAAGATGGTCTCTCTCAAACAACCCTGCAACCAAATAACCAAGAGTCTCTTGTGTCCCCAACACACCCAATACAATGGTAAATTGTATAGGTGCGCTAGTTCGGCTAAGAGATGGTGATACAAGTGCAATATGGATGGTAGATATAGGTTTTTGTAATCTGAAAATATAAAAACAGCAAGGTAGCAAGTGATAAAAGTGAGTGTAAACGGTATTGCAATGCTAGGAAACAAGGCCTAGGGTTCATACTTTCACTAGTGCAAGTTCTCTCAACAATAATAACATAATTGGATCATATAACTATCCCTAAACATGCAACAAAGAGTCACTCCAAAATCACTAATAGCGAGTTATCATTTCTGATCGATCTATTCAAGAGTTCGTACTAGAATAACACCTTAAGATACAAGTCAACCAAAACCTTAATGTCACCTAGATACTCCAATGTGACCTCAAGTATCCGTGGGTATGATTATACGATATTCATCACACAATCTCAGATTCATCTATTCAACCAACACAAAGAACTTCAAAGAGTGCCCCAAAGTTTCTACCGGAGAGTCAAGATGAAAACGTGTGCCAACCCCTATGCATAAGTTCACGTGGTTACGGAACTCGCAAGTTGATCACCAAAACATACATCAAGTGGATCACATGATATCCCATTGTCACCATAGATAAGCACGTGCAAGACATACCTCAAGTGTTCTCAAATCCTTAAAGACTCAATCCGATAAGACAACTTCAAAGGGAAAACTCAATTCATCACAAGAGAGTAGAGGGGAAACATCATAACATCCAACTATAATAGCAAAGCTCGCGATACATCAAGATCGTATCACCTCAAGAACACGAGAGAGAGAGAGATCAAACACATAGCTACTGGTACATACCCTCAGCCCCGAGGGAGAACTACTCCCTCCTCGTCATGGAGAGCACCGGGATGATGAAGATGGCCACCGGAGAGGGATTCCCCCTCTCCGGCGGGGTGCCAGAATGGGTCTAGATTGGTTTTTGGTGGCTACGGAGGCTTCTGGCGGCGGAACACCCGATCTATTCTGCTCCTCGAAGTTTTAGGGTATATGGATATATATATATAGGCGAAATACGTCGGTTAGGGGGATCCACGAGGGGGCCACGAGGGTGGGGGCGTGCCCAAGGGGCAGGCGCGCCTCCCTGCCTCGTGGCCACCTCGAAGCTTCCTTGACTTCAACTCCAAGTCTCCTGGATCATGTTCCTTCCAAAAATCACGCTCCCGAAGGTTTCATTCCATTTGTACTCCGTTTGATATTCCTTTTCTGCGAAACACTAAAACAAGGGAAAAAACAGAAACTGGCACTGGGCTCTGGGTTAATAGGTTAGTCCCAAAAATAATATAAAAGTGCATAATAAAGCCCATAAACATCCAAAACAGATAATATAAGAGCATGGAACAATCAAAAATTATAGATATGTTAGAGACGTATCAGCATCCCCAAGCTTAATTCCTACTCGTCCTCGAGTAGGTAAATGATAAAAACAGAATTTTTGATGTGGAATGCTTCCTAACATATTTCTAAATGTAATTTTTCTTTATTGTGGCATGAATGTTCAGATCCGAAAGATTCAAGATAAAAGTTTAATATTGACATAAAACAATAATACTTCAAGCATACTAACAAAGCAATCATGTCTTCTCAAAATAACATGGCCAAAGAAAGCTATCCCTACAAAATCATACATTCTGGCTATGCTCTATCTTCACCACACAAAATATTTAAATCATGCACAACCCCGATGACAAGCCAAGCAATTGTTTCATACTTTTGATGTTCTCAAACTTTTTCAGTCTTCAAGCAATATATGAGCGTGAGCCATGGATATAGCACTATATGTGGAATAGAAGGGTGGTTGTGGAGAAGATAAAAAAGAAGAAGATAGTCTCACATCAACTAGGCATATCAACGGGCTATGGAGATGCCCATCAATAGATATCAATGTGAATGAGTAGGGATTGCCATGCAACGGATGCACTAGAGCTATAAGTGTATGAAAGCTCAACAAAAGAACTAAGTAGGTGTGCATCCAACTTGCTAGCTCATGAAGACCTAGGGCAATTTTAAGGAAGCCCGTCATTGGAATATACAAGCCAAGTTCTATAATGTAAAATTCCCACTAGTGTATGAAAGTGATATCATAGGAGACTCTCTATCATGAAGATCATGGTGCTACTTTGAAGCACAAGTGTGGAAAAAGGATAGTAGCATTGTCCCTTCTCTCTTTTTCTCTCATTTTTTCGCCTGGAGTCTCATCCCGACTTGTGGGGGAATCATGGTCTCCATCATCCTTTCCTCACTGGGACAATGCTCTAATAATGATGATCATCACACTTTATTTACTTACAACTCAAGAATTACAACTCGATACTTGGAAGAAAATATGACTCTATGTGAATGCCTCCGGCGGTGTACCGGGATGTGCAATGATGCATGAGTGACATGTATGAAGAATAATGATGGTGGCTTTGCCACAAATACGATGTCAACTACATGATCACGCAATCAATATGACAATGATGAAGTGTGTCATAATAACGGAACGGTGGAAAGTTGCATGCCAATATATCTCGGAATGGCTATGGAAATGCCATAATAGGTAGGTATGGTGGCTGTTTTGAGGAAGGTATATGGTGGGTGTATGATACCGGCGAAAAGTGCGCGGTATTAGAGAGGCTAGCAATGGTGGAAGGATGAGAGTGCGTATAATCCATGGACTCAACATTAGTCATAAAGAACTCATATACTTGTTGCAAAAATCTACAAGTTATCAAAGCAAAGTATTACGCGCATGCTCCTAGGGGGATAGATTGGTAGGAAAATGCCATCGCTCATCCCCGGCCGCCACTCATAAGGAAGACAATCAATAAATAAATCATGCTCCGACTTCGTCACATAACGGTTCACCATGCGTGCATGCTACGGGAATCACAAACTTTAACACAAGTATTTATCAAATTCACAACTACTCAACTAGCATGACTCTAATATCACCATCTCCATATCTCAAAACAATCATCAAGTATCAAACTTCTCATAGTATTCAATGCACTTTATATGAAAGTTTTTATTATGTCCCTCTTGGATGCCCATCATATTAGGAATAAATTCATAACTAAAGAAAATTACCATGCTGTTTAGGACTCTCAAAATAATATAAGTGACGCATGAGAGTTCATCTATTTATATAAAATAAAACCACCACCGTCCTCTAAAAAGATATAAGTGAAGCACTAGAGCAACAACAAACTACTCCGAAAGATATAAGTGAAGATCAATGAGTAGTCGAATAATTATGCAACTATATGAAGACTCTCTAACATTTAAGAATTTCAGATCTTGGTATTTTATTCAAACAGCAAGCAAAACAAAATAAAATAAAATGACGCTCCAAGAAAAACACATATCATGTGGTGAATAAAAATATAGCTCCAAGTAAAGTTACCGATGAACGAAGACGAAAGAGGGGATGCCTTCCGGGGCATCCCCAAGCTTAGGCTTTTTGGTGTCCTTGGATTTTACCTTGGGGTGCCTTGGGCATCCCCAAGCTTTGGCTTTTTCCACTCCTTATTCTTTAGTCCATCGAATCTTCACCCAAAACTTGAAAACTTCACAACACAAAACTTAACAGAAAACTCGTAAGCTCCGTTAGTATAAGAAAATAAATAATCACTTAAGTACTATTATAAAATCATTCTAAATTCATATTGGCGTAATATCTACTGTGTTCCAACTAATCTATGGTTCATACCCTCCGATACTACTCATAGATTCATCAAAATAAGCAAACAACACATAGAGAACAGAATCTGTCAAAAACAGAACAGTGTGTAGTAATCTGTAAGTTTCGAATACTTATGTAACTCCAAAAATCCTGAGAAATTAGGAAGTCCTAGGAAATTTGTTTATTAATATACTGTATGTGGAATTGGTATTTTATCGCTCTCTGGTAAAAAAATGAAAATTGTTCCCGTGAGAGCATACTTTCTAGTTTTTACAGCAAGATCAAATAATAATCACCCAAGAAGATCGTAAAGGCTTTACTTGGCACAAACACTAATTAAAACATAAAAAACACAATCATAACAGAGGATAGATGATTAATTTATTACTAAATAGGAACAAAAATTAAGGAGCAAAAATAAAATTGGGTTGCCTCCCAACAAGCGCTATCATTTAACACCCCTAGCAAGGCATGATGATTTCAATGATTCTCACATAAAGGATAAGAATTGAAACATAAAGAGAGCATCATGAATAATATGACTAGCACATTTAAGTCTAACCCTCTTCCTATGCATAGGGATTTTGTGAGCAAACAATTTATGGGAGCAATAATCAACTAGCATAGGAAGGCAAAACAAGCATAACTTTAAAACTTTAAGCACGTAGCGAGGAAACTTGATATTATTGCAATTCCCACAAGCATATGTTCCTCCCTCATAATAATTTTCAGCAGAATCATGAATGAATTCAACAATATAACCATCACATAAAGCATTCTTTTCATGAGCCACAAGCATACAATTTTTATTACTCCCCACATAAGCAAATTTCTTCTCATGAATAGTAGTGAGAGAAAACTCAACAAAATGACTATCATGTGAGGCATAATCCAATTGAAAGTTAAAATCATGGTGACAAGTTTCATGGATATCATTATTCCTTAAAGCATACATGTCATCACAATAATCATCATAGATAGCAACTTTGTTCTCATAATCAATTGGAACCTCTTCCGAAATAGTGGAATCATTACTAAATAAAGTCATGACCTCTCCAAATCCACTTTTATAATTATCACAATAAGATTCAACATCCTCCAAAATAGTGGGATCATTACTTCCTAAAGTTGACACTCTTCCAACCCCACTTTCATCAATATAATCATCATAAATAGGAGGCATGCTATCATCAAAATAAATTTGCTCATCAAAACTTGGGGGACAAAAAATATCATCTTCATCAACATAGCATCCCCAAGCTTGTGGCTTTGCATATCATTAGCATCATGGATATTCAAAGAATTCATACTAACAACATTGCAACCATGCTCATCATCCAAAGATTTAGTGCCAAACATTCTAATGCATTCTTCTTCTAACACTTTGGCACAATTATCGGAATCCTTATTTTCATGAAAACATTAAAAAGATGAAGCATATGAGGTATCCTCAATTCCATTTTTTAAATTTTCTTTTATAAACTAAACTAGTGATAAAACAAGAAACAAAAAGATTTGATTGCAAGATCTAAAGATATACCTTCAAGCGCTAACCTCCCCGGCAACGGCGCCAGAAAAGAGCTTGATGTCTACTACACAACCTTATTCTTGTAGACATTGTTGGGCCTCCAAGTGCAGAGGTTTGTAGGACAGTAGAAAATTTCCCTCAAGTGGATGACCTAAGGTTTATCAATCCGTGGGAGGCGTAGGATGAAGATGGTCTCTCTCAAACAACCCTGCAACCAAATAAAAAAGAGTCTCTTGTGTCCCCAACACACCCAATACAATGGTAAATTGTATAGGTGCACTAGTTCGGCGAAGAGATGGTGATACAAGTGCAATATGGATGGTAGATATAGGTTTTTGTAATCTGAAAATATAAAAACAGCAAGGTAGCAAGTGATAAAAGTGAGCGTAAACGGTATTGCAATGCTAGGAAACAAGGCCTAGGGTTCATACTTTCACTAGTGCAAGTTCTCTCAACAATAATAACATAATTGGATCATATAACTATCCCTCAACATGCAACAAAGAGTCACTCCAAAGTCACTAATGGCGGAGAACAAATGAAGAGATTATTGTAGGGTATGAAACCACCTCAAAGTTATCCTTTCTGGTCGATCTATTCAAGAGTTCGTACTAGAATAACACCTTAAGATATAAATCAACCAAAACCCTAATGTCACCTAGATACTCCAATGTCACCTCAAGTATCCGTGGGTATGATTATACGATATGCATCACACAATCTCAGATTCATCTATTCAACCAACACAAAGAACTTCAAAGAGTGCCCCAAAGTTTCTACCAGAGAGTCAAGACGAAAACGTGTGCCAACCCCTATGCATAAGTTCACGTGGTCACGGAACTCGCAAGTTGATCACCAAACCATACATCGAGTGGATCACATGATATCCCATTGTCACCACAGATAAGCACGTGCAAGACATACCTCAAGTGTTCTCAAATCCTTAAAGACTCAATCCGATAAGACAACTTCAAAGGGAAAACTCAATTCATCACAAGAGAGTAGAGGGGGAGAAACATCATAACATCCAACTATAATAGTAAAGCTCGCGATACATCAAGATCGTATCACCTCAAGAACATGAGAGAGAGAGAGATCAAACACATAGCTACTGGTACATACCCTCAACCCCGAGGGAGAACTACTCCCTCCTCGTCATGGAGAGCATCGGGATGATGAAGTTGGCCACCGGAGAGGGATTCCCCCTCTCCGGCGGGGTGCCGGAACGAGTCTAGATTGGTTTTCGGTGGCTACAGAGGCTTCTGGCGGCGGAACTCCCGATCTATTCTGCTCCTCGATGTTTTTAGGGTATATGGATATATATAGGCGAAAGAAGTCGGTCAGGGGAGCCACGAGGGGCCCACGAGGGTGGGGGCATGCCCAGGGGGAAGGCGCGCCTCCCTGCCTCGTGGCCACCTCGAAGCTTCCTTGACTTCAACTCCAAGTCTCCTGGATCACGTCCGTTCCAAAAATCACGCTCCCGAAGGTTTCATTCCATTTGGACTCCGTGTGATATTCCTTTTCTGTGAAACACTGAAACAAGGGAAAAAACAGAAACTGGCACTGGGCTCTGGGTTAATAGGTTAGTCCCAAAAATCATATAAAATAGCATATAAATGCATATAAAACATCTGAGGTTGATAATATAATAGCATGGAACAATAAAAAATTATAGATACGTTGGAGACGTATCAGTCATGCTCGGGCCGCCGCGCGGCCCTCGCCCCCCATCTACGCTCCACCTTCCCACACAGGGTTGTCGGTTCCAGCAGCACTGGTCATCTGCAACTCGTGACCTACAACGGGAGCAACAGTGTTGCTCAGACTAGTCAGTGGGGAGTAACATTGACTAGTAACATGCATATGTTACTACCTCCACAGTGGGGAATAACATATGCGTGGTGTCATGCAACACTTCATTTATTAGCTTGTAGACTCATCTTATCTTGCTATGTGTGATGTTACTCGTAGTATGAGTAACTAGGGCATGTACAATACATATCCCTAGGGTGATGCCTCACATGTCATGTAGGATCGGATATTAGATAAAGTAGGTTCGAATAGGGAAGCGGGATCCTCTCCAGGAGGCGGGTGCTTGGACAGAAAAAGTGTGGTCGGTGTCAAAAGTTAAAGAGTGAAATAGAGATGCATGTGTACTAGAGTCTTTATTTTCTATTTCTTAATGAGACCCACTAGTGGTAACTTGCATTGGGGAGAAAAATAAGGGTCCTAATAACGCCCACATATGTGGCATACTAGACATCCGCCCACACACCGTGTGTGGCATAAGCAGGAGGTAGCCCACACGGATTGTGTGTGGGCAAACATTAGAACACTACTAGGGAAAACCTTATACACAGAACTTTAGCAGTAGCGCTTGTTAAAAAAAGGCGCTAATGCTATATAGCAGTAGCGCGTGCAGGTTAACCGCGCTACAGATATGTATGTAGTAGTAGAGCGTCTTCATGGAAAAGCGCTACTACTAAAATTCCCACTACTAAGCCGATAGGCTACACATAGTAGTAGCGATCTTAGAAAAACCGCGCTACCGGTAAGATTATTGTAGCAGCACGTTTACGGTGAAAAGCGCTACTGCTAATGAAAAAAATGAAAAAAAAAAGAAAAGTAAATGAAAATGAAAGAAATAGAAAAGGGAGAAAGGAAAAAATGTAAAGAAAAATAAAAATAAAATAAAAATAAAGGAGAAAGCTATAGTAGTAGCACGTTTTGTGAAAAGTGCTATACCTAACTTAGCTATAGCACGTTTTTACTTCCAGCGCTTCCGCTACGTTTGACTTAACCCCCGCGCGGTTTCCCTCCCCTCCGGCCACCACTCTCCCCAAAATTCCTCGCCCCACTTCACCGCCATCTCCCCACTTCGTCGTCGCCCCACTTCATCGTCGTCTCCTGTCGATGTCGACACCCCCAGAGCCACCAGAGCCGCGCGTGGTCGATGCCACCGGAGCCGCGCGACCTCGTCAACGCCACTGGAGCCACCCTCGGCGTCACCGAAGCCACCCTCGACGCCCCTGCCTCCCACACCACAACTACCTCCCTCGCCGTCACCAGAGACGCCCCTGCCTCCCTCGCCAGCACTACCTCCCTTGCCACCACCGGAGCCATCCTCTGTAAGCCCCCACCCCTCCTCTCTCTCATGGATAGCACAAACATTGGACAGAGAACTAGCTAGCTAGGTTAACTAGTTTAATTAGGTTAATTATCTAGGTTAGTGCAAAATTTTAGTTAGGGCTTTGACAAAATTAGTTAGGTTAACTAGTTTAATTAGGTTAATTATCTAGGTTAGTGCAAAAATTTATTTAGGGATTTGACAGAGAACTAGCTAGGTTAACTAGTTTAATTAGGTTAATTATCTAGGTAAACTAGGTTAACTAGCTAGGTTAATTAGGTTCGTTATAGGTTAACAAGCTAGGTTGGCTAGGTTAGAGCAAAAATTTATTTTAGAGCATTAGGTCAGAAAGGTTAGAGAAATGGAGTTCCTTTGCAATTTAGTTGGGTTCTGTCCTAGGCAGAGAAGAGTTAGAGAAAATAGTGTGTGTGTGTGTGAGTGAGAAAGAGGAATAGCTAGAACAGAATTTGGATTCTGTCCTAGGCAGAGAAGTATTTAGTGAGGTCATTTTGCAAAGGTTTTTGATTTTTGAAAAGACCACTATTTTTCAAGGAAAAGAATTTAGGCAAGTTTTATTTTAAAGATGATCCCTTCCTAGACTTTTATTGTTGATTAAATCTTTTCATTGAAGTGGTCATGTTATATCTTTTCATTGAAGTGGTTCGATTATGACCAAGTGGCTGTTTGTTGTTTCCAGGGAATGAAGCCGAGTGGCCTATGTTTTGTCAGAATGTTGATTCATTTCCATTCTGGCAAATTTTAGGTGCTCGATTTGTCCACTTTTTAGCAAAGGTCATGCCGAAATTTTTCGTGAATTTTGGCATGACTTGTGCTACAAAATAGGACATATCGAGTGCCCGGGATTTGCCGCACCGGGAAGGAATCAACATTCCTACAAAACATAGGCCTTTTTATGTCATTATTCATTTTATTAGGTCTAGAATTAATTGACCAAATTTGATCGTAGGAAACATGGCAAGCAACGATGAAGGACAGTGTTCTGGTGATTGCGACGATGTCTACCTGGTGGTAGACAAATTTTTGAACCTTGCCCATGATCAACGGTTGTTGTTGCTGGGACCACCTGTCACATCGGAGACTGAGACCGATGTCGAGACTGGCGCTAAGATTGAGACGGGCGCCGAGACTGGCACCGAGACTAGCGGAGCCGGTATAGAACCGAAACGAAAGAGGCAACAATGCCTAAACCATCTCATCACTACTAGAGTGGTGGTCACGAAGGTGGAGGACGGCAATTTTGAGCCAAAAGAGCCTGAGGAAGTGTGATCGTGATACCGCAATCAAATAGGCTGCATCGTATGGACAACCGCCATCATCAATGATGAGAAACTAAAGAAGATAGAAAATATGAGGCCCTCCCTCCTAAAGAAGCCGCACCAGGTATTCTTGTTCCCGGGCCGGGATGAAAAGAAATATATAGATCCAGATAAAGACCCGGCAATGAAGAAGATAAACAAACACGCCATGAGCAAGTTTAGCGACGCGTTGGCCGCCTGGAAAGTAAGGGTGAAACATCGGATCATCAACAAAAAGGAACCCTACTCCGAGATTGTAAAGGATAATCCGACAATCACGGAAGAGCAGTTTGAAATATTCAAGGTGGCTTGCGATGCCGAAGCTGCCAAAGAAAATTCGAAGTACATGAAGGGGCTTCAAAAGAGGAACATGGGGTGCCACCACCTCTGAAGCCGTGGTTACGCGGGGAAGAGGTCCATATGGGCCAAGGAGGACACGCAACGCGAAAGTCTGGGCATCCTAGACTCCTTGGCGGAGTTCACCGTCCCGCAGAAGCGTGACGTCCTCAGGCCCGGTACCATTGGGACCCAGTCAAGAAGGTTTTCGAGATGGACCCGGTCACGACGGAGTTCATGAGACTGCTGGTAATTCTAGTTTCTGATCAATTCGACTGGCCGTTTAGTCATATTTGTAAACGATCCTTGTTCCTTTTATAGAGAGAGCAGCACGGGATTGCGGCCGAAAGCAACTTGCCGTCTGAGGCGTTGGCGAGGCCCAAGTGGGACACCCCACTCAACCGGGTCTTGAACATATTGAAACGACTCTCGGTGGACACTCGGCCGTTGTATGGACGCGTGCACGGTGTCGGAGACGGCGCCACGTGGAAGAAGTACTACCATGAGACCACGGAGGAGAGAAAGGAAAGACGGAGGTTAACTCAAGAAAACATCAACAAGAAGATTGAGATTGCAGTTGAGAAGAAATCAACTGAGACAGTTGAGGGAGTCCTGGATTAGGGGGTCCTCGGACAGCCGGAATATATACTTTGGCCGGACTATTGGACTATGAAGATACAAGATTGAAGACTTCGTCCCGTGTCCGGGTGGGATTCTCCTTTGCGTGGAAGGCAAGCTTGGCAATTCGGATATGTAGATCTCCTCCCTTGTAACCGACTCTGTGTAACCCTAGCCCCCTCCGCTATCTATATAAACCAGAGGGTTTAGTCCGTAGGACAACAACAATCATAATCATAGGCTAGATTCTAGGGTTTAGCCTCTACGATCTCGTGGTAGATCAACTCTTGTAATACTCATATCATCAAGATCAATCAAGCAGGAAGTAGGGTATTACCTCCATCGAGAG
The DNA here is from genome assembly GCF_003073215.2 of Triticum urartu. Classification (NCBI taxonomy): domain Eukaryota; kingdom Viridiplantae; phylum Streptophyta; class Magnoliopsida; order Poales; family Poaceae; genus Triticum; species Triticum urartu. The sequence continues at coordinate 501,662,217 of NC_053024.1, forward strand.
GGCCCGAACCTGGGTAAACATTGTGTCCCCCGCCTCCTATTACCATCAGCCTTAGACGCACAATTCGGGTCCCCCTACCCGAGATCCGCCAGTTTTGACACCGACATTGGTGCTTTCATTGAGAGTTCCACTGTGCCGTCACGATAAAGGCTTGATGGCTCCTTCGATCATCGGCAACGATGCGATCCAGGGTGAGGTTTTTCTCCCCGGGCAGATCTTCGTATTCGGCGGCTTCATACTGCGGGCCAACTCGCTTGGCCATCTAGAGCAGATCGATAGCTACGCCCCTGGCCATCATGTCAAATTTGGAAGCTTGAACTACACTGCCGATATCCGCAGAGACTTGATCTTCGACGGATTCGAGCTCATGTCAGGCGCACCGCACAGTCACGACGAGCATGACATAGCTCTGCTATCGGACGGTGTTCGGGAGATCGCACACGCGGTTACTCCGGCCCACAATCCGGAGCAGATTGTGCCATTCAAGGACGGGTGGATGGACCCCGCCCCGGAGGCCGCACACTCAGCCGTGATAGAGCCGAATACTGACTTCACCTCCTATGAGACCTGTGCTACCGGACCCTTGGATTCGTCCCCGGCCACAGGCTCCGAACTGCCTGCATCCGTGCTTATCCAATCTGATAGGGCACCGATCATGGAGTTTACCTCTGCGGATATTTTTCAGCACTCGCCCTTGGGCGATGTGCTAGATTCATTGAGGTCTCTCTCCTTGTCAGGAGACCCTCGGCCGAACTATGTCCGGCTTGAGTGGGAAGCAGATGACGAAGGAATTCATTCCCCACCCACCACCCACTTAGTAGCCACTGTCGACGACTTAACCGACATGCTTGATTTTGACTCCGAAGACATCGACGGTATGGACGACGATGCAGGAGAGAAACAGGAACCACCGCCCACAGGGCGCTGGACAACCACTTCATCACACGATATATACATGGTGGATACAACCAAAGAAAACAACAACGAGGAACAGGAGGATGCATTGAAGGATAGTCCCCTCGAGAAGCAACCAAAGCGACGACGTAGGCGCCGCTCCAAATCCTGCCTCAGCAAAAACAACGATAACAACACAAGAAAGAATAATACCCCAGTCGACTCCAAAGGAAACGATGACCACATGGACCCAGTGATGGAGTAGGATGAGCCAGCGTACGGCAACCATAGTACAGAGCCGCTGTCCGATCACGGCGACGCCGAGGGTAAAGCTCATCAACCTATCTCCAGAGAGGAGAACCGTCTGGACGACGATGCACACATCATCCCAGAAAGGCACTTGGAACAAGAGAACCTCCATAGAAGGCTTATCGCCACCGCGAGGAGCCTGAAGAAGCAGAAGCAAAGGCTTAAGGCCACGCATAATACACTCAACAGCAGATGGAACAAAGTGCTTGACACTAAAGAAAAGTATGGCGACAGTCGCCACACAAAGAGCTATCCAAAGCGCAAGCTGCTGCCTGAATTCGACGACGAGGCTTTGGAGCCCACTCAGCCAAAAAATAAAACGGCCGATCAGCCAGATCGACCACCCCGTGGCCGCGACAGGGCGGCTAACGACGCCGCACACAAGTCAGCACATGATTTACGTGAAGACCTGCACAAAAAAGCCGGTATGGCCAGGTCCATCTACGGATCTAGGAAGCGCGCTCCGGAATAGAATCTTGGCCGCCCAAACGACTATACTGACCGAATAATAGCTCGGAATCAAAACCAAATGCTACAACCGTCCGAAGAATGCCATGACACATCCAAATACAGGGGTGCCGCGCACCCCCTATGCTTCACCGATGAGGTGCTGGACCATGAATTTCCGGAGGAATTCAAACCCGTGAACATAGAGGCATACGACGGAACGACAGACCCTGGGGTCTGGATTGAGGACTTTATCCTTCACATCCACATGGCTCGCGGAGATGATCCCCTCGCCATCAAATACTACCCCTCAAATTGAAAGGACCAGCTCGGCACTGGCTGAAAAGCCTCCCCAAAAACTCAATTGGAAGCTGGGAAGAGCTTGAGGATGCTTTTAGGGCCAATTTTCAAGGGACCTATGTCCGACCTCCGGACGCAGACGATTTAAGTCACATATTTCAACAGCCCGAAGAGTCAGCCCAAAAGCTTTGGAACAGATTTCTCACGAAGAAGAATCAAATCGTCAACTGCCCGGATGCTGAAGCCTTATCGGCTTTCAAGCATAGTGTCTGGGATGAATGGCTCGCTAGACCCCTCGGCCAGGAAAAACCGAGGACAATGACAGCCCTAACAAGCCTTATGAACCGCTTTTGCGCGGGCGAAGATAGTTGGCTCGCCCGTAGCGGCACCAGCAACCCAGGCACATCCGAAGTCAGGGATGGCAACGGGAAACCGCGACGCAATAAAAGGAAGCGTCGAAAAAATGAAGACAACCCAGACAACACGGCGGTAAACGCCGGATTCAGGGGCTCTCGACCCGGTCAACGGAAAAAGCCATTTAAAGGTAGCAGAGATGGACCGTCCAGCCTAAACAAGGTTCTAGACAGATTATGTCAGATTCATGGCACCTCCGACAAACCTGCAAATCACACCAACATAGAATGGTGGGTCTTCAAGCAGGCCGGCAAGCTAAACGCCGAACACAAGGGGAGGGAGACACCAAGCGAAGACGAAGATGAGCCTCACGAGCCGAACACCGGGGGACATAAAAAATTCCCACCAGAGGTCAAAACAGTGAACATGATTTACGTAACTCACATACCAAAGAGGAGGCGCCAGCACGCACCCCGAGACATATACGCCATGGAGCCCGTCATCCCCAATTTCAACCCTTGGTCGGCCTGCTCGATCACTTTTGATCGCAGGGATCACCCGACTAGTATCCGGCACGGAGGATCGGCTGCCTTGGTGCTAGACCCAATAATTGATGGATACCATCTCACCCGAGTCCTTATGGACGGCGGAAGTAGTCTTAATCTGATATATCAGGACACCGTCCGCAAAATGGGGATAGACCCGATAAGAATCAGCCAAAGCAATACTACTGACGGTGTCCTGGACTAGGGGGTACTCACCACGTCGTCTCCCGATCTGTTAGATTGGGCCGAGGACCCCCATGGCCGTGTACTCATGGGCCAGTTCGGACAGCTGCCTGATACATCTCCGTCGTATCTACTTTTCCAAACACTTTTGCCCTTGTTTTGGACTCTAACTTGTATTATTTGAATGGAACTAACCCGGACTGACGCTGTTTTCAGCAGAATTGCCATGATGTTGTTTTATGTGCAGAAAACAAATATTCTCGGAATGACCTGAAACTCCACGGAACATCTTAGAAAAAATAATAAAAAATCCTCGCCAAAGATGAAGACCAGGGGGCCCACACCCTTCTCACGAGGGTGGGGGCGCCCCCCCAAGGGCGCGCCCCCTACCTCGTGGGCCCCCTGGATGCCCTCCGACGCCAACTCCAACTCTATATATTTGCTTTCGGAGAGAGAAAAATCAGAGAGAAGAAATCATCGCGTTTTACGATACGGAGCCGCCGCCAAGCCCTAAAACCTCTCGGGAGGGCTGATCTGGAGTCCGTTCGGGGCTCTGGAGAGGGGGATTCATCGCCGTCGTCATCATCAACCATCCTCCATCACCAATTTCATGATGCTCACCACCGTGCGTGAGTAATTCCATGGTAGGCTTGCTGGACGGTGATGGGTTGGATGAGATTTATCATGTAATCGAGTTATTTTGTTAGGGTTTGATGCCTAGTATCCACTATGTTCTGAGATTGATGTTGCTATGACTTTGCTATGCTTAATGCTTGTCACTAGGGCCCGAGTGCCATGATTTCAGATCTAAACCTATTATGTTTTTATGAATATATGTGAGTTCTTGATCCTATCTTGCAAGTCTATAGTCACCTACTATGTGTTATGATCCGGCAACCCCGAACTGACAATAATCGGGAGCACTCCCAGTGATGACCATAGTTTGAGGAGTTCATGTATTCACTATGTGCTAATGCTTTGTTCCGGTTCTCTATTAAAAGGAGGCCTTAATATCCCTTAGTTTCCAATAGGACCCCGCTGCCATGGGAGGGTAGGACAAAAGATGTCATGCAAGTTCTTTTCCATAAGCACGTATGACTATATACGGAATACATGCCTAATTATATTGATGAATTGGAGCTAGTTCTGTGTCGCCCTATGTTATGACTGTTACATGATGAACCGCATCCGGCATAATTATCCATCACTGATCCGGTGCCTACGAGTTTTCCATATACTGGTTCTCGCTTATTTACTTTCCCGCTGCTACTGTTACAATCACTACAAAATACCAAAAAACATTACTCTTGATGTCTTTACTTTTGTTGTCGCTACCACCACTATCATATTACTTTGCTACTAAACACTTTGCTGCAGATACTAAGTTTCCAGGTGTGGTTGAATTGACAACTCAGCTGCTAATACTTGAGAATATTTTTTGGCTCCCCTTGTGTCGAATCAATAAATTTGGGTTGAATACTCTACCCTCGAAAGCTGTTGCGATCCCCTACACTTGTGGGTTATCAAGACTAATTTCTGGCGCCGTTGCCGGGGAGCATAGCTCTATTCTTTGAGTCACTTGGGATTTATATCTGCTTATCACTATGAAGAACTTGAGAGATCCAAAAACCAAGATCTATCCCTCAACTACAAGGGGAGGTAAGGAACTGCCATCTAGCTCTGCACTTGATTCACCTTCTGTTATGAGTAAGTTTGCGACACCTACACCTGCTTCTGCTATTCATTCTGATATGTCGCATGTTATTGATGATGCCACTTCTGCTATGCATGATACTTATGATGAAACTGCTTCTATGCCTGATACTACTGTGCCCCTTGGTGAATTTCTTGATGAACAAATTGCTAGGGCTAGAGAAAAAGAAATTATTGAATGTGAATACGATGATGATAGTGATGATGAAAATATGCCTGTTATTCCTGAGGGTTATCTTTTTGATATGGAATCTTCTGCCGCTATTTTAGCTTGCAAAGATAGATATGAGCTTAAGAGGTTATTAGTTAAATGGAACAAAGAATCACTTAGAGATAAAATGAAACCCGACCCTGCTTTTGCTACTTCACCCATCTGTGTTCCGGATAAGGATTATGAATTCTCTGTTGATCCTAATATAATTACTTTGGTGGAATCTGATCCGTTTTATGGCTATGAATCTGAAACTGTTGTGGCACATCTTACTAAGTTAAATGATATAGCTGCCCTGTTCACTAATGATGAGAGATCGCGTTACTTCTATATACTCAAAATATTTCCGTTCTCATTAAAGGGTGATGCTAAGATATGGTTTAATTCTCTTGATCCAGGTTGTGTGCGTAGTCCCCAGGATATGATTTGTTACTTCTCTGCTAAATATTTCCCTGCTCATAAGAAACAAGCTGCTTTGAGGGAAATATACAACTTCGTGCAAATTAAAGAAGAGAGTCTCCCACAAGCTTGGGGGAGGCTTCTCAAGTTACTTAATGCTTTGCCTGATCATCCTCTTAAGAAACCTGAAATACTTGATATCTTTTATAATGGACTAATCGATGCTTCCAGAGATTACCTGGATAGTTGTGCTGGTTCTCTTTTCAGGGAAAGAACACTGGATGAAGCTGAAATTCTATTGAATAATATGTTGACAAATGAAAATAATTGGGCACCTCCTGAGCCAGCTCCTGCTCCAATTACTGAGTCTATTCCTAAACCAACTCTGAAGAAGAGAGGTGTTCTATTCCTCAGTCCCGAAGATATGCAAGAGGCAAAGAAATCTATGAAAGAGAAAGGTATTAAAGCTGAAGATGTTATGAATTTACCTCCTATTGAAGAAATACATGGTATTAATATACCACCTATTGAAGAAACATATGATATCAATTCTTTATTTATTGAAGAACCTCCTGATCCCGACATCCCTACACAGGTAGTAAAGGTAAATTCTCTCTATAGATATGATAAAGCTGAAGTTCCTCCTACTAAAATTGCTAGTCAGTGCTTGGATGAGTTTGATAACTTTATGTTTAAGCAAGACGACTTTAATGCTTATTTTGGTAGACAATTAAAATAAAATTCTTATATGATTAGACGCTTGGGTGATTATATGGCTAATATTAAAGGTGAACTTAAACTTGTTAGCAAACATGCTTCTATGGTTACCACTCAAGTAGAACAAGTACTTAAGGCTCAAAAAGAAGTGCTTGATGAAATGAATAGTAAGAAAAATGATTATGCTGTTAGAGTGGCTACTAGAACTGGTAGAATGACTCAGGAACCTTTGTATCCTGAAGGCCACCCTAAGAGAATCGAGCAAGATTCTCAGAGAAATAATATTGATGTTCCTAGTTCTTCTAAAAAGAAGAAGAAGAAAAATGATAGAACTGTGCAAACTTCTAGTGAACCTATTGCTGAACCACCTGATAATCCAAATGATATATCTATGTCTGATGCTGAAACACAATCTGGTAATGAACATGAACCTAATGAAAATATTAATGATGATGTTCATGATGATGCTCAACCTAGTAATGACAATGATGTAGAAACTGAACCTGTTGTTGATCTTGATAACCCACAATCAAAGAATCAACGTTATGATAAAAGAGACTTTGTTGCTAGGAAACATGGTAAAGAAAGGGAACCTTGGGTTCAGAAACCCATGCCTTTTCCTCCGAAACCATCCAAGAAAAAGGACGATGAGGATTTTGAGCGCTTTGCTGAAATGATTAGGCCTATATTTTTGCGTATGAGATTAACTGATGTTCTCAAAACAAATCCTTATGCTAAATATATGAAGGATATCATTACTAATAAAAGAAAGATACCGAAAGCTGAAATTTCCACCATGCTTGCTAATTATACTTTTAAGGGTGGAATACCAAAGAAACTTGGAGACCTCGGAGTACCTACTATACCTTGCTCCATTAAAGGAAATAATATTAAAACTGCTTTATGTGATCTTGGAGCCGGTGTTAGTGTTATGCCTCTCTCTTTATATCGTAGACTTGACTTGAATAAGCTGACATCTACCGAAATATCTTTGCAAATGGCTGATAAATCAACTGCTATACCTATCGGTATTTGTGAGGATGTTCCTGTTGTGGTTGCAAACGTTACTATTTTAACGGACTTTGTTATTCTTGATATTCCTGAGGATGATAGTATGTCTATTATTCTTGGAAGACCTTTTCTTAATACTGCAGGGGCTGTTATTGATTGCAACAAAGGCAATGTCACTTTTCATGTTAATGGTAATGAGCATACGGTACACTTTCCGAGGAAACAACCTCAAGTTCATAGTATCAACTCTATTGGAAAAATTCCATCGATTATATTTGGAGGTTTTGAATTTCCTCTTCCTAGTGTCAAGAAGAAATATGATATACTTATTATAGGGGGTGTGCATATCCCCGTTGAGGTAACTTAGTGTTATTCGAAATTTCTCCGGTTTCATGATTATCGGAATGAGTTTGTTAACAAGACTTGATCAACCTTGTTAGTGGATTCTTTTTGATGAGCATGAGATGGATGAAACTTGAAGCACAAACTTCTGTACCCTCTCTATACTTTCTGTTAATTAGTAGAAATAAAGTAAAAATAGTATTTTTTGTGTCTGTTTCCTGACTTATCCGTGCAATATAAAAATATCCCGAAAATAAAAGTCCTCAGAATGCCATGCCAATTTAATATGATTTTTCGGGAATATTTGAGGATTTACTGTGCAAAAATTACCGCGGGAGGAACTGCCACCTGGCCACGAGGGTGGTGGGCGCCCCCCCTAGGGCGCGCCCCCTGCCTCGTGGGCCCACGGTGGCCCTCCTCCACTTATCCCAGCACCCATCTTCTACATCTGTCTCACACAAACCTGAAAAACCAAATCAAGCATGAGTTCCAGCCACTTTTGCTGTGATTTTTGATCTCCTTGTTCAAAGCACCTCTCGCAAAACTGCTTGGGGAGATTGTTCCTTGGTATGTGACTCCTCCATTGGTCCAATTAGTTTATGTTATAGTGCTTTATTCTTTGCAAATTTGTGCTGCATAGGTGACCATGTTCTTGAGCTTGCATGTCAAATTTATATGGTTCCAAGTAGTTCTAATGCTTGATATAGGCTCTAGGCACTTGTAGGAGTAGTTGCTATCAATATTATTGAAGTTGGTTCACTTTTGTTTGAAGTTACTAAAAATTTCAGATTATCTCAGAAAAATAATGAGGAGATTTTTGAGGTGCTCATCAAGCCAAAGCTCAAAGGAAAAGGCACCGAAGCCTAAGTATAATTTGCCGCGCACCGTGGAGATTCGGGCGTGTGAATGGCCTTCTGATGATTTCTTGAGAGCAGCCGGTATCTATGAAGATTTTCATGAATTGGCTCACAATGCAGGCCTCACCGCTTTCCTCCACGACCAATGCGATCAATATCTCTTACTCACAAATACTTTTGTGCAAAACTTTCATTTTCATTCTAGGAACTCACCACCTACGGTGGAGTTTCATTTATATGATGAGCATAAGGAGATGTCACTTTATGATTTCTGTCGGATTTGTTTAGTCCCTTTTGAGGGCAAGACAGAATAACCACATCATGATGATGTGGCTGGGTTTATTGATACTATCACTGTAGGAGAAACTAGAAAGGTTTCCGATGCACGAATCACTAGCATACATTTTCCTGTTTTATGTTACTTTGCATTATTAGCTAGTCGTTGTTTAATTGGACGCGGAAACTGTGGAAACCTTAGTATCACTGATATAATTATTCTGCACCACGGTTTATACAGTGATAACACTTTTAGTATGTGCAGTATTATTGCTAGAGGGTTAAGTATGAACCGTACTAAGGGTCCCATCTTTGGAGGCATCTATGCTACACGCCTAGCTGCACATTTTAACATACCTATTAGGCATGCTGAGAAGGAAGAAAAGGTGCTGCCCCGTGTTTATCTAGATCATAAAAGTATGATGGCACATGATTTTATTGTTAAGAATAGGGCAGGAGAGCTTAAATATCAATTGTTCTTTAACAAACATCATCCTGAGACTATTATCCTGCCTGCTCCTTCTTTGTTTGATTTGACTGTAGGCACGTACCTTGTTCCGTTGACGGCTCTTCATGCCTACCGGAATCCTGCACCAGTCGAGGAGCTAGAACCGGAACCACAATTTGATCCTTCACGACAGTCTAACTATCAGTGGGATCCGTAGATGATTGCCAGCCAGTGGCAATCGGAGCCTTCTTCTTCCTCATCACAGTACGACCCCAACAACTATTATTATGGATATCCTCCAGGCCAGCCGTGGTCATAGACCAACTTAGGCCAAAAGCCTAAGCTTGGGGGAGTACGTATTTCTCATCGACATTACATTTATGTTCACACACACTCATTGCTAGATGTCGGTGCTCATACTTTTTCACTGTAATATCCATGCTAGTTTATTTTCTTTTTCCTACTTTCTTCTTGTGTGTTTGTTAAACCTTAAGAAAAACCAAAAAAATTAGTAGTAGTTTAATTTTCTGCTGTAGTAGTAATAATTAAAAAGAAAACCCAAAAATATTTCCCGTTCTTCTTTTGCTTGTTGGGAGCTTTCCCGTGTAAATAGTTTTATTTCTTTTCTGACCATAATTAAATTGTTGAAGTGGCTCTTACATGCATTATTGTTGATTTAACCCAGAGCCCATATTGCCTTGTCTTCTCCTGTTTATTGAATGATCGCAGATTCCAGCTTAGTCCAATGCACGTACACTCTTATTATTATTCACACTGTTCGGTCGTGCAAGTGAAAGGCAATTATGATGATATATGATGGACTGAGTGAGATGAGAAAAGCTAGTATGAACTCGACATCTTTTGTTTTTGTAAATATGATGAGTCCCTCATTCTTGATTCAGCTTATTATGAATAAACATGTTTGCAATGACAATTAGAGATCATAGTCGCTTGTGCCATGCTTAATTAGCTATGAGTTATAATGATTTACCTTGTGTGCCAACATGCTATTGAGATGATTATGATGTGGTATGATGGGGTGGTATCCTCCTTTGAATGATTTAAGTGACTTGACTTGGCACATGTTCACGCATGTAGTTGAAACAAAATCAACACAGCCTTCACGATATTTATGTTCATGGTGGATTATATCCTACTCATGCTTGCATCCAATGTTTATTAATTTTAATGCATGTACATGGCTGTTGTCGCTCTCTAGTTGGTCGCTTCCTAGTCTTTTGCTAGCCTTCACTTGTACTAAGCGGGAATACTGCTTGTGCATCCAATCCCTTAAACCCCAAAGTTATACCAGATGAGTCCACTATACCTACCTATATGCGGTATCTACTTGCCGTTCCAAGTAAATTTGTATGTGCCAAACTCTAAACCTTCAAATAATCATTCTGTTTTGTATGCTCGAATAGCTCATGTATCAACCAAGGTTGTCCTTATCTTCCGTGTTAGGCGGGTTATTCTCAAGAGGAGTGGACTCCGCTCCCCACTCACGAGAAAATGGATGGTCACCGGGATGCCTACTCCCATGCTTTATGCAAACTAAATCAAAATTAATTGCAAACAAAACTCCCCCTGGGACCTGATGTATGTTGGAGGCACTCGTTGTTTCGAGCAAGCCATGGATTGATGCTTGTTGGTGGAGGGGGAGTATAAACTTTACCATTCTGTTTGGGAACCGCCTATAATGTGTTTAGCATGGAAGATATCGCCATCTCTTAGTTGTTACGTTGACAATGAAAGTATACCGCTCAAAATACAATTTATCTCTATTTCAAAACCGAGCTCTGGCACCTCTACAAATCCCTGCTTCCCTCTGCGAAGGGCCTATTCATTTACTTTTATGTTGAGTCATCACCCTCTTATTAAAAAGCACTAGCTGGAGAGCACAGCCGTCATTTGCATTCATCACTGTTAATTTATATTGGGTATGACTATGATTGGATCTCTTTTACCATGAATTACAATGTCTAGTCAGTCCTTGATCTTTAAAGGTGCTCTACATTTATGTTTTGCGGTCTCAGAAAGGGATAGCGAGATACCATCTTGCTATATCATATTATAATTGTTTTGATAAAGTGTTGTCATCCGAGATTTTTTATTATGGCTTGCTAGTTGATTATGCTATTGATATGAGTAATTATGAGACCTGAGAATTACTGCAAATGTGGTTAGTTATGATCTATGCTGAAAACTTGAATAATGGCTTGACATAGTTACAATAACAAGAGCAAACAGAGTTTGTAAAAGTTTTTCTTTCTTTCTGTTTGTCAACTGAATTGCTTGAGGACAAGCAAGGGTTTAAGCTTGGGGGAGTTGATACGTCTCCGTCGTATCTACTTTTCCAAACACTTTTGCCCTTGTTTTGGACTCTAACTTGTATATTTGAATGGAACTAACCCGGACTGACGCTGTTTTCAGCAGAATTGCCATGGTGTTGTTTTATGTGCACAAAACAAATATTCTCGGAATGACCTGAAACTCCACGGAACGTCTTAGAAAAAACAATAAAAAATCATCGCCAAAGATGAAGACCAGGGGGCCCACACCCTTCTCACGAGGGTGGGGGGCGCCCCCCCTAGGGCGCGCCCCCCTACCTCGTGGGCCCCCTGGAAACCCTCTGACGCCAACTCCAACTCTATATATTTGCTTTGGGAGAGAAAAAAATAAGAGAGAAGAAATCATCGCGTTTTACGATACGGAGCCGCCGCCAAGCCCTAAAACCTCTCGGGAGGGCTGATCTGGAGTCCGTTCGGGGCTCCAGAGAGGGGGATTCATCGCCGTCGTCATCATCAACCATCCTCCATCACCAATTTCATGATGCTCACCGCCGTGCGTGAGTAATTCCATCGTAGGCTTGCTGGACGGTGATGGCTTGGATGAGATTTATCATGTAATCGAGTTAGTTTTGTTAGGGTTTGATCCCTAGCATCCATTATGTTCTGAGATTGATGTTGCTATGACTTTGCTATGCTTAATGCTTGTCACTAGGGTCCGAGTGCCATGATTTCAGATCTGAACTTATTATGTTTTCATGAATATATGTGAGTTCTTGATCCTATCTTGCAAGTCTATAGTCACCTACTATGTGTTATGATCCGGCAACCCCGAAGTGACAATAATCGGGAGCACTCCCGGTGATGACCATAGTTTGAGGAGTTCATGTATTCACTATGTGCTAATGCTTTGTTCCGGTTCTCTATTAAAAGGAGGCCTTAATATCCCTTAGTTTCCAATAGGACCCCGCTGCCATGGGAGGGTAGGACAAAAGATGTCATGCAAGTTCTTTTCCATAAGCACGTATGACTATATACGGAATACATGCCTAATTATATTGATGAATTGGAGCTAGTTCTGTGTCGCCCTATGTTATGACTATTACATGATGAACCGCATCCGGCATAATTATCCATCACTGATCCGGTGCCTACGAGTTTTCCATATACTGGTTCTCGCTTATTTACTTTCCCGCTGCTACTGTTACAATCACTACAAAATACCAAAAACATTACTTTTGCTGTCTTTACTTTTGTTGCCGCTACCACCACTATCATATTACTTTGCTACTAAACACTTTGCTGCAGATACTAAGTTTCCAGGTGTGGTTGAATTGACAAATCAGCTGCTAATACTTGAGAATATTCTTTGGCTCCCCTTGTGTCGAATTAATAAATTTGGGTTGAATACTCTACCCTCGAAAGCTGTTGCGATCTTCTACACTTGTGGGTTATCACTGCCGCATACATGGAAGATTCAACAAGACTTGGTGATCAAGACAAGGACTCCTCCCCACCGGCATATTCGGCTAGGACTCTTGTTATCCTAGGCCTCTGGTGCATTATATAAACCGAGGCCAGGCTAGTCGATAGATGAGATACAACAATCATACCATAGGCTAGCTTCTAGGGTTTAGCCTCTATGATCTCGTTGTAGATCAACTCTTGTAATACTCATATCATCATTATCAATCAAGTAGGACGTAGGGTATTACCTCCATCAAGAGGGCCCGAACCTGGGTAAACATCGTGTCCCCTGCCTCTTGTTACCATCCGCCTTAGACGCACAGTTCGGGACCCCTTACCCGAGATCCGCCGGTTTTGACACCGACATTGGTGCTTTCATTGAGAGTTCCGCTATGTGATCGGCAAAAGGATCGATGGCTCGTCTGCAGATTAACTACGACGTCGACATCTTCGTCACCGGCTCGACTGGTCACCTTGGCTTGACTGAGGACTATGCCCTGCCTCCGATCGTCATGTTCGGACGAGGGCCTTCATCAACACCAACTCCGATCTCTATCAAGATCATGGAGGAATCGTCCATAGAGCTCGGGGGCTCAACGTCAACATTGCCCTCGGGCGACCGTGCTGTTTTTCTGGACAGCGAACGCGTATCCGCCGCCACCGCCTCCTCGAGTGTCACTTTAACGATCGCTTTGGTGGAATTGTGCGGAATCGAGTCTACAACAACTCTGGAAAAATTCGTCGAGTTCTGATGGAGGAATCTCTGACAATCTATGATATACCGGAGCCCTGTCAAATCCAGACGGGAATCTATATGAGTTTAGGGCGTGGTCTCCAGAGCCCAGCTCGGAAGTCCTTTGGAAGATCCAACTGTTCATCTGCGGCGTAATTCTAATATCTACCACCCCTCAAAATTTCAGCTCGATCCGACCGTCCAAACTCCGGGAAGCTTCCAATTAGTGCATCACTTTTCAGATCTGTTTCCTGCCCGAATACGGATCCGACCCGAATTCATGTTTCTTTATGAACATGATATTTGACAACCTTTTTAAAAGGAATTTTTTCTAAGGTATTGTGCGTTGTTTTTAACACGTGTCCATAAAAATTTAATCCTCTTCTGAGGTAATCTTCGCCATCACGCTGGTGTCAAACCAGTCAGCAATATTGCTCCACAGCTGCCGACCTGCGCTAGACACGTCGTCACTTTGTTGAGCCGAGCTCAACTTCTTTGGATCATCATCTCGGCAAGCCGAACAAGAGTTCAGCGTCGCAAAGGATAAATCATCACCAACATCGCCGCCCCACGGATTACACGGAGCGGGCACACCGGCATCGCCACATGGTCACTTCATCAAGCCGGCATTGACCACGTCACGACCTGCATCGGCAGGGCCGCACTATTGCTCCTTCAAGCCGGTGTCCATCACGCCGACCTACTTCGACTCATCGGCTGACATCGAGGCTTCGACATCTCGGCTAGACCGGGGGCTTCGCCATCTCTTCATCAACCTATACTCCGGAGACTTCGGCGTCACTAGCCGACCAGCTCCGTCACGTTAGCTGGACCGAGGGCTTTGCCTCGGCGAGCCAACCTTTGCCAGCATCGTCGTGCCGTAGCTTTATCGCCCATCAGGCAATGGATATGTGGATCGAGTCCCAATTTTGGGAATCACCTTTCTTCGGATTGCTACAACAAATAAACCAGGTGGTATTAATCCTAGTATTTTTTGCTTGTTTGGGTTCATTTTTCCCAAGGAATTATTACTCCGGTTTGTCCATCATATGTACGCAGGTCTATCAAATGGTGGCCGCATTAACGATGATCACATGGTGGTTCGGTCAGTTCCCGTACATAGTCCGGCGAACGCCGCATCCGGAACTCGGACTGACCTGTGAATTCAGGCTTTGCCACGCCTTTACCGCATCACGCTAACGCCCTGCATCGACATTGACTTCGGCGCCAGGCCATATTTCTTTTATTACTCTCTTTGCATAAATTATTTATTATGCAACGATTTTTTTTTATTATTATTACTATTATCTCCGCTTTGCACTATTTTTTGTGCACAGGAAAATGATCTAGCCGGACTATATCCTTTGGCGTCACCTCGGCTAGACGGGGGGCTTTGTCAACACTTCATTACCCCATGCCGGGGACTTTGGCACCACTCTGTCGGCTTGCATTGACCGTGCTATGTCACCACTTCAGAGTGCCAAGCTCTTTGCTCCGCCACCTCGGGCCCGGCTTGGGTGATGGAACCTTGTCCCGCATCAAGCTCGGACCACGTCGTCAATACCGAACACATTAACCAGCTAAGTTGCCTTCATGCTCCAAGTTTTAAATTTTTAACTTGTGTTCGGTTCGACCAAGCATTATACTTTTTTGGAAAAAAGTTGCTTGTAAAAAATTTCCTTGTCCAAACTTTGTTTGTGACGCACAAATTCAAATACCTCGTTTATTTGGGGGCTTCCTTTATGAAGCTTTTCCTCTTGCATATGATTATACTTGTACGACTTCGTTCCTTGTTCGTGTATTACGCCACAATATGCACCATATTGACTTAAGCAATTTGCAAGCTGGGTTGCCTGGCTCCTGTGCTTACCCCTACGTTCCCGATTGTTCTGCTAGGGAGTAAAGGGAGCACCTCTGCGATTGTCACGACCGGGTCCTCCGAGCTCTGACCTCAGACTGGGTGAAGCCGAAAGCTAGCGCTCTTATTGTTTTCAATCATGGTCGGCACACAACGAAACTCATGAGTACAAAAAATTTATTGCACAAGTCTCATAGTAATAATGAGCACCGAAGAAAGGTATCGGTGGGGGTACTATTTTCTTCGAAGATGCTTCTTACACTTCGTCTGTAATATAGCATAAGTTCCCTGAGCGCGCTTTGTCTGTTACAGCCTTATGGCCCAGTTGCCTGGTTATGGGAAACATTGTCGATATTCTCGACAGGTGGAGTACATAACACTTTTCGGTCCTTGACCGAAGAGGGAGAAGCCGACGGTCGGTTAAGACGTGTTTAAAGTTCGGGTGAACAAACATATGATATTAGTACTTCGGTACATACAATCATTATACATAAAATTCTTTATCCAAGTCACTTGGGGGCTCTTAAATTTATATGAGCCGTTTTATAATAAGTGTTCTTCTTCTTAGTTGTTGCAAAGTTTTTATTACTATTATTATTCATCACTCCTTTTTTTGACACGAGTGTGTGGTCACTAGCTGGGGAGCCTAATTTCTCTCTCAAAGCCGCTAGAGTTTAGTTTGCTAAACTGGCCTAATGAGAAGTACTCCGCCTTCGGGATAGGAGGTTGAAGCCGTAGGCTGACCCGCTTGGAGTCTTGAGATAGGATGTGTCATGTTAAAGCACAACAGAAGCACTCTTTTTTTCTAAGACCAATTTCCGGATTGGCACCGAACACTTGATCTTGTTCGGACGTCATGTTTTTACTGACGTTTTTTGGTTTTCCAAGCTTTTGGCACTTTTAAACTATTTGTGTGTTTCCAGCACAAGTCTCACAGTGCAATGCCGGACACCTTCATAGATTCGGCAAAAACATTCTCGGATCTCACTATATATGCATTGGTTTCGAATTGTGTCTTCGGTCAATAGTTGGGTTGCCTGGCTCCTGCGCTTGCCTCCTATGCTCCACTTTGTTCGGCTAGGTGTGCAAAGGGAGAACCATTGTGATTGTGCTTCCAGCTCACATGGTTAAGCACCTCAGTGGAGAAAGCCGAAAACTGACTGTCACAATAAGCGTAAACTGGTCAGCGATCCGATGACGGTGTTAAATGACGAGCCATTCATAACAATGGCCGAAGTGTTTACGGCTTGACCTCGACTGTTGCCGAACACTACCGAGGGCTATTAACTGGCCTCCCAAACTAAATCCTCGATATTTTGCTCTTACATTAGAGCTGAGGTTTCATGATCATGCTTAGCATGACAACCCAAAGAAAGGAACCGACAGCGGGACTATTTTCTTTGGAAGACATTTCTTATGTTAAATAGTAATATAACATATCTCTCTGCGTACCTTTGTTTATAAAACTGTATGGCCATATTGCCTTGTTTGTCATAAATCTTTGCCCTCATAAAGGCTTTATAAAGTAGGACAAAAACTCCTCGGCTACTGGCCGAGGAGGTAGAAGCCGATGGTCGGTCAACAAAGTTTTGTACAATGCAGATCCGAGCATTAATGATGTAAAGTACTTGGCTACATAGAGTCATTACACATAATTTGTGATTTTACTATGGATACCGATCCTTATTTCGGCCACCCGTGCCCGCATTAAGGCTCGGGGGCTACTGGGCTTCGGGCTTATTATTTATAAATGTAAAAGGGGCACATCGATCCCCTAATCTGGTGTTGCCACCCGACCAGTGTCTCGGGGGCTACTGCATTGCCTGTTCAATGCAGAAAATTTTAAGTGCAATACAGTTTCCGACGAGATTTTGATCCTCAGGTTGGTCGGTTGCACCCAACCTGAGTCTCGAGGACTGAGCATGCTGCTTTTTGTGTCCCGAAGTATTCTGCCGAGCTAGGACTTGATCCTCCGACCGATTTTGCAAATCAACCTGAGTCTCAGCGGCCACTGGGATCAGCGGTCTTACGTCATCCTTCAGGTGCATCTCGGGTTTTAGACCGATACACACCTTGAGGGCTACTGACTATATATCTCGGCAGAGAATAAATTGCACCAATCAAAAATATTGACAAAAAATCGGCCCACAGTCGGGCTGGTGCACCACTGTCGGTGTAAAAACCGGCGGATCTCTGGTAGGGGGTCCCGAACTGTGCGTCTAGGCCGGATGGTAACAGGAGGCAAGGGACACGAAGTTTTACCCAGGTTCAGGCCCTCTCGATGGAGGTAAAACCCTACGTCCTGCTTGATTAATATTGATGATATGGGTAGTACAAGAGTAGATCTACCACGAGATCAGAGAGGCTAAACCCTAGAAGCTAGCCTATGGTATGATTGTTGATGTGTATGTTGTCCTACGGACTAAAGCCCTCCGGTTTATATAGACACTGGAGAGGGTTAGGGTTACATAGAGTCGGTTACAATGGTAGGAGATCTGAACATCCGTATTGCCAAGCTTGCCTTCCACGCCAAGGAATGTCCCTTCCGGACACGGGACGGAGTCTTCAATCTTGTATCTTCATAGTCCAGGAGTCCGGCTTGAAGGTATAGTTCAGCTATCCGAACACCCCCTAATCCAGGACTCCCTCAGTAGCCCCTGAACCAGGCTTCAACGACGACGAGTCCGGCGCGCAGATTGTCTTCGGCATTGCAAGGCGGGTTCCTCCTCCAAGTACTTTATAGAAGATTTTAAACACAAAGATAGTGTCCGACTCTGTAAAGTAAGTTTCCACATATTGCCATAAAGAGAATAATATTTACACAAATCTAATCTGCTGACGTATTCCGTAGCGTGACACACCACGGCCAAGCCTTTATCCGAGTCGTTTCATTATCCCCCCTCAGCGCGTTATGCGAGGCGGTTTACTTGGCACGTCTTATCAAAGCAGAGATCGTGTCCCCTTATTCCGGGATTCTCATCAATACGGGCGTGGGTAACCCAACCGCGCCATTGATTATGGCGCTTGGAGATAAGTGAGTTTTACCAGGCTGGTGGGGACACGTAGTTGTGTCCACCCATATAAGGGGATAAGGATCCACCTTTTCACCCACGCCTTCTTCCTCCTTTGCCTATCCATTCTTGCGCACTTGAGCTCCAGCGCCCAAGTCCGCACTACCACCTCAGCCTTCTCCAGTCATGTCCGGAGCGAGAGGCAAGTGGATGGTCTCCTCCGTCACGGAGGGACACATCAAAAAGCTGAGGAAGGCCGGATATCTTGCTAGCGACATCGCGCACCAACTTCCCGAAAAGGGGAAGATCATCCCCACTCCTAGGCCCCATGAGAGGGTGGTATTCCTCCCCCATTTCCTCCGCGGATTGGGCTTCCCTCTGCATCCATTTGTCTGGGGGCTCATGTTCTACTACGGCCTGGATTTCCATGATCTGGCCCCGAACTTCGTCCTCAACATCTCGGCATTTATCGTCGTGTGCGAGGCGTTCCTCCGCATCTGCCCCCATATCGGCCTATGGCTTAAGACTTTCAACGTCAAGCCAAAGGTGGTGTGCGGCAGCCAGGCGGAGTGCGGCGGTGCCATGGTTGGCAAGATGGCCAACGTCCTGTGGCTCGAGGGATCCTTTGTGGAGACCCTGAAGGGGTGGCAATCAGGGTGGTTTTACGTCACCGAGCCGCGCGACGCCGAATGGGTCGCACCCCCTGAGTTTCGATTCGGCCCCCCTACGCGGCTCACCTCCTGGAAGGAGACAGGTCTGTCTTGGGGTAAAAAAGGAGAGCTGACCGGACTCCAAACATGCATCCAAACCCTGGTGGACAAGAAGCTCAAGCTTGTCGACGTAGTCCAGGTTATGCTCATCCGCCTGATCCTCCCATGTCAACGACGGGCCTTCAACCTGTGGGAGTTCGACCCAGCGCAGCATCAAACTCTAAACAGGCTCTTCGACACGACGTATGAAGATGCCTGGAGGATGCTTTTCAAGGGCGCCGAGGCTCCCGCATCCGCTGCCAAGGATCGCGGATTCAGTACTCAGCATCACGCTCATGCAGTAAGCTGTCTTTGTCCTTTTACAGGGTATCTGTTTTTCATAGTTTGACTCTATGCGGGATCTGAGTTCCCTTATCTTTGATAGGATTGGGAGGTGACATCCGGACAGATCAACTGTCCGGCCCCTTTGCCTGAAGGCCCAGCGGATGCTCGCTTGGCGAAGCTGCTGGTTCCGGCACCCTATGTAGTGTCGGAGAAGAAGGCCACGAAAAGGGCCACGGGGACTCGAAAGAGTGCCCGGCGCTAGGAGGTGTTGGATTCGTCATCCGACGGTCCCGAAGCGCCTTCCTCTCGTGAAGACGAGGAGGAAGAAGAAGAGACCTCTCCCCCTCCCGTGGGAGGAGAGAAGAAAAGGAAGGCCGCCCTCTCTGAGGAGGCCGGGGGGTCCAAGAAGGGGAAAACCCTTCCTCCAGACTACTCCAACGACGCCGACGATGGTGAAGAGGAGTGGCAGCCCAGGGCCAAGCCCCTGGCAAAACCGTAAGTATCCGGATACCGGAGTAATCCATAGTATTCGCTTATTGCACAGCTTTCCCTTATGTCGAATATGCTTATGCAGCCCACCCAAAGACCAGCTCGACGCGTCGTCGAGCGGCTCACTGGGCTCGTCGGAGGTGAACTCGCTTTCGACGGCTTCCTCCCCCCGCCCTATGGACGACACCGAGGTGTTGTCCCAACAGGTTCCAAGCAAGGAAGAGGTGGTCCCGGAGGCGCCGCAAGGCGACCTCCCGGACTCCAGGAGTAAAGGGGATGAAACCCCCCAGGGCTCCAAGTCCGGCTTTAGGCCGGACACAGCTCCGGAACCCTCAAGGGTTCCGGAGTCCGGCGGGGGACCTCCTTCCAAGAGGAGCAAGTCCACCGTGCCGGTGACCCCCATCCATCCGGAGGCGCCGGACAATATGTTGGAGGCGCTCCAAGGTGCTTCCATTGACTAGGAGCACCGCACTATTATGAGTGCGGTGGTCCAGAAGGTTCAGTCCGCCAAGAGCGGACTGACTGAAGCTTGTACTAGCCTTTTAATAGGCTTTGAGGTAAGTAAATAATGTGTAAATAATATTATCGCATAGACAGTAGCCCCTGATGCTCTGTTGGGCGTTCGGGAAGAAAAGCCGAATAGAGGATCAAAAAATTCGCAGGAGTCTAATAAAAGGAGTCAATATGCGTGTGCAGGCTTCTCTACTAGCGTCCGCCGTACTCACTGCGGAAGTGGACACGCTGAAGCAGAGCCTCGAGAAGTTCGAGCAAGAGCTCGGGCGTGCCAAGAAGCAGCTCGAGGAGAAAGAAGGTAAGAAATAACTTGGTTAAATATGTATAAAAAAGGTGCAATTACAAGAAATGACAGGATTAACATGGCTATTATAGGGGCCACATCTGAGGTGGTGACCCTTAAGCAAGCGCTGCTCGAGGCCGAGAAGAGTGCGGCCGCGGAGCGCACCGAGCGGGAGAGGTATGAGGCCGAGGTTGGCAAGGTGCGGCAAGAGCTCCAGGTTCTCATGAAGAAACATGAGAGTTTGGAGCTTGACTCGAAGACGCGAGCATTCGAGCTCGCGGCGGCTATTGAAAATGCCAAGTCTGCCAAGGCCGAATCCCAGAAGACCCTCCAGGAGTTGGATGAGGTGAAGAAAATAGCGGCGGGTAAGGCATTCTTTATGCAAAGTAAACACATAAACATGAGTTACTTGATACTTACCCGAATCCGGAGCTCTCCAGGGGCATTTGCAGATCTTCCCCGGAGTGTATCCGATGCCGCCGCATTCTATCGAGCCGAGGAGGGCAGCTCGACGGAGAAGGTGTTCTGGTCTCAGTATACTGAGGCCGGACACCCCGTGCCCCTGAGTGACTAGCTGAAGCAACTAGTCGAGCTCCACAAGGCGGCCGAACCGGCCATGAAGGGCCTCCTAGTTCGGCTGTGGCCTGGAGAGGCTCTGCTTGGGAGCTATTTCGGGCTGGTGCGGCGGCTGGTGGAGGCCTGTCCAAGGCTCGAAGTCATCAAGCGCTCCGTTTGTATTGAAGGTGCCCGTAGGGCCTTTGCCCGTGCTAAGGTGCACTAGGGCAGGCTGGATGCGGAGAAGCTTGTGAAGGACGGGCCGTCAGCGAGGAAGGAGCATCGCAAGCCCGAAAATTACTATAAGGATGTTCTGAAGGGTGCCCGCCTTGTGGCGGATGAATGTATTAGGGATGTAATTTTTGATTAAAACTCGCTCGTTTGTATCCTGTGCGCTGAAAACTTGTTCATATGCACTGAGCAATGCTGCTTGAATTTAAAATATTACCTTTTGTGCGGCTGTTTATCAATACTGAGAAATGGCGAGTCATCAGCTTCTGCCCCCTTGCCATTAGTGTTGGGGTGTTCGGGGATAAATCTGGGCGCTCTTTTTCCCATGTTTGGGTCTGTCAAGGGAGGCGCTCAGCCCGACGAACGAGGCAATCGGACTATAATGCGTGAACACTCTCACTTAGCCATAGAATTCTATAATTTTAAATTTCGGCGAAGCCCCAAGTATTCGGAAGACCGAGTTCGGGGCGCTATCCACGCCTTGGCCGGACAGAGCCGACTCCTCGGTCTAAGCGGCATAAGTCTTTAGGGACTCGAAAAAACCTCTTGAACAGCGACCAGCTCTCGCTTCATCATGACAGTTAGTTTTAGCTTTCTCCACTGAGGTGCTTGTCCCAGCTCAACTGGGGCACAATCGCAGTGGTTCTCCTAGTGCTACCTTAGCCGATATAGCGGAACGTAAGGCACCAAAACATAGGAGCCGGGCAAACCCAACTATTAACCCAAGACATGCTTTGGAGCCGATGCATATAATGCTATAAGTTCGGGGTGCCGCACTTGTGAAAGTGTTCGGACTTCTCACACCATATTGAGGGGTGCTAAAAGCCCCTGGCGTATTTTGGCCGTACCAAGTTGTACGGGTGCAACATGTCGTTAAGGAACATTTATTTATAAAAAGATAGTGCAAAAACAGACAAAAGCTATGCATTGTTCATGAAAAATAGCTGCGATCCAAGCAGAACGATACAAGTAATGTGATAAATGAAAAGTTGGACTATTTAACATGTTTGCTCCAGGGGCAAGCTATGGAATAGTATGCAAAACAAGTATACTACTCGTGATAGAGACCACCTGGGAGTTCCGTAATGCGGCATGGCTTGTCTACTTCCCAGGTTCTTGCATCGATTGTGCGGCAATTGAACTGCCGAAAAGGCCTTCCAAAGAGTAGAGTCCTGGAAGTAAGAGAAAAGTAAAAAATCGGCAGCCCCTGGTGCGGTTTAAGCCGTGTTTTGGGCGTGCCGTGATGGTGCCCCTCCCCCTGTGCCCATGGTATTTCTAGAGCGTAATTATGTACGCGAAGTACTGGCGTCGCCTTTTTGCTAGGGTTGGGTTGGGGCCGCATTGCTACGCCTGCTCGGAAGGTGCCAGGCGGTCTTGTTGTAGGTTACTCCAGGCGTGCTTGACGGTGTTCGGGCGTTTAATGGCCGGACTGGAGAACTGCCTGGAGAGGCTGCTTTGTACTTCCGCTGCAAGGGCCGCCGTGTGCTCCTCCGTTTGGAGGGAGCGTTCAGTGTTTCCATTGACCGTAATTACTCCACGAGGGCCTGGCATCTTGAGCTTGAGGTATGCGTAGTGCGGTACCGCATTGAATTTGGCAAATGTGGTTCGTCCGAGCAGTGCATGATAGCCACTGCGGAATGGGACTATGTCGAAGACCAATTCCTCGCTTCGGAAATTATCCGGGGATCCGAAGACCACTTCAAGTGTGACTGAGCCTGTACAGTTGGCCTCTACACCTGGTATTATGCCTTTAAAGGTCGTTTTGGTGGGCTTAATCCTCGAGGGATCGATGCCCATTTTTCGCACTGTATCCTGGTAAAGCAGATTCAGGCTGCTGCCGCCGTCCATGAGGACTCTAGTGAGATGAAATCCGTCAATAATTGGGTCTAGAACCAATGCGGCAAATCCTCCATGACGGATGCTAGTGGGATGGTCTCTTCGATCAAAGGTGATCGGGTAGGAGGACCATGGGTTGAACTTTGGGGCGACTGGCTCTACCGCGTATACGTCCCTTAATGCGCGCTTCCGCTCCCTTTTTGGGACGTGGGTGGCGTATATCATGTTCACCGTCCGCACTTGTGGGGGAAAACCCTTCTGTCCATTGTTGTTCGGCGGCCGGGGCTTCTCGTCGTCATCGCTATGCAGCCCCTTGTCTTCATTTTCGGCGCTTAACTTGCCTGCCTGCTTGAACACCCAACAATCCCTGTTGGTGTGATTGGCCGGCTTTTCGGGGGTGCCATGTATTTGGCACAAGCGGTCGAGTATTCGGTCCAAGCTGGACGGGCCCCTAGGATTCCTTTTAAATGGATTTTTCCGCTGACCAGATTTAGAGCCTCTGAATCCGGCATTAACTACCGTATCCTCAGCATTGTTGCCGTTAATGCGGCGCTTCTGCTTGTTGCGACACGACCTGCCACTAATGTCCCTGGTCTCCGAACTACCAGGGTTCTTGGTCATATTGTTGCTGCGAGCAAGCTAGCTGTCTTCTCCCGCGCAAAAGCGGGTCATGAGTGTCGTGAGTGCTGCCATGGATTTCGGCTTTTCCTGTCCAAGGTGCCGGGCCAGCCACTCGTCACGGATATTGTTCTTGAAGGCTGCTAGGGCCTCAGCGTCCGGACAGTCGACTATTTGATTTTTCTTTGTTAGGAACCATGTCCAGAATTGCCTGGCCGATTCCTCTGGCTGCTGAATTACGTGACTTAGGTCATCGGCGTCTGGGGGTCGCACATAAGTGCCCTGGAAATTGTCGAGGAATGCGGCTTCTAGGTCCTCCCAACAACTGATTGATCCTGTTGGCAAGCTATTGAGCCAATGCCGAGCTGGTCCTTTAAGCTTGAGTGGGAGGTATTTGATGGTGTGAAAATCGTCGCCGCGGGCCATGTGGATATGAAGGAGATAATCCTCGATCCATACCGCAAGGTCTGTTGTGCCATCATATGATTCAATGTTTACGGGTTTGAAACCCTCGGGGATTTGATGATCCATTATTTCGCCTGTAAAGCACAGTGGGTGTGCGGCGTCTCTGTACTAGGCGATATCATGACGTAGCACCAATGAGTTTTGTCTATTGTGTTCGGCCCTGCTGAATTTGTGGCCGGCGTGACGGTTACCGTCTCGAGCCGTGGGGTGCCCACACGATCCGTAGATCGATCGTGTTTGCCTTGCCTTCTCCTCCAGCATGTCTCGTAAGTCCGGCGCATATTCCCGTGCCTTGGTACGGGGTGCGGCTTGAGTGGAGGGCCGGGAGGCCTCTCTGTCGCGGCCACGAGGTGGCCGTTCAGCCGCATCAAGTGCTTCCTCCTCTAATTGGGGTAGCAACCTGCGCTTCGGGTAACTCTTGGAGGGGCGTTCGAGTTTATGCTCTTCGGCCGCAAGGACTTCGGTCCATCTGTCAACCAGCAAATCTTGATCAGCTCGGAGCTGTTGTTGTTTTTTCTTGAGGCTTCTTGCCGTGGCCATAAGCCTGCCTTGGAAACGCTTTTGCTCGACGGGATCCTCTGGCACGACGAATTCGTCATCGTCGAGGCTTGCCTCGTCTTCGGAGGGAGGCATATAATTATCGTCCTCGACCTCCCTGTCTGCCGCTCTCTCATGAGGGCTGGTTTCTCCATCCTCCTGTGCTAATCCTTGCTGGAGGGGGTTTTCTTCGGCACTCTCCGGAGTATTATTATCTCCCGTGCTGGAATCGCCATTTTTGTGTTGGCGGGATTTTGAGCGGCGCCGCTGACGCTGGCGCTTGGGCTGTTTCTTGGAGGGGTCATCCTCCGCTGTTCCGTCGCCCTCTCCCTCTTTGGGGGTGTCCACCATGTATATGTCATATGACGAGGTGGCTTTCCAGGGCCTAGTAGGCGCTGGTTCTTCATCATCTCCTTCATCGGCGTCCATACCGTCGATGTCTTGGGAGTCGAAGTCGAGCATGTCGGTTAAGTCGTCGAGAGTGGCTACAAAGTGGGTGGTGGGTGGGTTTTGAATTTCTTCATCATCCGTACCCCAACCTTGCTGACCGTAGTCCGGCCAGGGCTCTCCTGATAAAGAGAGAGACTTCAGTGACTTCAGGATATCGCCGAAAGGTGAGTGCTGAAGGACGTCCGCGGCCGTGAACTCCATGATCGGTGCCCAATTGGATTCGATCGGCAGGGGCGCGGAGGGTTTGGAGTTCGGAGAAGAATCCGGCTCCGTGGAGTCATGACTCTCGCCGAGTACGGGGCTGGTGTTCGGCTCAACCGCCGTTGGGATCACAGCCCCCGAGGTGGCGTCCAACCACCCATCCTCGATTGGCGTGGTTGGCTCCGAACTAAGGGTCGGAGCTGATGCGGCCTCTAGGGCACTGTTCGGCGGCAAAGCTAGATCATGCTCGTCGTGACAGTGCGGCGCACTCGGCGGTGGTTCGAGTCCGTCGAAGATCAAGTCCCCGCGGATGTCAGCCGTGTAGTTTAAATTTCCAAATCTGACCTGACGGCCAGGGGCGTAGCTTTCGATCTGCTCTAGATGGCCAAGTGAATTGGCCCGCAGTGCGAAGCCGCCAAAGACGAAGATCTGTCCGGGGAGGAAGGTCTCACCCTGGACTGCATCGCCATTGATGATCATAGGAGCCATCGGGCCTGACGGCGACGGCACAGAGGAACTCTCAATGAAAGCACCAATGTCGGTGTCAAAACCGGCGGATCTCGGGTAGGGGGTCCCGAACTGTGCGTCTAGGCCGGATGGTAATAGGAGGCAAGGGACATGAAGTTTTACCCAGGTTCGGGCCCTCTTGATGGAGGTAAAACCCTACATCCTGCTTGATTAATATTGATGATATGGGTAGTACGAGAGTAGATCTACCACGAGATCAGAGAGGCTAAACCCTAGAAGCTAGCCTATGGTATGATTGTTGATGTGTATGTTGTCCTACGGACTAAAGCCCTCCGGTTTATATAGACACCGGAGAGGGTTAGGGTTACATAGAGTCAGTTACAATGGTAGGAGATCTGAACATCCGTATCGCCAAGCTTGCCTTCCACGCCAAGGAAAGTCCCTTCCGGACACAGGACGGAGTCTTCAATCTTGTATCTTCATAGTCCAGGAGTCCGGCTTGAAGGTATAGTTCGGCTATCCGAACACCCACTAATCCAGGACTCCCTCAACCACCTCGGAAGTAGTCCGGCATGAAGCTTGGGCGCTAGTGGCTAGCTCCATAGAGGGCATTTCCGGCATTAAGCTCGGTTAAACTCCTTCAACTTTTTTGAACCAAGGTGATATGACACCTCGGATATACTCCGACGTTGGAGCCCGGATATAGTCCGGCGTTGGAGTTTGGACATAATCCGGCGTTGGAGCTCGGATACATTCTGGTGTTGGAGCTCGGAAAGCGGTCCGACGTTGGTGCTCGGCTGCAAAAGATACCTCAAATGTAGTCCAGCGTTGAAGCTCGGACGCAAGAGGACGTTGCCGCCCGGGAACAACTTCAAACTCGAGGTGTGGCATAAAAATAACAAGGCATTGATAAAGGCCGAAGACTTAAAGGGCTCCTCGGATACCCGACGTATGAGATCTTCAGATTTAGCTCGGCAATCCTCAAGATAGAAGATGAGAAGATTTGTTGAACCAGTTTTCAAGACTGACGACCGAAGATGAAGAGCAGTTCGGAAGAATCGAGGAGCGTCCCTAACTTGAAGACCGGTTCAGGGGGCTACTGACGATGTCCTGGACTAGGGGGTACTCACCACGTCGTCTCCCGATCTGTTAGATTGGGCCAAGGACCCCCATGGCCGTGTACTCATGGGCCAGTTCGGATAGCTGCCGCATACATGGAAGATTCCACAAGACTTGGTGATCAAGACAAGGACTCCTCCCCACCGGCGTATTCGGCTAGGACTCTTGTTATCCTAGGCCTCTGGTGCATTATATAAACCGAGGCCAGGCTAGTCGATAGATGAGATACAACAATCATACCATAGGCTAGCTTCTAGGGTTTAGCCTCTACGATCTCGTGGTAGATCAACTCTTATAATACTCATATCATCATTATCAATCAAGCAGGATGTAGGGTATTACCTCCATCAAGAGGGCCCGAACCTGGGTAAACATCGTGTCCCCTGCCTCTTGTTACCATCCGCGTTAGACGCATAGTTCGGGACCCCCTACCCGAGATCCACTGGTTTTGACACCGACAACTACCTTTAAAGGAGTAATACCAGGCCCAGAGGCCCGCTGCACTGGCTCTCTAGTACTAGAGGTTGTATTCGGTTCTCTCGACAACTTCCGAAGCGAAGAATTAACCTTCGACATCGCTCCATTCCGAAGTGGCCATCACACACTACTCGGAAGAACGGCCTTCACTCGTTTTAATGCAGTACCGCATTACGCTTATCTTAAGCTTAAGATGCCCGGTCCACGTGGCATCATCATAGTTAGCAGAAACACAGAGCGTTCCTCGCGTACGGAGGAATATGTGGCGGCTCTAGCAGCCAATCACTGAACGGCCTCTCCAACCAGAAGAAATGATTGGTCGTCAAGACCGCGGACATGGTTAGACGAGTCCAGTGCACCACTAGCTGTAACAACTCAGATAAACCTGAGATTGGATCGATGGATATATCCCCATAGGTGGTGCTAGGGGCTTCCCGCATGTAAAAAGGGCTACAGTTCGGCTTGACCCTATTTAGATTGCATGTTAATGGTTCATTAAGAATAACCAATTTTTCGCACGAAGACATTCACCTGCGTTTTTGTCTTTTACAGATGATCATCGTGCTACACCCTTCCAGAATATGGCACAACGGAGATACAAGCGCAGATGTGCAGCAGGGCCCCGCTCAAAGGTTTCTTTTTAGATTAAGACCCTGTGTAAACCTTTTTTACTGTCTCTTGTTGCTTCACTCTCTCCGGATACTCAACACAACCGAAAGGGATGCTGGCGTTATTGACATTTCGTCGCGTCAGACTAATGCAAGTACCTGGAAATTCAGGGCTCATAATCGAGGGCATTACTCATCCCAGTATATGTTGTAAAGTCCGAATAAATTAGGGAGTGTTCGGCGTCGTGAGTTTGGCCTTATATGCATCAGCTCTGAATCATGTCTTTGGTCAATAGTTGGGTTTGCCCGGCTCCCGTGTTTTGCTACCTTACGTTCCGCTCTATCGGCTAAGGTGGCACCGGGAAAACTACTACGATTGTGCCCTGGTTCATTGATACGTCTCCAATGTATCTATAATTTTTGATTGCTCCATGCTATATTATCTACTGTTTTGGGCAATATTGGGCTTTATTATCCACTTTTATATTATTTTTGGGACTAACCTATTAACCGGAGGCCCAGCCCAGATTTGTTGTTTTATGCCTATTTGAGTGTTTTGAAGAAAAGGAATATCAGACGGAGTCGAAACGGAACGAAATCAACTAGAGAAGTTATTTTTGGAACAAAAGCCACCCGATGGACTTAGACCCCACGTCAAGGAAGGAATGAGGAAGCCACGAGGGTGGGGGCGCGCCCCCTGCCTCGTTGGGCCCTCGTGGCTCCCCTGACGTACTCCCTGCACCCATATATACCCACGTATCCTAAAAACTTCCAAAACAGAGATTAGATCGGGAGTTCCGCCGACAGAAGCCTCCGTAGCCACCAAAAACCAATCTAGACCCGTTCCAGCACTCTGCTGGAGGGGCAATCCTTCTCCGGTGGCCATCTTCATCATCCCGGTGCTCTCCATGACGAGGAGGGAGTAGTTCTCCCTCGGGGCTGAGGGTATGTACCAGTAGCTATGTGTTTGATCTCTCTCTCGTGTTCTTGAGGTGATACGATCTTGATGTATCACGAGCTTTGCTATTATATTTGGATCCTATGATGTTTCTTCCCCCCTCTACTCTCTTGTAATGAATTGAGTTTCCCCTTTGAAGTTATCTTATCGGATTGAGTCTTTAAAGATTTAAGAACACTTGATGTATGTCTTGCCATGGATATCTATGGTGACAATGGGATATCACACGATTCACTTGATGTATGTTTTGGTGATCAACTTGCAGGTTCCTCCCATGAACCTATGCATCGGGGTTGGCACACATTTTCGTCGTGATTCTCCGGTAGAACTTTGGGGAACTCTTTGAGGTCCTTTGTGTTGGTTGAATAGATGAATCTGAGATTGTGTGATGCATATCTCGTATAATCATACCCACGGATACTTGAGGTGACATTGGAGTATCTAGGTGACATTAGGGTTTTGGTTGATTTGTGTCTTAAGGTGTTATTCTAGTATGAACTCTAGGGCTGTTTGTGACACTTATAGGAATAGCCCAAGATTGATTGGAAAGAATAACTTTGAGGGGTGGTTTCGTACCCTACCATAATCTCTTCGTTCGTTCTCCGCTATTAGTGACTTTGGAGTGACTCTTTGTTGCATGTTGAGGGACAGTTATGTGATCCAATTATGTTATCATTGTTGGGGGAACTTACACTAGCGAAAGTATGAACCCTAGGCCTTATTTCCTATCATTGCAATACCGTTTGTGCTCACTTTTACCATTAGTTACCTTGCTGTTTTTATAATTTCAGATTACAAATACCTTTATCTACCATCCATATACCACTTGTTTCACCATCTCTTCGCCGAACTAGTGCACCTATACAATTTACCATTGTATTGGGTGTGTTGGGGACACAAGAGACTCTTTGTTATTTGGTTGCAGGGTTGCTTGAGAGAGACCATCTTCATCCTACGCCTCCTACGGATTGATAAACCTTAGGTCATCCACTTGAGGGAAATTTGCTACTGTCCTACAAACCTCTGCACTTGGAGGCCCAACAACGTCTACAAGAAGAAGGTTGTGTAGTAGACATCAAGCTCTTTTTTGGCGCCGTTGCCGGGGAGGTTAGCACTTGAAGGTATATCTTTAGATCTTGCAATTGAGTCTTTTAGTTTCTTGTTTTATCACTAGTTTAGTTTATAAAAGAAAATTACAAAAAAATGGAATTAAGTTTGTCTCATACGCTTCACCTTTTTAATATCTTTCGTGAGTATGATGGAAAGGATAATTGTGCTCAAGTGCTAGAAGAAGAAATCTATAAAATGTTTGGCACTAAGTATTTGAATGATGAGCATAATTGCAATGTTGTTAGTACGAATTCTTTGAATATCCATGATGCTAATGATGATTGCACTAGTTATGATGAAAATGCCTCATATAAACATGTCAATTTTTGTGGAGTAGACTGGGTTTGCGAGTACACACCAAATAGGGAAGATAGATATTGCAAGAGGCATAAGTACTTAGAAACTAAATTGTTGCAAGAAAGTCTTGATGATTGTGCTGAAAAATTCAATATTTTTCGCGCCCCTTGTGAACTTTGCAATGAACATGGCCATTTAAAGCTCCAATGCTATTTGTTTCATGATCAAGCCGTGTCCAAACATTGTGATAATTTGATTACCCTTGAGCATCATAAAGAGCTTAGCCTTCTTTTGGGTTATGAAGAAATGAAACATATAACTGAGGGTATTCCAAAATTTAATCTTGATAGAGTTCTTCATTTTGATCTAGAGGAAATTTATATGTATTGTGCGGTGAATTGTATTGAAAATCCTTATATTGCCAACTACATAAAGAAAAGAAAACAAATAGAAGATGAAGAGAATACTAATGAAAGGGAAGAGGCTTCCCAATACCCTCCTATTATTTCTTATGATGAATCAGGTAACAAGGAGGAGCCTCCTATTCAACCAATCTCATTAATAAGGAGCTCCAAAAAGAGGATTGAACCCACACACGATGTGGTGAAGAAGAAGAAAAGAAAAAGGAAGAGAGGTAAAAAGATATCTCTCCCAAATAGTGCTGCTCCTATTACTATTGTGCCTCATGAAAATATAATTGTGGAAGATAATGATACTTCTTATGATCTTCAAAATCTTTTTGGCACTTGCTTGGAAGAATATGATAATTGCTATACTATTGGTGCTATTCACACAATTAATGATGAGAGTGATTATGCTTATGATATGAAAAGGCCCAAGCTTGGGGATGCTATGTTTGATGAAGATGATGTTTTTGAGAATATATTTGCTGCAATCAATGTTTGTCCCAAGCTTGGGGATGCTATGTTTATTAATGATGATATTTTTAGTCTTCCAAGTTTTGATATGCAAAGTTGTTATGATAAGAACAAAGTTGCTACTTATGATGATTATTGTGATGAAACTTATGCTATAAAGAGTAGTGATGATTATATTTATAAAACTTGTCATGATTATGAGTACCCTTTCTCTGAACATTACTCTTTTAATGTGGAAACAATTTATAGTATTCAAGTCTCTTATGATACTCCCACTATTCTGACTGAGAAGAAATTTGCTTATGTGGAGAGTAGTAAAAATTATATGCTTCTAGATCATGAAAAGAATGCTTTAGGTGCTGGTTATATTGTTTTATTCATTCATGATGCTACTAAAAATTATTATGAGGGAGGAACATATGCTTGTAGGAATTGCAATAATATCAAGTTTCCTCTCTATGTGCGTAAAGTTTTGAAGTTATGCTTGTTTTACCTTCCTATGCAAGTTGATTCTTGTTTCCATAAGTTGTTTGCTCACAAAATTCCTATGCATAGGAAGTGGGTTAGACTTAAATGTGCTATTCATATTCTTCATGATGCTCTCTTTATGTTACGATTCTTATCTTTTATATGAGCATCATTGAAATCATCGTGCCTAGCTAGGGGCGTTAAACGATAGCGCTTGTTGAGAGGCAACCCTATATTTTTTTATTCCTTGATTTTTGCTCCTGTTTAGAAATAAATAATTCATCTAGCCTCTTTTTAGATGTTGTTTTATGCTTTTAATTAGTGTTTGTGCAGAGTAGAACCTTTGGGAAGACTTGGGGAAAGTCTTGTTGATCATGCTGTCAAAACAGAAACTTTAGCGCTCACGAGAATTGCTGCCATTTTTATTTGGAGAGTGATATTTAGTTAATTATTTTTGAAGATGATTAATATATAAATTACTCAGGTCCAGCAATTTATTTTAGAATTTTATGAGTTCCAGAAGTATACGTTTGATCCAGATTACTATAGACTGTTCTGTTTTTGACAGATTCTGTTTTCGATGTGTTGTTTGCTTATTTTGATGAATCTATGGCTAGTAAAATAGTTTATAAACCATAGAGAAGTTGGAATACAGTAGGTTTAACACCAATATAAATAAATAATGAGTTCATTACAGTACCTTGAAGTGGTGATTTATTTTCTTATACTAACGGAGCTTACGAGTTTTCTACTTTAAGTTTTGTGTTGTGAAGTTTTCAAGTTTTGGGTAAGGATTCGATGGACTATGGAACAAGGAGTGGTAAGAGCCTAAGCTTGGGGATGCCCAAGGCACCCCAAGGTAATATTCAAGGACAACCAAGAGCCTAAGCTTGGGGATGCCCCGGAAGGCATCCCCTCCTTCGTCTTCGTTCATCGGTAACTTTACTTGGAGCTATATTTTTATTCGCCACATGATATGTGTTTTGCTTGGAGCGCCATTTTACTTACTTATGTTTTGCTTGCTGTTTGAATAAAATACCAAGATCTGAAATTATTAAATGTTAGAGAGTCTTCACATAGTTACATAATTATTCGACTACTCATTGATCTTCACTTATATCTTTCGGAGTAGTTTGTCATTTGCACTAATGCTTTACTTATATCTTTTAGAGCATGGTGGTAGTTTTATTTTGAAGAAATAGATGAACTCTCATGCTTCACTTATATCATTCTGAGAGTCTTAAATAGCATGGTAATTTTCTTAAAATCCTAATATGCTAGGTATTCAAGATTAGTAAAATTTTCTTATGAGTGTATTGAATACTAAGAGAAGTTTGATGCTTGATGATTGTTTTGAGATATGGAGATGGTGATATTAGAGTCATGCTAGTTAAGTGGTTATGAATTTGAGAAATACTTGTGTTGAACTTTGTGATTCCTGTAGCATGCACGTATGGTGAACCGTTATGTGATGAAGTCGGAGCATGATTTATTTATTGATTGTCTTCCTTATGAGTGGCGGTCGGGGACGAGCGATGGTCTTTTCCTACCAATCTATCCCCCTAGGAGCATGCGTGTAGTACTTTGTTTTGATAACTAATAGATTTTTGCAATAAGTATGTGAGTTGTTTATGACTAATGTTGAGTCCATGGATTATACGCACTCTCACCCTTCCACCATTGCTAGCCTCTCTAGTACCGCGCAACTTTTGCCGGTACCATATACCTTCCTCAAAACAGCCACCATACCTACCTATTATGGCATTTCCGTAGCCATTCCGAGATATATTGCCATGCAACTTTCCACCGTTCCATTTATTATGACACGCTTCATCATTGTCATATTGCTTAGCATGATCATGTAGTTGACATCATATTTGTGGCAAAGCCACCATTCATAATTATTCATACATGTCACTCATGCATCATTGCACATCCCGGTACACCGCCAGAGGCATTCATATAGAGTCATATCTTGTCTTAAGTATCGAGTTGTAAATCTTGAGTTGTAAGAAAATAAAAGTGTGATAATTATAATTATTAGAGCATTGTCCCAGTGAGGAAAGGATGATGGAGACTATGATTCCCCCACAAGTCGGGATGAGACTCCGGACGAAAAATAAATAAAAGAGGCCAAAGAAGCCCAAATAAAAAAGAAAGAAAAGAGGCCATAAAAAAGAGAAAAGGCCCAAATAAAAAATTAAAAAAATGAGAGAAAAAGAGAGAAGGGACAATGCTACTATCCTTTTACCATACTTGTGCTTCAAAGTAGCACCATGATCTTCATGATAGAGAGTCTCCTACGTTGTCACTTTCATATACTAGTGGGAATCTTTCATTATAGAACTTGGCTTGTATATTCCAACGATGGGCTTCCTCAAAATGCCCTAGGTCTTCGTGAGCAAGCAAGTTGGATGCACACCCACTTAGTTTCTTTTGAGCTTTCATAAATTTATAGCTCTAGTGCATCCGTTGCTTGGCAATCCCTACTCACTCACATTGATATCTATTAATGGGCATCTCCATAGCCCGTTGATACGCCTAGTTGATGTGAGACTATCTTCTCCCTTTTTGTCTTCTCCACAACCACCATTCTATTCCACCTATAGTGCTATGTCCATGGCTCACGCTTATGTATTGCGTGAAGATTGAAAAAGTTTGAGAACATCAAAAGTATGAAACAATTGCTTGGCTTGTCATCGGGGTTGTGCATGATTTAAATATTTTGTGTGGTGAAGATGGAGCATAGCCAGACTATATGATTTTGTAGGGATGAACTCTCTTTGGCCATGTTATTTTGAGAAGACATAATTGCTTAGTTAGTATGCTTGAAGTATTATTATTTTTATGTCAATATGAACTTTTGTCTTGAATCTTTCAGATCTGAATTTTCATATCACAAGTAAGAAGAATTACATTGAAATTATGCCAAATAGCATTCACATCAAAAATTATCTTTTTTATCATTTACCTACTCGAGGACGAGCAGGAATTAAGCTTGGGGATGCTTGATACGTCTCCAACGTATATATAATTTTTGATTGCTCCATGCTATATTATCTACTGTTTTGGGCAATATTGGGCTTTATTATCCACTTTTATATTATTTTTGGGGCTAACCTATTAACCGGAGGCCCGGCCGAGATTTGATGTTTTATGCCTATTTTCCTGTTTCGAAGAAAAGGAATATCGGACGGAGTCGAAACGGAACGAAATCAACTAGAGAAATTATTTTTGGAACGAAAGCCACCCGATGGACTTGGACCCCACGTCAAGGAAGGAACGAGGAATCCACGAGGGTGGGGGGCGCGCCCCCCTACCTCGTGGGGCCCTCGTGGCTCCCCTGACGTACTCCCTGCACCCGTATATACCCACGTATCCTAAAAACTTACAGAACGGAGATTAGATCGGGAGTTCCACCGCCAGAAGCCTCCGTAGCCACCAAAAACCAATCTAGACCCGTTCCGGCACCCTGCCGGAGGGGCAATCCTTCTCCGGTGGCCATCTTCATCATCCCGGTGCTCTCCATGATGAGGAGGGAGTAGTTCTCCCTTGGGGCTGAGGGTATGTACCAGTAGCTATGTTTTTGATCTCTCTCTCTCTCGTGTTCTTGAGGTGATACGATCTTGATGTATCACGAGCTTTGCTATTATATTTGGATCCTATGATGTTTCTTCCCCCCTCTACTCTCTTGTAATGAATTGAGTTTCCCCTTTGAAGTTATCTTATCGGATTGAGTCTTTAAAGATTTAAGAACACTTGATGTATGTCTTGCCATGGATATCTATGGTGACAATGGGATATCACACGATTCACTTGATGTATGTTTTGGTGATCAACTTGCAGGTTCCTCCCATGAACCTATGCATCGGGGTTGGCACACATTTTCGTCGTGATTCTCCGGTAGAACTTTGGGGAACTCTTTGAGGTCCTTTGTGTTGGTTGAATAGATGAATCTGAGATTGTGTGATGCATATCGTATAATCATACCCACGGATACTTGAGGTGACATTGGAGTATCTAGGTGACATTAGGGTTTTGGTTGATGTTTGTCTTAAGGTGTTATTCTAGTACGCACTCTAGGGCTGTTTGTGACACTTATAGGAATAGCCCAACGAATTGATTAGAAAGAATAACTTTTGAGGTGGTTTCGTACCCTACCATAATCTCTTCGTTCGTTCTCCGCTATTAGTGACTTTGGAGTGACTCTTTGTTGCATGTTGATGCATGTTGAGGGATAAGTTATGTCCAATTATGTTATCATTGTTGGGGAACTTACACTAGCGAAAGTATGAACCCTAGGCCTATTCCTATCATTACAGTACGTTTGTGCTCACTTTTACCAATTAGTTACCTTGCTGTTTTTATTATTTCAAATTACAAATACCTTTATCTACTATCCATATACCACTTGTTTGTTTCACCATCTCTTCGCCGAACTAGTGCACCTATACAATTTACCATTGTATTGGGTGTGTTGGGGACACAAGAGACTCTTTGTTATTTGGTTGCAGGGTTGCTTGAGAGAGACCATCTTCATCCTACGCCTCCTACGGATTGATAAACCTTAGGTCATCCACTTGAGGGAAATTTGCTACTGTCCTACAAACCTCTGCACTTGGAGGCCCAACAATGTCTACAAGAAGAAGGTTGTGTAGTAGACATCATTCATCTGGATGAGCACCTTAGTAGAGAAAGCCAAAAACTGACTGTCATGATAAAGCGCGAGACTGGTCAACCACTTGATGACTTAGTGGAATCTTCGTGATTCCTCCGCATTAACGAAGGATCGGTTTCCCGGTCATGTATGTACGTGCACCATATTCAGATGAGCGCGGAAGTACCAGGGGCTATATAGTAGCCCCACCATCAAACTCCTATGGCTAAGTGAAAGTGTTAAACCTATATAGTCCGATTGCCTTGTTCGCCGTGCTATCACCTCCTTAATGGACCAAGACGTTGGGTCAAGTGTGAATACGCGCTTTTCCGAACACCCCCGCATTATGTGCGTGGGGGCTGAAGCCGACGACTGCAAACTTTCAGGTTATATACATGCATAAACGGCCGCACAGGAGGCATCATAATACTTTCAGGAAAAAGTATAAACAATCCTTTATAATCCAAATAGCATTGTTTTTACAATTGGTATACATGTCACTCGAACATGATACTCTTCGAGCACTGAGCCTCTATTAAACGAGCGCCTTCTAGGACTTCTTCAAAATAGTGCTCAGCGGGGACCTGGCCTACGGCTGGATCCCGGGTTGCAATAGCGGTGGCCTCCATCTCTGCCCAGTATGTCTTGACACGGGCAAGAGCCATCCGCGCACCCTCTATGCACGCCGACCTCTTTACAGCATCGATATGCGGCACGGCACCAAGGAATCGTTGCACTAAACCAAAATAACTATTCGGCCTTGGTCCCTTCGGCCAAAGATGATCCACGACAGACCTCATGGCAAGTCCGGACAACCTATGGAGCTCGGCCCACTCGGCCATTTGTTCATTTTATAGCAGTGGACGCGTTGGAGCACTGAACTGCGACCAGAACAATCTTTCCACTTCATGATCTTTCCGATCTTTGAAAAACTCAGTCTCATCAGCAGCACTCATTGCCAAGTCCGAATACGCGTCCGCAGCACTCCATAATTGATCCAGAGGGGCATACTTCGGATCTCCGAACTTCGTCCGCAACAAAAAGGGCTTCCCAGCCGTGATATCTCTGGCCTGACGGAGCTCCTCCTTCACCGCTCTGATTTCAGAGAAGGTTTCCTTGGCTGCTTCCATGGCTTTCTTTAGGTCAGCCGCTTTCACTTGGCTTTCCTTTTCAAGAAGCTCATATCGGTCGGCGGCATCTTTCAGCTCAACAGCCATCTTGGCTATCTTATCTTCGCTCTGGCGATGAGCAGCCTGTTCGGCTCTTAAGTCTTCGGCCGCCTTTAGGGCGGCTGCATCACTTCTCCTGGCTTGTTCCTTGGCTCAGGAAAGTTCCACCCAAAGGGTCTCCACGGCGGCGTATTATAGATACTAGCATCATGCTCCTCTCAATATTTGTTGACCACCCGAAAATACATACCCTGTGCCTCGTCAAGCCGCTTGTTCACAAGCGCAATGTCGGCATCTGCTGCGTCAAGTTGCCGCCTCAGTTCGGCAAACTCAGCAGTCCGGCCAGCCACCGGACCCTCAGCCGTCTGCACATGAAAGCAGCACGATCATTACCTGGGACTATGATCCTCTGTTTGCCGCCTCTGGACAGCAACCAGAGTCTCAGGGGCAACTATCTGTATAGAGCACACCTAGCGTGTCTGGTACCATAATTTTTTAATATATATTACTTTGCGTACCTCAAAACATCTTAGCAGGCTCGTAAAAGCCTCATGCAACCCACTTTTGGCGGATGAAATCCTCTCAACCACCGTACCCATTAAAGTATGATGCGCCTTTGAGATAGCCGCTTGCTTCAAAAGACCCATCAGTGCATCCGATTGTGCATCGGACAATCCCAGACTCTTTCTGTTGCTCTCCTTAGGAGCCGAATACTCCGGACTTCGGGTGGCCGAAAGGTTACCTTCTGGCCTTGGCGGATCAGGAGAAATCCTCCATGATGACACCTCAGGGTCGTCCGCCCCAGGAGGCGGGGAGACAAGGGGAGGCATTTCGCTCTCCATCATCTCCGGAAGAAGATCCCCCGAAGACGAACTCTGTCAAGAAGGGCTATGAGCCGGACTGCAAGATATATGGCTCGGTTATTGTCCTTGGAGATAAAGCAGGCTATATTTACCAAAGTACTCTTGTTCACTTACAGCTCGGTGGAGGGCTGGCCCCCTTGCGGGCACTGCGCGGTAAGGACGCCCTCCGGGGCAGGGCCCCCTAGCGAAGGTTTCTTCCCTCATTTGGAAACCTTCGTTTCCAAGTCTTCGGAGGCGGTCCTTTTCCTTCCTTGGTGAGAGGGGATTCTAGATTCTTCTCCCCGATTATTCTCCTTCGCGGAGACACTAATTCCCCCCGTTTGGATGAGTAATGCGTGAAGCCCGCTTTCGGCTTCTTTATTCCTCCCTTTATCTTCCCCTGATGGCACTTGATAAGGTGCATGCTCAAGCATCCTGGCTAGTACAGGATCCGGTGAGCCTTCGGGAAGGGGGGCCGAACACCTGATCATCTCCGCCTTTCTTATCCAGTCCTGGCCGAGAGCGATTTTTTCAGAATGATGTTGTGACAAATAAAAAGACGGCATGTTCGGCCGCAGAATTACTTAAATGGGTATCTAGACGGTTGCAGTTGAGACCCGCATCCTCGGTAGTGTCTGGACACTTTATTCGTGATCCGAAGAACAATCCATGCATCTCTTCGAGCGTCACGCCGAAGAATTGCTGAATAGTTCGCGGTCCTTCTGGGTTGAACTCCCACATACGGAGAGATCGACCTTGGCATGGCAGGACCCGACGAACTAGCATAACTTGCATTACCTTGACAAGACTGACGTCCCTCTTGAGGAGATCTCGGATGCGACTTTGCAATGTCAGCACGTCATTAACTGGCCCCCAGTCCAGCCCCCTTGTTGACCCATGACACCAGTTGCGGCGGGGGGCCCGAGCGGAAGGCGGGGACAGCTGCCCACTTCGTACTTCGGGGAGCTGTGATGTAAAACCACTGCTGCTGCCATAAGTTGGACACCTCCGGGAAGGAACCCTTTGGCCATAGAGCATCGGCGCCTTTGCCTATTATGGCACCTCCACATTCTGCGTGTCACCATCGATCGTCTTCGGCTTCACATTGAAGGTCTTGAGCCATAAGCCGAAGTGTGGGGTGATGCGGAGGAAGGCCTCACACACGACGATAAACGACGAGATGTGAAGGATGGAATCTGGAGCTAGATCGTGGAAATCGAGCCCGTAATAGAACATAAGCCCTCTTATAAAGGGATCAATACTAAAGCCTAGCCCTCGGAGGAAGTGGGAAACAAATACGACACTCTTGTTGGGTTCGAGAGTGGGGATGACCTGCCCTTGAGCAGGCAGCCTGTGCGAGATTTAGGCGGTCAGATACCTGGCTTCCCTTAGCTTCCTGATGTCCTCCTCTATGACAGAAGAGGCCATCCACCGACCTTGAAGGTTGGATCCGGACATGGTTTAAGGTCCAAAGCGCTCAGCCTGAGCCTTGGGTGTTGGAACTCGAGGTGGGGGAAGGGAAGGATCGAGCGCGAGAAGAAAAGGACAGGCCTTGGGCCCTTTATAAAAAGGGTGAATACCAAGCATCCTCCACGAGGCCATTTGGAACTTGCCTAAAATCGAGGAGTCATACTAACAAGCACGATTGGGTTACCCACACCCGTATTGATGAGAATCCCGTGATAAGGGGAACATGATCTCTGCTTCGACAAGACATGCCAATAAAACCGCCTCGCAACACGTGCAGTGGTAGGTAGGGAAAAATGGTTCATAATGACCGGGCCACGGCAGGACGTCACGTTATGAAAGGTTGTTAGCAGATTAGATTTGTGGAATAATATACTCTCTACAGTGGTATGTGGAATTTGTTTTGCAGAGACAGACACGATCCTTGTGTTCAAAATCTTCTATGGAGTATTCGGAGAAGGAACCCGCCTTGCAATGCCGAAGACAATCTGCGCACCGGACTCATCGTCATTGAAGCCCGGTTCAGGGGCTACTGAGGGAGTCCTGGATTAGGGGGTCCTCGGACAACCGGACTATATACTTTGGCCGGACTGTTGGACTATGAAGATACAAGATTGAAGACTTCGTCCCGTGTACGGGTGGGACTCTCCTTTGCATGGAAGGAAAGCTTGGCAATTCGGATATGTAGATCCCCTCCCTTGTAACCGACTCTGTGTAACCCTAGCCCCCTCCGGTGTCTATATAAACCGGTGGGTTTAGTCCGTAGGACAAGAACAATCATAATCATAGGCTAGCTTCTAGGCTTTAGCCTCTATGATCTCGTGGTAGATCAACTCTTGTAATACTCATATCATCAAGATCAATCAAGCAGGAAGTGGGGTATTACCTCCATCGAGAGGGCCCGAACCTGGGTAAACATTGTGTCCCCCGCCTCCTGTTACCATCAGCCTTAGACGCACAGTTCAGGACCCCCTACCCGAGATCCTCCGGTTTTGACACTAACATTGGTGCTTTCATTGAGAGTTCCACTGTGCCGTCACGATAAGGCCTGATGGCTCGTCTGGTTGTCAAGGACAACATTACCTCTGGGGGAGCCCTGGCTGTAGGCCAAACTCTCTGACTAGGCGGCTTCGTCATGACCACCCGTTCGGCCGTCGCGCCGACGATGACTTCTCGGGTCATCAAAAACAACCTCCACGTCAACTCAGGATTCACCGAGAAGATGGATCCAATGGAGCTCTCTTCCTTGAACAAGCTCTTGGATCGCATCGCCGCCTTGGGAGTCGCTATGGACTATGATCGGATCGGGCTTAAACCCGACCAAAGGGAGATTAACTCTCGCCGGTCACCCATCAGATAGCGGTGGTGGAGGAGCGATGCAGCGATTCTTCCTCTATTTTGAGCACAAACTATGTTCGGATTCCTGAGCTCTCCGAGCCGGATACCCGTCTACGGGAGGACATGGCCCAAGCTTCGAACCTAGAATCGGACAGCGGGCCAGTACTATTGGGCAACGTCCCGGAGCCCGAACTGCCAAGCTCGGAAACTCCTCTGCCCCTGGGTCTCAGATCGGGTCAGGGTTTGGACTTAAATCTACCCACCCACCCTCACATAAGTGATCTTTCCCACATTAGACAAGAGCCCCAAGAGACAGTACATCACTATTGGGCCAGATTCCTCCTTGTAATAAGCAAGGTCAAGGACTGCCGCGAGGAAGACGCAATTTCATTCTTTTGCAAAAATTGCACGGACAAGGGAATCCTCAACGCCATAAGTCGCCGTGACATAGCACACTTCACTGACTTGGCGGCCATAGTACAGAAGTACTGTGCGATGGAAAGCACCTGGAAAACCCAAACAAAATTCTGGGATCCTCCGGCTCTCACTAAACCCTCCGTCCGAACTAAAAGGGTGTACTCTCGTAAGTCACCTGATCCAATTATAAAGAAACCAAAGCCCACTACAGGGCGTGGAACCGTATTGGAGGGATGGCTCAATGGGCCATGCAAAATTCATAGTACACCGGATACCATGCCAACACACAGCCTTAGAGCATGTTGGATACTCCGATAGGTGGCCAAGAGCGGCGAGGATCTTCTCATCAGCAAAACCACAGAGCATCATCCCGTGGAAAATAACAATACAGTACTGACAGTCTTCGAGACTTTCGCCTCAAATAATAGGCACAAGCGAGTACTCCGCAGCCTCGCCGAAGTCTGCCACATTGCAACAATAAATCCATGGAACAATACGGCTATAACCTTCAATGCCAGT
This sequence comes from Triticum urartu, assembly GCF_003073215.2. Taxonomy (NCBI): domain Eukaryota; kingdom Viridiplantae; phylum Streptophyta; class Magnoliopsida; order Poales; family Poaceae; genus Triticum; species Triticum urartu. The sequence continues at coordinate 501,704,584 of NC_053024.1, forward strand.
GACGAACCTCAATTCCGAATAGCCCGAGCACCAGCCGCTTTGGTCCTTAGTCTAATTGTGGATGGCCTCCGGCTTACTAAAGTCCTCATGGATGGTGGCAGTGGATTAAACCTCATCTACGAGGAGACTCTTAGCAAAATGGAAATAGACAAGATCCGCATTGAGCAAAGCAGCACGACCTTCAGAGGAATCATCCCTAGTCGGGAGGCATGATGTGGGGGAAAAATCACACTAGATGTGGTATTCGGCACGCCGGAGAATTATAGGTCCGAAGAAATCACATTCCATGTGGCCCCATTTAGGACCGGATACCCCACCCTTTTAGGGCGGGAGGCATTCACGATCTTCTAAGCTATACCCCATTACAGGTACATGAAGCTCAAGATGCCCGGGCCCAATGGAATAATCACTCTAGCTAGTGATCCAGACATAGCACTCCGCACCGAAAATAAAACCGCCGCACTGGCCCTCGAGGCGTTATCCGAAGCTGTCGTGACCGAAGAACTAACTGCGCTGCGCTCCATAGTGCACAGGGACGACGTGATACTCGACAAAAGACCCAAGTCCACTTCTTTTAAACTAGTGGATGAAATAGTCAAATTCAAGGTCCACCCAACGGATCCTGCAAAAACAGCATCCATCAGGGCATAGCTGAACCCCACAACAGACACCGCACTGCGGGAGTTCTTGCGCGAGAATTGGGACATCTTCGTCTGGCATCCTTCAGACATGCCAGGAATTCCACGCAGGCTGGCCGAGCATAGCCTAAACATTCTAAAGGGATTCAAGCCGGTTAAGTAGACTCTTCGGCGTTTCTCAGAGCCTAAGCGACAAGCCATGGGAGAAGAGCTAGCCAAGTTACTCGAGGCCGGATTCATTAGAGAAATAAAACATCCGGACTGGCTAGCAAACCTGGTGATGGTACCAAAGAAGGACAAATCCTGGCACCTATGTGTCGATTTCAAGGACCTTAACAAGGCTTGCCCCAAGGATCCCTTCCCCCTCCCCCGCATCGATCAAATTATCGACGCTACCACAGGACATGACTCATTGTGTTTCCTCGACGCATACTCCGGATACCATCAAATCAAGATGGCGGAGTACGATCAAGCCGCGGCGGCATTCATCACTCCATACGACCCCTTCTGTTTTAACACCATGCCTTTCGGGCTCAAAAATGCCGGTGCAACCTACCAACGCATGATTCAGACATGCCTGGAAACACAAATCGGCAAAACAGTGGAGGCATATGTAGACAATATGGTCATTAAAACCAGACACGTTGAATCCTTAATAGATGACTTGAGGCTTACGTTCGACAATCTCCAAACATATGACATCAAGCTTAATCCGGAAAAATGCATTTTTGGCGTGCCCGCCGGAAAGCTCTTGGGCTTCATCATTTCCAATAGAGGAATTGAAGCAAATCCGGCTAAAATTTGAGCTCTGTCACAGTTGGCCATCCTAACAGACCTCAAGCAAATCCAGAAATTAACCGGATTCGTGGCTGCCTTAAGCCGCTTTATCTCCCGATTGGGAGAAAAGGCATTACCTCTTTATCGCCTTCTTCGGTGCACCGAACACTTCGAGTGGACGGATGTGGCCACGGCTAGATTGGAAGAAATAAAGGCCCTCTTGGCCAGCAACCCAATCTTGGCCGTGCCAAATATCGGCGAACCAATGATGTTATATATAGCGGCAACACACCAGGTTGTAAGCGCAGTGCTCGTCGTCGAACGAGAGACGGACGGACATAAGTTCCCGCTTCAAAAGCTGGTATACTATGTATCCACTGTTCTCACTCCATGCAAATCACGGTACCCACATTATCAAAAGATAGCATACGCGGTCTTCATGGCATCTTGGAAACTACAACACTACTTTCAAGAGTGTTCAATTACGGTGGCCTATGAAATACCACTCAATGACATAATAGATAACCGCGATGCCACGGGCCGGATTGCTAAATGGCCTATTGAGCTCCTCCCATTCGACATAACATACAAACCACGGCGAGCCATTAAGTCGCAAGTACTGGCTGATTTCGCCGCTGAATGGATAGAAGCTGAACTCCCTAAAGAGTACGGCGCGTACTCCAATTGGATCATGCAGTTTGACGGCTCTAAGATGCTGGCTGGTCTGGGGGCAGGCTTCGTCCTGACATCCCCCATAGGAGATATAGTCCAATACATACTCCAAATATTATACACAGACTCCAACAATGCAGCAGAATATGAGGCCCTGTTGCATGGTCTCTGGATGGCAGTCTCCATGGGCATTCAATGCCTAAAGGTGTTTGGGGATTCGAACCTCGCAATATCTCAAATAAATGGAGACTTTTACCCAAAGGACCCAAAAATGGCGGCTTACTGCAATGTGGTCCTCAAAATGTCAGCTCGGTTCGAGGGGCTCAAATTCCACCATGTGGTCCGAGAAAACAATCAAGCGGCGGATATCCTCGCCCGCATCGGCGCTAAGCGCGACCCTGTCCCACCTAATATCTTCTTGGAAAGGATGTTTAAGCCATCCGTGGTGTGGGAAGGGGAGACCTGCAACAACATTCTGGATCCGGCCACAACACCAGATCCCGAGCACTCTGGCGTAATCGGAGGCTCCTCCACCGAAATAACACCTTCGTCCCACGTGATTATGGTTGTCATTGCCCCGTGGACAGAACCCTTCTTGGCTTACCTAAATAGGCAAGAACTCCCTGAGGACCCAAACGAGGCACGTTGCATTGTGCGGCGGTCTAAAGCCTACAAGGTCCATGAGGGAGAGCTTTATAAGAAAAGCGCTACCGGAGTAATTCAAAGGTGCATCTCCGAAGAGGAAGGACGGAAACTTTTGGTAGAAATTCATGCTGGACTCAGCGGCCATCACGCCGCAGCTCGGGCCCTTGTAAGCAAGGCCTCCCGTACAGGTTTCTACTGGCCGACAGCCCGAGCAGACGGACAGGACCTCGTCCAACATTGCGTCGGTTGCCAGCTTTTTGCAAACCAAAGCCATATGCCACCTACCGCTCTCCAAACAATCCCCATTACTTGGCCCTTTGCGGTCTGGGGACTTGATATGGTCGGACCCCTTAAAGGAGGAAGCCATAAGAAAAAGTACCTAATGGTCATGGTGGACAAATTCAACAAATGGATAGAAGCCAAACCAGTTAAAACGGCTGAGTCCGGACCAGTGATAGACTTCATATCTGGGGTTGTACACCGTTATGGTGTCCCCCACAGCATCATCACCGATAACGGCTCGAACTTTACAGCTGACAAGGTAAAAACTTGGTGCGGCAACATGGGCATTAAGCTCGATTATGCCTCCGTCTATCACCCCCAAACAAACGAACAAGTCGAACGAGCAAATGGTCTTATTATGAGCGGCATTAAACCCATATTAGTGCGATCCTTGAAGGAATCAGATACACACTGGGTTGAGGAGCTCGAGTCCGTACTATGGGGGCTGCGGACCATGCCGAATCGCACTGCCGGATACACACCATTTTTATGGTGTACGATGTAGAGGCGGTACTGCCCTGCGACATCATTCATGACTCACCTCAAGTGCGCATGTACGAAGAGAAAGAAGCCGAGCCAAATCGGCGGGACAGTTTAGATGCCCTGGAGGAGGAGTGTGACATTGTAAAAGCCCGCTCCGCATTCTACCAGCAACAGGCTCGACGGTATCAAAGCAGAGAAGTACGGCCAAAACTTATAACATTGGCAAACTCGTTCTACGCCAACTAGAGAAGAAAAAGGACAAGCTCAAGCCCAAATGGGAAGGTCCCTTCATCATTGACAAAGTTCTAACCGGTGGAGCGTACCGTCTGCGGGATGCATCGGACAATCGACTCGAGCCAAACCCATGGAACGCGGCCAGACTCCGAAGGTTCTACGCCTAGTGCCGGACTCTATGTTCGTCTCCTTACCTCCGCCTTTTATATATATATATATATATATATATATATCCGCTATGTGTCTTTCTTTCTTTCTTCCCTTTTTCTTCACAACCTTAAAAGGTTAAAATGTGTCTTGACTACACAATCTTGACGTGCCATGTGTGCTCATTATACCTAGGGGCTTCTTATACAGAAGCTTAATATAATTATGTTCCGAGCTCTATGCCCCCTGCACATGTGTTACTTTTCCACATGTAACTTTTCTTCGCCATTATATGCATCGATATGACTTAAGTTTGGCCAAGCTGGGTTGCCTGGCTCTTGGGTTTATGCCCTACGTTCCCGTTAATTCGGCTAGGGCATAAGGGGAGCACCTCTGCGATTGTTACTGCCGGGTCAGCCAGATGTACCTCAGACTGGGTGAAGCCGAAAGCTAGCGTTCTTAAGGTAATATTCGGTCAGTGAACAAAAGATGACTTTTACTTATTGCAATACATGCCCCCAGATGTTTATATCATGTGTCTCTTTTCGCAGTTCGGACATGCACATTAGTGCATGCGTACCCAGGGAAAGGAACCCTTAACGGAACTATTCTCCCTGGAAGATGTTTCTTACTATCCATGTAATATAACATAGCTAGTTGGGTACTTGTTTGTTCAAGCACTTATGACCCCTATGCCTGGTTTCCACGCGTACCCCGGTTTTCACATAATTGAGCGGGTATTTGGATACACTCCGGACTGTCGAGTCTGGAGGTCGAAGCGAAAAGGTCCGCCATGACAAATGATTTACAATCCAGCTAGGGACAATATATGTCACTTGAAGTACACAGTCACTTAGACTGACTAAATTCTTCTTCTATATCATCCAACAAGCTGTCTAGCCTACAATCCTATTGGGAATACTTTGCGGCTAATTTTACCTGGTCATACACCACACTAACGGGGATCTCTTTCCCATCAGACTCCACAGGTCCGACCTCGGCCATGTGGTTCGGGTCAGCCTTGGTATATCGCGTCTTCACCATGGCCACGGCTTCCCTTGCACCTTGTCGGCAGGCAAATATCTTCCATAATCGGAAGCGCTGCCGCGCTCCCTTGAGCATCTCTACGAGCTCCCCCATGCCTCCTAGCAGGGAGGAGGATGGTCACAAGGCCTGGGCAATGCCCTGCATCACCTGCCAAACTTGTTCGTGCAGTTGTGAGAGCTCTGGCAGAAGATCGCCCGCAGACCCGGGCATCTCCTCTTCGGGACGACCCGTCAGCATACCTACAGATATAACTCTGTTAGCCGGTTTCTTCGCCGAACTCTATGAAAGTTCCTTCAAGCACTTACTAAAAATGCCGCATCGAAGCTCCTTATTCTCCTTTACGGAGTTAGCTAGCTGGGCCCGAACATCTTTCAGTTCAACGCCCAGTCGGATATTGGCATCTTGGAGATCGTTTTTCTCCTGCCTAACCCGCGTAAGCACGCGCTCGCCAGCCTCTAGCTGTCGTTGAGCATGTTGCTCATCCCCTCGCACGACCTTCGGATTCACTCCGGGATCATCTGCAGAATCTATTGTTAGATTTGCATGCATGCCGAATACTAACTGGTACATGTAATTTCATTCTTTTCGATCAGAACAAGTGTTACCAGATGGGGCCTTCTTGGACTCCTTCATTTCGGCAACTGCGGCCCGTAGCTGGGCTTTGCACTCCTCCAGCTCTTGAGACAACTGGGTATTCTTCTCCGTAAGAACCTATGCATATAATGATCCTTACATTAGTTGTGCCAACTGTTTCAAGTCTCAGGGGCTACTGATATACATAATTATCAGATTTTCTTACCCGTATATCCTTTACATACTAGTCCATGGCTCTGGCAAGACCATTTTGAGCAGCTCGGATGTACGTGTCTCCCGAGTTGAAGGCATCAAACGCCTCTTCGGAGAAACCAGGGTCGCGGAGTACGGCCTGGCGACGCCTGTAATTCATGGCACTCTCCACTTCAGAATTCGTAGCGGACAGCCTATCTGCATCCTCTGTAGGAGGAACATCCGGTGTTGCCCCCACGTTAGTATCTGCCCCTAAGACCGGCTCTGGAGTCCGGCTGGTGGAGGCGTGGCCGGCAGGCTCTCCGGACACGGTCCGGCGAGCGATTTTTCTGCCAGGAACCATGGACAGTATTATATTTTAAATACGATAACCATGGAGCAGGGTTCTTTTTCATACCTCTACGACAGCGTCTCAGTCCTGACCACCTTCCTTTTAAGCCTACCCGGCTTCGGTGCCCCTCGTTGGTGAGTCACCGCGGGTTCGGCATGGCGTCCCGAGGGCCTTCCCTGTAAGACACCATATGTGTGCGGTGGGTGAAGTGCAAAAAGGGATCCTTCTCGGAAGTTGGGACTCCGGTTTTACTTACATGCGATACAGGGAGCAGGCCAGGATAATCGGCTATGATGGCCACCAAGGCACTGTCGCAGCTTAACTGATAGAACGTCATGTCGGTAAGGCTCTTCTTCGAGTCCGGGGTCGAGGGCCCGGTCAGAGTCCTCTGGCTGTGGAGACGGGTTGTGGACCTCCCTCAAAGCTTTTCGCAGTTCCTGCTATGAAATAGCAAGGTAAATATTTATGATGAAGAATGCGAGAAGGTCTGGAGTAAAAAGTAGCAGCTCACCCAGTTTGGGGGGTTGTACATGGAGAATCCATCCCGTGGCTTAATGCGGATGAACTCCTCTTCCTCTCCTTTGTATAAATCGGACAGTATTTTTGCTAGAGCAGCGGCAGAGTCCGGACCTTTACGACCGCAGCGGGTGACATCGTCTTCTCCATTGAAGTGCCACATGGGTTTCCCCCGATACTGAAGTGGCTGCACCCCCCGCATTATACATATTGACATAACCTCGATTATTGTCAGTCCTGATTTCGCCAGCGTTTTTATCCTGCCCATCAGTTAAAGGACCTCTTTGTTATCTTCCTCCTGGGGGCTCTGAGGGTGCCAGCTGCGGTGTTTCTTCAAAGGGGCATTATTAAACTCAGGAAGGCCCATCTGAATAGGGTCCTCCATATAAAACCACTCCGAAGGCCAGTCTTCAGATGTCTTCTTCGGAGTACCGGACGGGTATCCGGTCCCGGCGATGCGCCATATTTCGGCTCCGCCCACTTGATATATTGACCCCTCCTGTGTACGGGGTACGAGGCAGAATAGCCTCTTCCATAGCTCAAAATGAGCTTCGCAGCCCAGAAATAGCTCGCAAAAGGCGACGTAGCCGACGATGTGTAATATGGAGGCAGGAGTAAAGTTATGCAGCTAGAGGCCATAGAACTCTAGGAGCCCGCGGGGGAACAGATGGATCGGAAATCCGAGTCCCCTCAATAAGGGACAAGGCATACCCGCTCCCCCATGGATGGGTTGGGAAAGCTCTCCGCTTGCTCTCCGCCGTTATAAGTGGCTAGTCCGGCTCGGACGGGGACCATATACGCAGGAGGGAGAAACCCCTGGGTCTGTAACTCTACTAATTGGTTGTGGGGACAGAACACTTCTCCCAATTGCCTGGCTTAGTGCTACGGGAGCGAGAGGAGGAGCTGCGATGGCCGGCCATGATGGGATGGACTTTTCCGGGCGTGCTCCGATGGATACTCGCTGTGGGAGGATGGTGTGATCTGGATCTGAGGATCCCCGACTCTTTAAATAGACGATTTACTCACATGGTTAGGGTGGCAAATGTAAAAATGCCCCGACTTCTCGCATTCGCTCGACACATGGAAGATAGCCATTATTAAAGCACAGAAGCCGAGGAGTGGAACATTCATGGGAAGCCGGACACTACTCGTTACGTCATGTACTCAGGATTTGGAGAAGAACCCGCCTTGCAATGCCGAAGACAATTTGCGCGCCGGACTCATCGTCAGTGAAGCCTGGTTCAGGGGCTACTGAGGGAGTCCTGGATTAGGGGTCCTCGGACAGCCGGACTACATACTTTGGCCGGACTGTTGGACTGTGAAGATACAAGATTAAAGACTTCGCCCCGTGTTCGGGTGGGACTATCCTTTGCATGGAAGGCAATCTTGGCAATTTGGATATGTAGATCTCCTCCCTTGTAACCGACTCTGTGTAACCCTAGCCCCCTCCGGTGTCTATATAAACCGGAGGGTTTAGTCCGTAGGACAAGAACAATCATAATCATAGGCTAGCTTCTAGGGTTTAGCCTCTACGATCTTGTGGTAGATCAACTCTAGTAATACTCATATCATCAAGATCAATCAAGCAGGAAGTAGAGTATTACCTCCATCGAGAGGGCCCGAACCTGGGTAAGCATTGTGTCCCCCGCCTCCTGTTACCATCAGCCTTAGACGCACAGTTCGGCACCCCCTACCCGAGATCCGCCGGTTTTGACACCGACAGCGAGCGCCGGTTGGCTGCGGGCGGTGGTGCAGACACGTCCGGTCCGATCCGGACGTGTCCGGCGGCGGAGAGGGAGCGGGGCTAGGGTTTGTCTGCGCGAAAAATCGGGGAGGGGCACCTATTTATAGGTAGGAGGAGGTAGGAGTGTCCAAATGGAGTGTAGTTTTCACCCACACGATCGTGATCCGACGACGGAGGACATGAGAGTGATTTGGATGGGTTATTGGGCCATTTTGGAGGGGTGTTGGGCTGCAACACACAAGAGGCTTTCCCGGTTACCCGGTTAACCGTTGGAGTATCAAACGGACTCCAAATGGCACGAAATTTGACAGGCGGTCTACCGGTGGTATACCAAGGCCACTTGGCAAATATCGGTCCATTTCGAGAACATTTAACACCCGCCCACGAAAAGAGACAAAAGGGGTACGCCGGTGCGCGTGGGAGTGTCGGATTGCAAAACGGACAATGGGGAAAATGCTCGGATGCATGAGACGAACACGTATGCAAATGAGATGCACATGATGACATGATATGAAATTCATGACATGAACAAAATGCAAAACAAAGACAAAAACCCAACCACGAAGGGGATCTCATAACTTAGAGCCGAAAAAGGCAAGAGTTGGAGTTACAAATATGGCAAGTTACATCCGGGGTCTTACAACACTCCAGCACTACGAAAGGATCTCGTCCCAAGATCTAGGACTAAAAGAACTCCGGAAATTCAGAACGGAGGTGGTCCTCGCGTTCCCAGGTGGCTTCTCGGTCGGAATGGTGTGACCACTTCACTTTCAGGAATTTGATAGACTTGTTGCAAGTCTTGCGCTCGGTTTCTTCAAGAATAGCAACGGGATGCTCATGATAAGACAACTCTTCTTGGATATCAATCTCTTCAAAGTTGATGGTGCGCTCAGGAGTCTTGAAGCACTTGCGAAGCTGTGACACGTGAAACACGTCGTGCACATTTGCAAAGTTGGACGGAAGCTCAAGTTGATAGGTGAGATCGCCTCTTATGCCAATGATCTTGAAAGGACCCACGTATCTAGGGGCAAGCTTCCCTTTGATACCGAAGCGACGAGTACCTTCCATTGGAGAGACGCGGAGGTAGACATGGTCTCCGATCTCAAAAGCCAAGTCACGGTGCTTGCTATCATAGTAACTCTTCTGGCGCGATTGCGCGGCTTTGAGATTTTCACGGATGACTTTACACATTTCTTCAGCTTCTGTGATTAAGTCATTGCCAAGAAGTTGACGTTCACCAATCTCTGACCAATTAAGAGGAGTACGGCACTTTCTGCCATAGAGAATTTCGAATGGGGCCTTGCCCGAGCTCGCTTGGAATCTGTTGTTGTAGGAGAACTCGGCATATGGAAGACAATCTTCCCATTTCATACCGAAGGAAATGACACAAGCCCTGAGCATGTCTTCAATGATTTGATTGACTCGCTCGACTTGGCCACTGGTTTGAGGATGGAAGGCTGTGCTGAAGCGAATGTTGGTGCCCATGGCCTTCTGAAAGGAGTCCCAGAACTTAGAAGTGAAGATGCTTCCACGATCTGAAGATATCAATTGCGGAATGCCGTGCAAAGAGACAATCCTGTGGGTGTATAGCTCTGCCAGCTGAGCTGCTGTGATAGATTCTTTGATTGGAAGGAAATGAGCCACTTTAGTAAGCTTGTCGATGACAACGAAGATAGCATCATTTCCACGCTTGGACTTGGGAAATCCAGTCACGAAGTCCATCTCAATATGGTCAAACTTCCATTCTGGAATAGCAAGAGGTTGGAGGAGACCCGCTGGCCATTGGTGTTCTGCTTTCACTCTTTTGTAAACATCACATTCATTCATGAATTGAGCAATTTCTCGCTTCATTCGAGTCCACCAATACGACTGCTTGAGGTCGTGGTACATCTTCGTACTTCTAGACTTTCCTTAGATCACCTTTAGGAACCACAACTCGATCCTCAAAGAAAAGAATGTCTTTGTCATCAATGCGATAGCACTTGTACTTGGGTTGGCTCTTGGCAATCCCATTTTTCACCTTCTTCACCATGGCATCAAGAAGTTGTGGCTCACGAATTTGATCTTCCAAAGTAGGAGAGACTTGGAGGTTGTCAAGGAAGCCTTGAGGAACAACTTGGAGATTCAGTTTGCGGAAAGCTTCACAAAGGTCTGGTTGGAAGGGCTTGAGAATTAAGCTGTTGCAGTAAGCCTTCCTGCTCAAAGCATCTGCAATGACATTGGCCTTGCCTGGAGTATATTCAATACTCGGATTGTATTCTTGAATCATTTTGACCCAATGAGTCTGCCTGAGGTTGAGGTTGGGTTGACTGAAGATGTACTTGAGGCTCTTATGATTAGTGAAGATGTCCACTTTCCTTCCCAACAAGAGATGTCTCCACGTTAATAATGCATGGACAACTGCCGCCAACTCGAGGTCGTGCATGGGGTAGTTCCTTTCGTTGGGCTTCAACTGACTAGAGGTATAGGCCACAGCTTTCTTCTCTTGCATTAACACAGCACCGAGACCTTGCAGGGAGGCATCACAGAAAACTTCAAAAGTCTTGGATTCATCAGGAGGAGTCAAGACAGGAGCTGTGAGTAACTTCTCTTTAAGGGTGTTGAAAGCAACATCACATTCAGGCGTCCAGACATACTTAACATGCTTCTGGAGGAGGTTGGAAAGAGGCTTTGCAATCTTAGAGAAATTCTCAATGAATCTTCGACAATAGTTTGCAAGCCCAAGAAAACTGTGGAGCTGCTTGACATTCTGAGGCGGTTCCCAATTCACAATTGTAGACACCTTCTCAGGATTAACAGTGATGCCCTTGGCGGAGATGATATGACCAAGGTAGAGAACCTCATCAAGCCAGAACTCACACTTTGAAAACTTCGCATTGAATTGATGCTCTGTGAGTTTGTCGAGTACCAATCTCAAATGCTTGGCATGATCCTCCTTATTCTTGGAAAAGACCAAAATATCATCGAGATACACCAAGACGAAATCATTTGTGTAAGGGTTGAAGATGAAGTTCATCATGCGAGAGAACGTTGGAGGAGCGTTGACAAGGCCAAATGACGTGACCGTATATCCATAAGAACCATAGCTTGTTCTGAATGCTGTCTTGGGGATATCTTGTTCATGAATGCGAATCTGATGATAACCCATACAAAGGTCAAGATTGGAGAATACTTTGGCACCTTTAAGTTGCTCGAAAAGCTCATTGATGTTGGGAAGTGGGTACTTGTTCTTTATTGTTTTCTTGTTCAATGGACAGTAGTCGATGCAGAGTCGTTCCGTTCCATCCTTCTTGACAAAAAGAACACCACAACCCCATGGAGATGAACTCGGTCTGATCAGACCCATACGCTCTTGTTCATCGAGTTGTTTCTTCAACTCCTTCAACTCTTCTGGTCCAAGCTTGTAAGTACGCTTGCAAACAGGTTCTGTGCCAGGCTCAAGATCGATAACGAATTCAACTGGCTGGTGAGGAGGCATTCCCGGAAGCTCTTCTGGAAAGACGTCTTGATATTCACAAACGACCGGAATCTGAGAGATGGCATTCAACTCGCCCTTCTCATTGAGAGAAAACAGTCGAATGGTTTCGTCACGAGCGGCATAGATGATCACATCCTCAGATGAGTGTGTCAATTGAATTTCTCTGGCAACACAATCAATAAGAGCCTTGTGCTTAGAAAGCCAGTCCATGCCGAGAATTAGATCAATATCCGAGTCACCCAGAAAAATTGGAGAAGCCAGAAATTTATAGTCTCCAAACTGGACAGAGACATTGGGGCAACCAAACTAGAAGTCATAAGCTTTCCCGGAGAAACAACTTGCATGACTTTGGACAAAACCTCTATGTCAACATTGTGCTCTGATGCAAATGGGAATGACATGAAAGAATGCGATGCACCAGTATCAAAAAGAACTTTTGTAGGAATAGAGTTAATTGGAAGGTTACCCATGATCACTTCTAAAGAATCCTCTGCCTGAGCTGCGTTCATCATGTTGACCTTATCATGCTTGGGATTATGCTTGACCACTGCATTGCTGGCAGATCTCACAGGAGGAGGAGGCGGAAGGCGCCTTTGGTTGAAGCACTTGTTTGCATAGTGCCATTTCTGCTGACACTTGTTGCAAGTAACCTCTGAGAGCGGACGGTGATAAGGAGCACTTGACCTTGGAGTATGAGACTGAGCTTTGTTATGATAGCCTGGGTTGGGTGGGTGGGAAGATCCATTGCCACCTTTACTCTTCTGCTGAGGCTGACAAAACGGAGGAGGAGGAGGCAACCAGAACTTCTGTTGCTTAGCTGCCACTTGTGATGAAGAACAAGATTGAACTGCATCACTGACTCTCTTCTTAGATGACTCGCACTTGAGCTGAGCAGCTTCTTGCTTTTGTGCCATGTTGTAGAATTCATCATACTTAGTCGGCTCAAGAAGCACGAGAGCTAATTGCAGATCTTCTCTGAGGCCACCTCTGAATTGATAAATCATGCTCTTTTCATCAGGGGCATCTTGTTTAGCGAAGCGAGCGAGTTTCTAAAACTAGATATTGTATTGATACACAGACATGCTACCTTGCTTGAGATTGCGGAACTCCTCACGCTTGCTCTCAGCAACACTTTGTGGAATGTGATGAGCTTTGAAGTCTCGGTGGAAATCATCCCAGGTAATCACACGACCTCCTCTGGAATCTCTGTATTGTTGATACCACTCAACAACTTGATCCTTGAGTTGAAACGAAGCAAACTTGACAAAGTCCTCAGGCCTGACATTGCTACAATCAAAATGTTTGCAGATATCCACGAGCCAGTCGTCGGCGTCTGTGGCCTCGACACAGTTGCTGAAGGACTTTGACTGGTTTGCGAGGAACTGATTGAGGGTAGCAAACTAAGGTTGATTGTTGCCTTGGCCTTTATTTCCTTGGTTGCCTTGCCCTTGGTTGCGCTCTTGCAAGAGTTGCAAAAGCATCTGAGTGTTGGCGTTGGTGGCTGCCATGGCAGCTTGCCATGCCCTCGGAGGTGGAGGTGGTGGCGGAGGGTTCGACTGATCCCCGTCATTGCGGTCCGGATTCTGACGCGTTGGAGGAGCCATCCTGAAGAGGTTGACATCCGTTAGCATCTTGAAAGACATATATTCAAGCTGAATCAATGGATCGAAATTGCAACATATAGCCTTAACATTCGAACAAGAATGAATGAATGAATTCCAAAGCAAATCATCACACTTCCATAGATTGAGAAGTCACTTAGATAAAGGTAGATGAATAAAGCAACAAGGTACGGATATGAACAAATAAATGGTAAGGATTACCCAATCACAAACCACATATTTGCGGGAAGAAATACTAGAGCTACTTGAATTCCCACCTATGAAACTCCCGAAACGTTCTGTTTATGCAATCAGGTGTTGGGGATACAGGGGAAGCATAATATCTCACCCAAAACAAGCAAATCCTACATCCAGCTGTATCCATCCTTCAACACATAACCAAGAAACCTTCGGAAATCATTTACCTCAACCTTCGAAAAGCATCCGTTATACGAGTTATGGCAATACTCCCGAACTCCTGCCCCAGTACTGGGTGGCGTCGAGGTTATCTCACCAACAAATGCATAAAAGAGATTTCCGATGTCGGTGAACTCAGGTATTCCAGAACTGCAACGATAAAATTGTGACGACAACACCTCGGAGCTCAACTCCCCGGGACACTGCCACAACCCCTAAATGTCAGGAGGCACCAAGAACAATGTTCTCGTCACAAAACCATTGGAACGATTCCAAGATACCCGCGTGATCCTAAACTTTTTTTCATGAAATTTGAGGACAGAAGAGTCAAAACTCTACGTCAGGAGGCCTCACCAGAGCAACGAAGGCACTGAGGAGTAAAAAGAATCCTACTCTTCGATATATATAATCCTAAGACTCAAAACATTTTCTTCTAGACTCAACAACGTCAGCGATTCGATCAAGTAGGGGGGATCCTAAGTCGGGGAAGGCTCTGATTACCAACTTCTAACACCCACAATGCGGCTATATCTCCCACGTGTCAGGGCATGACTTAGAGGCATAGCCGCATGGTAGGCATGTTGCAAGAGGGGTAATCTTTACACATCCCATGTACTGAATAAGAAAGGGATAAAGAGTCGGCTTACAATCGCCACTTCACACAATACAATAATAGTCATACATCATCCAGAATACAATCAAGGTCCAACTACGGAACCAAAATAAAGAAAGACAACCCCAAATGCTAGATCCCTAATCGTCCCAACTGGGCTCCTCTACTGATCATCCGGAAAAGAAACATAGTAACGGCTCGAATCCTCGTCGAACTCCCACTTGAGTTCGGTAGCGTCCCAAGTACTTGTGAGTCACGGGGACTCAACAATCTCACACCCGCGAGATCAATACTATTTAAGCTTAAGGGTAGGAAAGGGTAGTGAGGTGGAGCTGCAGAAAGCACTAGCATATATGGTGGCTAACTTACGCAAAAGAGAGCGAGAAGAGAAGCAAAGCAAGGTCGAGAAGCTAAAAGTGATTAAGAAGTGATCCTGAAGCTACTTACGTTCAAGCATAACACGAGACTGTGTTCTCTTCCCGGACTCCGCCGAAAAGAGACCATCACGGCTACACACGCGGTTGATTCATTTTAATTAAGTGTCAAGTTCTCTACAACCGGACATTAACAAATTCCCATCTGCCCATAACCGCGGGCACGGCTTTTGAAATTTCAAAACCCTCCAGGGGTGTCCCAACTTAGCCCATCACAAGCTCTCACGATCAACGAAGGATATTCCTTCTCCCGGGAAGACCCGATCAGTCCCAGAATCCCGGTTACAAGACATTTCGACAATGGTAAAACAAGACCAGCAAAGCCACCTGATGTGCCGACAAATCCCGATAGGAGTCGCACGTATCTCGTTCTCAGGGAAACACTAGATGAGACAGGCTACGAGTAAAACCAACCCTCGAGTTTCCCCGAGGTGGCCCCGCAGGCGGCTCGGTTCGGACCAACACTCAGAGGAGCACTGGCCTGGGGGGGTTAAAATAAATATGACCCTTGAGTCTGCAGAACCCAAGGGAAGGTATATGGTGGTAGGTAGGAAAATGGTAAAACCAAGGTTGGGCCTTGCTGGAGGAGTTTTATTCAAAGCGAACTGTCAAGGGGTTCCCATAACACCCAACCGCGTAAGGAACGCAAAATCAAGGAACATAACACCGGTATGATGGAAACTAGGGCGGCAAGAGTGGAACAAAACACCAGGCATAAGGCCGAGCCTTCCACCCTTTACCAATTATATAGGTGCATTAAAGTAAATAAGAGATAATAATGATATCCCAACAATATCCATGTTCCAACATGGAACAAAATTCAACTTCACCTGCAACTAGCAACGCTATAAGAGGGGCTGAGCAAAAGCGGTAACATAGCCAAACAACGGTTTGCTAGGAAAGGTGGGTTAGAGGCTTGCCATGGCAATATGGGAGGCTTGAAATAGCAAGTGGTAGGTAGCGCGGCATAGCAATAGAACGAACAACTAGCAAGCAAAGATAGAAGTGATTTCGAGGGTATGGTCATCTTGCCTGCAAAGTTCTCAGAGTTGACGAAAGCTTGATCCTCGTTAGCGTACTCAACAGGTTCCTCGATCATGTACTTGTCTCCCGGCTCTACCCAAAGCAAGAACACAAGCAAAGGAACAACAATCAACCATGGTGCAATGCACAAGCAACATGATGCAAAACATGGCATGATATGCAAGACATGATATGCAATGCATATGCGTGCTTCGGAAGGGAAAGAATGGACAAGGCATCAACTTGGCAAACCAAGTGTGCCGCTAGAAAGATGATATGATTTCGGTCGAAATCGATATGAAGATCGCCGGAAACGGATGCACGGTTTGGAAATGGCAAGCAAAACAAGAAAGGCACAATTCTGCGATTAATAGCACGATGCCATCTAGAATGCAACAAGCAACTAAGCTACTGCACTCCAACATAGCAACAAGGCATATGGCAGTGATGTACTCAAGATTCTTGACAAAACATGAACACTGAGCTATGGCTAAATCACACTAGAACAGGTTCAAACAAGCACGGCAAAAGTGCAAAAGATATCAGCTCCACAGACTTAGTGAAAATACTAACATGCCAGGAATAACATCAGGAAGCCATGTTTAGAGCAAGCAAACAACATGCTACAGGAACATATCATAGCAAACAAAGGCATGGCATGAATCTACTAAATGCATAGAACAAAAGTCCCTTACTAATCATGAGCCAAAAAGGCACAGAAGATATGATGGTACCCATGTAAACATAGCAACTTTTATTAACAGCTTCAGACTTAGCAGAAAACAGAGCATGGCATAAACAGAATTATGAAGGCATCTTTGCAAGCTCAAATCACTCATTACAAAGCCTTGCATGACAAAACAAGCATACTAAAAGCAAGAAGACATGTTCATGAAGCTAACCATGGCAAGAGAAAGTTCATAGCATGCCTGGATCACTAACAACAACCATGGCAAAACTGATTAACATGTAAACAATATGCCAGGAACATTTTATAGCAAAAGTAGAGCAAGATTAAGACAATCTAGGGCACTCCATAATTTCAAACAGGGCCATGGATGGATAGAGCATAACCATAAGTTCAAAACACCCTTACTGAAGATACTCAAAACAAGCATGGATCTCACTGTAGCATCATGTTTACATGGCATCAAAATAACAGTAGGCACAAGACTTAGCAAAATCCTAAGTCCCTGAAATCAGCAATATCACGAAGGCTACTTTGTATGCTTGTGATAGTCACCACATAGATCGCAAAAATACATGGCAAGCACCCCTGTAAAGATGGCATGGCATAGTTCAAAACACATGTAGAACTCATGCCCATATGATGCACACAACAAATGTGACAAAAATGACAAAACATCATAATTTGATAAGTAACAGCAGGAAACATTTTATAGCACTCTTGCATCAATGATTTGGGCATCAATATGGACACAAACAAGCATGCCACAATGGAATGAAATGAGGAGCATCTGAAAGTGAACATTTTGATATATCAAGTGCATGAAACGGAGCTACCGTCATGGAGTTATGATGCAATGAACAGGGGCATTCAATTTATCACAGAAAAGACTTAGCCGAAAATTCAACCTCTCAGTTAGATCTAGGGTTCGGCGCGAAAAACAAGGATGGCCGGAGTACGATGCCGGTGAGGGAGGAAGAAGGCCGGTGAGCTCCTCCGGGCCGGATCTCGCCGGATCCGGCCGGCGGCAAGCCGGAGAGGCGACGGGGCGCAGGTCCGCAGGACCGGACGACACGGCGGCGCGCGGGGAGCGGCGAGGACCGGCGCGGTGGAGGGGCTGCTGAGCAACGGCGGGGACCGGCGTAGAGGACGGCGGCGAGACGGCGGCCGGGGCGAAGAGGACGGCGGCGGCGCGCGGGGATGCTCTCGGGCGTGGTTGCCCGTGGGCGGCGGTGGCGGAACGGGCCCCGCGGGCCATGATGAAGCTATGTACCTAGGGTAGGGTCACAGGTGTGACCTAGATGCCCTCCCCAAGGTCATCGCCCTAAAGCCAGAAGCATTCGAAGGGTATTATCATCCACTCGACTAAAGACATTCCACTCGGAAGAATCAATGACACTCGACCGTCACAGAAGCTACTCAACGTACATAAGATCTAAAGCCACTCTACACAAACAACGGTCGAGCGTTTACTCATAAACTTAATTGTCATTTATATCACTTAATTGCTAGTGTTACCAGTAATGTTCCACTCTTAATGTATATTGAACCTTGTGTAACGGAGGGGAGCTGGGGTCCTGACGCACTCTATATAAGCCAACCCCTCCTCTGGGACAAGGGTTCGCATCTTTTGTAAACTCACACACGCATACAATCCAGTCGACCACCTCTGGGCACCGAGACGTAGGGTTGTTACTTCCTCCGTGAAGGGCATGAACTCATAAACTCATGTGTACAACTACTCCATAGCTAGGATCTTGCCTCCTCATACCTACCCCCATTCTACTGTCAGTCTTAGATCCACGACAGTTGGCACCCACCGTGGGGCAGGTGTCTTAGCAGTTTGTTGGAGAAGTTGCAATTCTTCCGATTCCCATCATCATGGTTTCCGGCAGAGGATTGCCTGAAGGCCGCGAGATCCGTCTCGGCGCACTCGTCCTCATCGCCGATGACTCCGCTTGGCTCCACAAGGCTCCACTCGACGTCGAGGCACCCCCCGTCCGTGGGGCGACGCACTTCCGCGCATGCGTCCGCGGCGTCCTTCTTCGACAGCCGTCGACTTAGTATCAGTCGGCTCCTACGGCATCCTCGCTTCCCATTGTTCGCCGGCGTTAGCGATCCGGTCGGTCGCGGCTTCGGCGGTGGGTGAGACATGCGGTGGCCCGCCAATCGGCCACCCCACAAATCGCGGCGATCGAGCCCGATTAAACTCTCTACGGCATGTTCGATCTGTCGACTGGCTCCGTCGAGACTGCATCCGAGTGCGATAGCAATGACCCCGCGGTGGAAGTCTTGATGGTCAATGGACCACGCAGTCCTCCTGGCTTCCCCCGTGAAGACGGCGGCGATGGCGTCGGCGACCCATCACATGTCCACGAGGAGTACCGCCCCAAACTCCTCTCTTCGCAATGGTGGGAAGGTCTTCGCCGCCGTAATATGGCTGCACTTCACACTCCTATCGTTGGATAAACCCCCGAGGCCCAGGCCTTGGAGGAGGCGCGCCTGGTCAACTTGGTTGAGCGCACTCGATTGGAGAACCTCCAGTGCGCACTCGACGAGCGTGCTCGACAGCGGATTCCTGAGTCTAGTCGACGACAACTTTTTTCGCCTCCGACTCAGGTATACCGAACTCCGATTGTCGTCAAAACCGGCGGATCTCGGGTAGGGGGTCCCGAACTGTGCGTCTAGGCTGGATGGTAACAGGAGGCAAGGAACACGAAGTTTTACCCAGGTTCGGGCCCTCTTGATGGAGGTAAAACCCTACGTCCTGCTTGATTAATATTGATGATATGGGTAGTACAAGAGTTGATCTACCACGAGATCGTAGAGGCTAAACCCTAGAAGCTAGCCTATGGTATGATTGTTGTATATTATCTATCGACTAGCCTGGCCCTGGTTTATATAATGCACCAGAGGCCTAGGTTAACAAGAGTCCTAGCCGAATACGCCGGTGGGGAGAAGTCCTTGTCTTGATCGCCAAGTCTTGTGGAATCTTCCTTGTATGCGGCAGCTGTCCGAACTGGCCCATGAGTATACGGCCACGGGGGTCCTCGGCCCAATCTATCAGATCGGGAGATGACGTGTTGAGTACCCCCTAGTCTAGGACACCGTCACCGATCCAGAATCTCACAGTTGTAGCTCGAATAGCAGAGTCAATTCAACCTTCCCAGTCAGAAGCTGGCCGAGGTTTGATGCAGATCAGGGCTTTACTCCGGGCAGCAGGAGAGCAGAATACAACAGTATCTTAGTCACGGAATAGGATTCATAGCAGATCTGTGGTGGTAGATACTGTCCAATCTGCTCACAGCCCAAGATCGCCTCCGCGGCGTGAGGGACGTGGGCACCGGCAAGATCAGTACAGGAACCGTGAGCACTATTATCATCGACTCGACCACGAGGACCGTCGTCGAGTGCCCACGCCTCCTCCGAGGAGTGGGTCATACGTGCCTCGGCGGCAAGATGACAGGCGCCCCCACAGCGGTGAACGAAGAATTCTGGTCGACCCAGAGAGCCAGGCTTTGATGCAAGATCTATTCTCGTTCAAGGTCTGGTTGATAGGAACAGGGCTCACAAAGAAGGCCACAATAGAGATTATTCGACTGGAAGCAGGGTGCACGTTTCAGGACCCGAGTGTTTTAGCAGAGCCATTACAGCAGCAGTGATTCCTCCCAACTTCAGGTTGGCGACTGGAGTCAACAAGTTCATCGGTGAGTCCAAGCCAGACACTTGGCTTGAAGACTACCGAGTGGCTGTGTAGATTGGTGGCGGCAATGATGATGTGGCCATGAAGCACCTTCCCTTGATGTTGGAGGGCTCAGCCAGAGCGTGGTTGAATCAGTTGGCTCCTGGCAGCATATATAGTTGGGAGGAACTTGCCTGAGTGTTTGTTAGAACCTTTGAAGGTACTTGCAAAAGGCCAGCAGGGTTGACAGAATTACAGTTATGTGTTCAGAAGCCGAATGAAACCTTGAGAGATTATATCCAGAGATGGATCACTCTACACCACACAGTGGAGAATGTGTCGGATCATCAAGCAGTTTGTGCCTTCAAGGAAGGAGTTAAGTACAGAGAGTTGAACCTGAAGTTCGGTCGGACATGAGATATGTCCCTGAGTCGAATGATGGAGATTGCCACCAAGTATGGCAATGGTGAAGAGAAAGACCGACTCTGGAGTGGCAAGCACAAAACAGTCGCCCAAGAAACTGGAGGAGGGAATTCCAGTTGGAAACAGAAGCGAAAGGTTGAACCAGCTGCTCCTGGTGAAGCTTTGGTTGTTTCCCAAGGAAAGTTCAAAAGAAAGCCCAAAGGGCCTTGGACTCCCAAAAAGGTTAAAGATCAAGATGGGAATGATGTGTTGGATTTACCGTGCCATATTCATACCAAAAAATATGAAGAGGGAAATTTCATTTACCCTAAACACACCACTCGGCAGTGTCGTCTCCCGATCCAGCAGTTCCGAGAGAAACAACCCAAGGAGAAGGAAAAGGACTCGGATAGAGGTGAGGATAGGGAATAAGATGATGATGGTTTTCCCAATGTCAATTCCACGCTGATGATTTTTGCCGATGTTGAAAGCAAAAGTCGATTGAAAGTTATTAACAGAGAAGTAAACATGTTGCTCCAGCAACACCCAGTTATCTGAAGTGGTCCCAGACTGCCATCACATTCGACCAGTCAGACCATCCAGCACATATAGCCACCCCTGGGAGGCAAGCACTGGTGGTCGACCCTGAAAGTGCGTTATATCGACTAGAGGGGGGTGAATAGGCGATTTTTATGAAAGTCTTCAAAACATGAAAGTTTCGAAGACAAACGATAAAAATAAACCTATTACCATGCTGCGGAAGGTAGACTACACTAGGCAAACCATAGTCAAGTATTCAATGAAGTGAAAGCACAATGACTAATAGCAGCTAGGTAGTAAGGATCAGGTAGGAAGATATTAAGAAGCCAATCAGAACAAGCAGTCACTCAGTGAAGACAAAAGATAGTGCAATCATACGATGACTTCACAAGGACCAACAGTAAGTAAAGGGAAGGGAAGGATGAAACCAGTGACTCGTTGAAGACAATGATTTGTTGGACCAGTTCCAGTTGGCTGTGACAACTGTACGTCTGGTTAGGGCGGCTAGGTATTTAAACCTTGAGGACACACAGTCCCGGACACCCAGTCCTGAACACCAGTTCAGGACACCCAGTCCTCACCGTATTCCCCTTGAGCTAAGGTCACAGACCTCGCCCAATCACTCTGGTAAGTCTTCAAGGTAGACTCCCAAACCTTCACAGACTTCGTTCACTGGCATCCACAATGACTCTTGGATGCTCAGAACGCGACGCCTAACCGGCTGGAGGATTCATAGTCCTCAAGTGTAATAAGTCTTCAGATCACACAGACAGGAAGACTTAAGTGATGCCTAACAATTTATCCTCGCAAGGAATTCTCTCTCAAAGGCTTCTGGGTGGTTACTCTCTCTGAGCAGCCAACCATTTATGGTTGTAGGGGGTGGGCTACCTAGGCATCCGAAATAGTCTTCCGACTCAGAAGACACGTAACGGTCAGATTGTCCGATGGACAAGATTTACTTGGGCTACAAGACAATCACTTCAGTCATTCTGACTGGTTCTCTTGGACCCCACTTAATAGTACGGTGGTTCCTATGACTCAACAAAGAAGAAAAAGAGCTACGAAAGATCTAAGTCTTTGAGCTCCATAGGCTTCATGCGATGTCTTCTCTTGTCATAGTCTTCAATGTGAATATCTTCACATACCACCTTTGACTTCAATGTCTTCATACATTTTTAGGGGTCATCTCTGGTAGGAAAACCGAATCAATGAGGGACTTCTACCTGTGTTATCCTGCAATTCTCACAAACACATTAGTCCCTCAACTAGGTTTGTCGTCAATACTCCAAAACCAACTAGGGGTGGCACTAGATGCACTTACAATCTCCCCCTTTTTGGTGATTGATGACAAACTAGTTGAAGTTTTCAACGGGGAATATAATATGTGAAATTGTAAAGGATAAGGAATTGTCTTCATAAGTTGCAAGGGCTCCCCCTGAAGATGTGCATATAAGTAATTTGCTTTTGGAATGCAAATGCACATGGCAGGTTATACTCGTGGAGATCCTCTTCAACTTATGATGACAATTCATTATGCATGTGAAGGTATGTGAAGATAATGACATGCATAATGGAAAATGGACGTCTGCAAAATGATCTAAGTGTGGAATTTGTCGTCGCACATGCAGAATTTACCATCGCATCACAAAGTGGCAAATAGGTAGCAGACGACCATCGAGTTTAAGTGTTACAACTCAAAGAACCAAATGAATCAAAACGAGAGTTGTAAACACTAGGCAAAATATAAAGCAACCACCCATGTGGACCCGCTTGAAGACTATCAAACTCATATGCTTCTCCCCCTTTTGTCAGTAAGGACCAAAAAGGTTTGAAGACATAGAGCATCTACTCGTTCCCATGAAGAGTAGGTGAAGCAGCAGGGTCATCGGTGGTGTTCGGTGGTGCAGAAGAACTTGGAGCAGTGTCGAAGCGTGCTGAAGGAGGGGGCGGAGAAGTAGCATCGTCTTCGTCCTCGATCACTTTGGCATTCACAGTTGCCGTAGAGGAAGAGAACTCAGAATCTTCAAGAGATGGAGTTTGTCGCAGCACTGCCCTTCGAGGAGGTGTGGAGTCAAACTTGAAGCATTCAGAGAAGCCATCCTCGTGAAGATCATCTTCAGAGCACATAAGTGTCAGCCCTTTCCATGTGCGTCGAGAGGTTTCATGGGCAACAAAGACATTCTTGGTGGCAAGATTGCGAATGCGGTTAACATCCACCAAGAGGCTTTGCATTTGGCGCTTCAGCCAGTCATGATGCCTATCCTGTTTCTGATGAAGAGCCACCAGAAGCTCTTGGTCATTGAGAACATGAGATTGCTTCTTGGGTCATTGGGCAATAGTGCTTTCGGTGGCTTCAGTAAGGGCACGATGAGGTGCACGTGTAGTTCCAGCCAGAGGATAAACACGGGTGACTGCTTCTACTCCTTCAATGTTCTGAGAGAAACTTTGATGCTCCGCATTCTGAAGACTAAGAGGCTCCTTGGCAGGCTCAGGATAAATGGCTTCAACGGACATATCCACATCAGGCAGAAAGATCCGATGATTGCGAGCAGATGGCTGATATGAGATAGCGGAGTGGAGTTTAATCAGTCGCATTATCCATGGAGCGTAGAACTTCAAGCCAAAAAGATCAGAGCCTGATGCAGCAAGTTGGCGGATGAAGAAGTCCTGTGCATTGAAACATTTGCCATGAAGAATATAGAAGACCAAAGTCTTCATTGCACCTTCTAGCTTGGCATGTGAAGAATGTCCTTTGATGGGCCAGAGAGTTCACCTGATGATGTGATAAATAGTCCTTGGCAAATACTCAAGGTCTTCAACAAAGAACTCCTTAGGATATGCAGCATCTTGTGGCAAGGGCTTCATCAGACTGAGCATCTGACTCATGTCTGGTTCAGGCTTCTGAAAGATGCTCTCCATAGCTTCACTGTGAAGCTGACAGCCAGGTTCGTAGAGATCGCCAGGAGTGGGCAGACCAGTGAGCTCAATGATATCAAAGGCTTTGGCTTCGGGATGAACATTTCCTGTCATCCACTCCAGGACCCAAGTCTTCGGATCTCTGTTGTACCCACGGATGTGAAGTGTGGCATAGAATTGGAGCAACAACTCTTCATTCCAGTGCTCTTGGTCGGTGACAAATGGCAACAATCCAACCTCTTTGTAGCAATCCAAAGCTTCTTCCAGACAGGGTAGACCAGCTATTGCTTCAGTGTCAAGACGCTTATGTGGGAAGATGCGACCTTGATTATACAGAATGCAGGAGTAATAGCTTCGCTGCGGATAGCTCCAGAACCGATCAGAAGATATTATTTCCCTTGAGTAGGGGTTCTTGGAGCTATTGAAGAAAGTGTTGTATGCTTTGAAGCCATTGACATTGAAGGATCCAGGTGCTGATGCAGGACCTGGAAACCTGGGCAACCTTGGAATTGGCTTCTGTACCTGAGGCCTATGCTCAACATGATAGTCAAACTGAGGACCAGCAGCAGGCGCGGGAACAGAAGCAGTAGCTTCATTGGCTTCGTTGACTTCTGGTTCTTGGGTTGGTGGAGGCTCCACATTTGCTTCAGCCATGACAACGTCAGTGGCTTCATTGGTGTTGGTGGTGGCAGCCTCAAGATTCTCAACCTCCACTTGATGAGCTGGAGGGTCGGTCACAGTCACGTTCTCCTCGAGAACAGCTTCTTGGTGAGACGAGGGTGTAGCAACTCTTGGGGTTTCTTCTTCATCGGCTGATGCAGCCGGAATGTCTTCAGCAGCTTTAGCTTCAGACTCGGAGACTGGAGGCCTTGGTCCTTTGCGAAGCATGCGTAACGCTGGCGGCGCCTGTGGAGTTGGAGTTGGCTGGGCCTCAAAGTCATCTTCCTCTTGTGCTTGTGGGTGATCAGCCCATGATGCATCCTAAGCAATTGGCGTCAGAGGACGACCAATGCTGATGAGTTCGATGTGCGTAAGCACAGGCGATGATACCTGTTGGTGCTCGATCTGAGGAAGAAGTGCATCATCTTCAACATGGTCATTGTGACCAATGTCTTCAGCAGCAGTGGGATCAGCTGCTGGAAAGTCTTCAGCTTCATGAGCCTCTGTGGAAGCAGGCTCATGGACAGTCAGTTGGCGCTCTTGATGTTCAGCATCAGGGCGAACCATGGAGATGGGTTCAACAATTAAGGGCTCTGTGGGAGCAGCCTGTTCCTTCTTGGTCTTCCGCTTCTTCTTGGAGGAAGCAGCATCAGAGGCTTCAGAATGTTTCCTCTTTCTGGCTTCAGCCTCAGTAGTCCTCGTCTTCTTCAGTTCTGAAGCGGTTGACCTGGCCTTTGGCTTTGAGCCAGTCATGCTAGTTGGGAAGACAATGGGATCTACTTTCTGCCTTGGTGCGTTGGGTTCGGCCACAGTGGGCTTCTTCTTCTGCTTAGCAGCCATCCTAGGATCAATGCCCCGACACCCAAGGGCCTTGCGCTTCTCAGCCTCGTTGTAGCCTTGCACACACTTGTCAGCCAGGCTCTTCATGCGCTCACGAGAACGCTGAGCTTCTGCACGTTTCTTGAGAAAGGCTTCTTTGAGCTCGTGCAGCATAATCTTGAAGTTTTTCACCTCTTGCACGCTGAGCTTGGCCATATGCTTCTTGAACTGAGATTTCTCAAAGTCAATCTTTTGCTTCAGTTCGACGATGCGCTGAGCTAGAGTTAGCTCTGAAGCAATGGCACCATGGAAGGCGACACTGAGGCCAATTGGAAGTTGCAGATCTTCAAAGCTGAGGTTGGGCGTGTCAAACCACTCATCAATGAAGTTGTGAATGATTGCCACATCAAAGAGAGGCAGATCATTGAAGATTTCTGCTTCTTCTTTGCTCTTGATCAGTTGCTCAAGAGCGTCATCTACAAGATCTTCATCACTGGACAGATCGATGGCATCGTTGCGCAGAATAGCAGCAGCTGTCAGTTCTTGGCCGGTGTGTGGCAGAGGCATCTTGACTTTCTGGGGCTTGGAGATGCGTGACAAATCTTCAGACTGCACACTGTCTTCAGGAGGTGCAGTAGCCAGTGGCTTCGCCCGTGAGATCTTTGGTGCAGAGGCAGGCTTTGAAGCTTTAGGCTGCTTCAGTTTCTTTGGCTTCGGCGCTGCAGGCGCTTCATCTAATTCAGCGTCATCTGCAGGCTCATTCACGGCTGTCCCTTGAACCACGATATGAGTGATGAGACCTTCCAAGTTGTAGAAGGGCCCAAGAAGATTGGGTTCAGCTTCGCGGGTGCCATCGGCACGGGGAGCAGAGAGACCAGGGTTGAAGTCTAATCCCAAAGACTTCTTGTTCTGCTTTGCCGAATTCTGGGCAAACTGGAAGTTGCACTTGAACAAATTTTCGTCACGACACCATAGCAGTGACGATGGGTCAGCATCCGCAAGCTGTGGTCCACGGACCATGCAGGGATAGAAGCCTTGTTCAATGGCTTCATCTCTGGACCTGGGTTGAAGATTTTTGTAGAGGATGTCTCCCCATGGTCGCTTGATGGCATTCTTTTCAGCATATTCCTTGGTCACAAATCTGTACTTGAACCACTGTTCTGTCCAATATCGTCGAATCCATTGGATTCGTGTCTTGCGCTGATTATAATCCTCTTCAGGATCTGTCTTGTACAGCTCTAAGAGGTCATCGGGCAGATCTCTTGATGTTTCTCCTCGACGCTTTCTGCCACCCTTCCTTGCTGATTTTTCTGCAGCCATGAACTTTAAACTGAATGGCTTCAATATGTTCAAAGGCTTCAAAGGCTTTCGCTTGCTGGAAAAACAGGAACTGGCTTCGGGAGAATTTATGTGATACTGTAAGAATTCTGCAAATGAATGCAGACTATGAGAACCAAGGGATTCTCCCATGGACATGTACCTGTGACAGCATTAAGGTGCGAGGGAAGGGGAAGAGGTCATATGCATTCTCAGAAGATTTTGAAGATAAATCAGTTTAGAAGACATTGACCTCATCGTGCGAAGACATTCACTCATAGATAAGGAGTTGGTTCCAGATTTGTACGAATCCATGGATCAGTACAAGTGAGGAATCTAACTACTTTGTGAAGCATAAGTGAATATACTAGGCATATTATGAGATGCAGTATGAAATAGATCCAACTTGTGTGAACAGAAACTGCTTGTGGTAGAAAGTGACGAATCTATAGGATCAAAGGGGCCATAAAAAGGAAGTTTTATTTACCACACGAAGAACTGCTAGACAGAGTGGAAGAGGAGGCCGAGCAGTCCGATCGTCCGTGCCCTAACTTGGCGACGGAGGACACCTACGGCGACGGCGGAGAAGACGATGTCCGCGGTCGGCGTCGGAGAGGTTGCGGCAACTAAGCGCTTCGTCGCCGGCGTCGTCGAGGGCTAGCGGTGGTGCTAGGGTTCGTGCGAGAGTAGAAGAAGAGATAATGGCTGTGGTGAGGCGTGTATTTATAGGGACAGGGGCAGCTCAGTGTTATTACACAGGTGCCCCTGGCGATTCACATCTGAGGAACACGTGGCCATCATGCAGCATGTCGGAGGTTGTTCCACGTCCCACGCACGCCTGGATTGTCGGGTGGTCGTTCCCACTTCTCCGGGTTTCAGGTGAAGGAATTAGCATTGAAATCGGACTTAATGTTTGTCTCTGTATCTTCTGCTGACAAGGACGCAGAGAAGACATTTGACAGTTTCAAAAGAATGCATATGATTTGAAGAGATAGAGTTTGAGATAGAAAGCATAGAGAGGTTAGGGTCCGATCACATTCACTTAGTTCAAAAGATTCAACAAGAAGACATAGCTATAAGTGAATGTTGTAGAGGACAAAACACTAGTATATATATATATGATCAACATAGTGAAGATATTCATGAAGACATGTTGAGATTGAAGCCAAACCAAATTGAATACATAGCAAATGTAACGCCATGAGTGAAACACTTCAAACAGAACATTTGGTGGTGGCGTTACCCACCGTATAGGAAGTATTAGACCCAGACACGACGCACAATTATCGTGGCGCTCCGAAGTCAAATTCATCATTAATGTATTCACACTTAGAATGCATGTCTTCATTGATTGAAGATATACTTTACTTCGTGTGTTGCACATCTAAGTCATCAATATGCATAAGTGTTAGGATGTGTGCCTGATCACAGGACATTTGAGGATTCCAAGATATTTAGCTCACACCGTAACTTGCAAAATCTCTTCTCATCCAAGGGCTTGGTGAAGATATCTGCCAATTGCTCTTCAGTGTTGACGTGTATGATATCAATGTCTTCCTTCACAACATGATCTCTGAGAAAGTGATGACGAATCTCAATGTGCTTTGTCTTCGAGTGTTGAACTGGGTTGTTGTCAATCTTGATGGCGCTTTCGTTGTCGCAGTAGAGTGGCACTTGCTTCAGATGAATGCCATAGTCTTTGAGTGTTTGCTTCATCCACAGAAGCTGAGCGCAGCAAGATCCAGCAGCAATGTATTCAGATTCAGCAGTGGAGAGAGATACACAGTTCTGCTTTTTTGAAGACCAACATACAAGTGATCGTCCCAGAAAATGGCATGTGCCTGATGTAGACTTGCGATCCACCTTGTCACCAGCATAATCAGCATCCGAGAATCCAACCAGATCAAACTCGGTGCCCTTTGGATACCATAATCCTAGAGTTGGGGTGTGAGCCAAATATCGAAGAATTCGCTTCACAGCTAAGTGATGCGATTCCTTTGGTGCCGCTTGGAATCGAGCACACATGCAAACACTAAGAATAATATCTGGCCTAGATGCACATAGATAAAGTAAAGAACCAATCATGGAGCGGTATACCTTTTGATCGAACTCTTTACCATTTTCGTCGGGACCCAGATGATGTTTGGCTGGCATTGGCGTCGTGAAGCCTTTGCAGTCTTGCATACCGAACTTCTTCAGGCAATCTTTGAGATACTTCTCTTGAGATATGAAGATGTCATTGCGTTGCTGTCGTATTTGAAGACCGAGGAAGAACTTCAGCTCTCCCATCATGGGCATCTGATATTGCTCTTGCATCATATATCCAAACTCTTCACTGTATTTCTGATTGGTGCAGCCGAAGATAATGTCATCCACATATATTTGGCACACAAACAGTTCCCCATCATATGTCTTCGTGAAGAGAGTGGGGTCGAGGGAACCAGGTGTGAAGCCTTTGCTCTTCAGGAAGTATTTGAGTGTGTCATACCAAGCCCGAGGGGCTTGTTTGAGGCCATACAGTGCCTTGTTGAGTTTGTATACCATGTCAGGATGCTTTGGATCTTCAAAGCCAGGCGGTTGTGCAACATACACTTCTTCTTCAATCTTGCCACTGAGAAAAGCGCTCTTCACATCCATTTGATATAGAAGTATGTTATGATGATTTGCATAGGCCAGCAGTATGCGTATGGCTTCAAGTCGAGCCACAGGAGCAAATGTTTCATCAAAGTCAATCCCTTCAACTTGAGTATATCCTTGAGCAATGAGACGAGCTTTGTTTCTGACAACTTGACCATGCTCATCTTGCTTGTTGCGATATATCCATTTGGTGCCTATTATATTGTGCTTCCGAGGATCAGGACGCTTAACGAGTTCCCATACATTATTCAGCTCAAACTGTTGAAGCTCTTCTTGCATAGCTTGAATCCATTCAGGTTCCATGAAGGCTTCTTCAACTTTCTTGGGTTCTGTTATTGAGATGAATGCGAAGTGCCCACAGAAATTTGCTAGTTGTGTTGCCCTTGAACGAGTGAGCAGACCGGGTGCATTGATGCTATCAATTATTCTCTCAATCTGCACTTCATTGGCAACACGAGGATGTACAGGGCGAAGATTTTGCTCTTGCTGATCATTGTCATTGTTAGAAGGATTATCTTCAGGCTGAGCATTGTCTTCAGGTTGATCGGGTGCGGAGATGATAAGTTCCTCTTCAGGTTGAGCTTCAGAGGGCATGATTTTTCCAGTTCCCATAAGCTTGATTGATTCACTGGATGGAACTTCATCTAGCACATTTGGCAGGTGCACTCTTTGTGAACCGTTAGTCTCATCGAACCGCACATCCACTGTTTCAACCACTTTATAATGAAAGAGATTGAAGACTCTGTAGGAGTGAGAATCCTTTCCATATCCAAGCATAAAACCCTCATGTGCTTTTGGTGCAAATTTTGAAGTGTGATGTGGATCCTTGATCCAGCACCTGGCGCCAAATACTCTGAAGTAACTGACATTTGGCTTCTTGCCAGTAAGGAGCTCATAAGATGTCTTGTTCAGAAGCTTGTGAAGATAAACACGGTTGATTGTATGGCATGCAGTATCAATGGCTTCAGGCCAGAATTTTCTTGGAGTCTTGTATTCATCTAGCATCGTTCGGGCCATCTCAATGAGTGTTCTATTCTTGCGTTCGACGACGCCATTCTGCTGTGGCGTGTAAGGAGCTGAGAATTCATGTGTGATGCCCAAAGTATCAAGATATGTATCAAGGCCACTGTTCTTGAATTCAGTGCCATTGTCACTTCTGATGTGCTTTATCTTGGCGCAATAGTTGTTCATTGCTCGATTGGCGAAGCGTCTGAAGACATCCTGCACTTCAGTCTTGTAGAGGATTATGTGCACCCAAGTATATCTAGAATAATCATCAACAATGACAAAGCCATAGAGACAAGCAGTAGTAGTAAGAGTTGAGTAATGAGTGGGACCGAAGAGATCCATGTGGAGCAGTTCGAAGGGTCGAGTTGTTGTCATGATTGTATTCGAGGGATGCTTGGCCCTCGTCATCTTTCCTGCTTCACAGGCACCGCATAAGTGATCTTTCTTGAACTTGACGCCCTCGATGCCTATGACATGCTTCTTCTTTGCAAGGGTGTGGAGGTTCCTCATGCTAGCATGCCCTAGCCTTCGATGCTAGAGCCAGCATTCTGAAGCTTTTGCTAGAAGACATACGGCAAGCTGTGGTCCTGCTGAGAAATCTACCACGTACAAATCATCTTTCCGATACCCTTCAAACACTAGGGACTTGTCTGATTCCATTAGAACAAGGCAACGATATTTTCCAAACATTACGATCATGTTTAAATTACAAAGCATTGAGACAGACATTAAGTTGAAACCAAGGGATTCAACAAGCATGACTTTATCCATGTGTTGATCCTTTGAGATTGCAACTCTACCTAGACCCAATACCTTACTTTTACCAGTGTTAGCAAATGTGATGTGACTCTTGTCGGATGGACGTAAGGTTGAGTCCATAAGAAGGCTTCTCTTGCCAGTCATGTGATTGGTACACCCACTATCAATAATCCATTCTGAAGATGCTGGTGTCGTACCCTACAGTGCAGTTAGGGGGATAGGCTTCACGAAGAGAATTGAAGCAAAAACATTTGACGAACCAGTGGGTTATGAAAGCTTAGATCGAGATTTGGACTGATAGGGAGAGTAGCAAGCGATTTAGGAATGAAGTACATGGTAAGACCATTTGGGCATCTGATCTTGGGCCCTATAAGATGTTTAAGGTCCCCAGCAATAGCGTCAGACGATTTTGGTTTTCTGCTGGAGACCCTTCCCTGCAAAAGAGAGTTAAGCTTTCTTAGCCACCCACATCTTCAAGGGTGGCTTAGAAGCAATAAGTCTAAGTGCAGCATCTGAGAACTTTGGCTTTGGAGCCCTAGCAAAAAGTCTTGCAGGAGGACAATAGTACTCATAAGAATAAGCAGAATAGTTCTTGGTCTTATGAACATGGCGGTTTGATGAACCACGCTCATATTCATAGGCCTGAGTATGGCTTCCCTGCAAAACATTTGCGTTAGTGCGACTCAGGTGAGTCCTCTGTTTGTATGAAGCCTTTGGACCGTATGAAGACTGTGGTCTGGGGTTTGTCTTCTTCACCTGTGGTGTCATGATGACATTCACAGGAAGATTCTCCAAACACCTTTTCGACACCCAGATCTTCTTCATAGGTGGTCCATTCCTGCAGTTAGTACCAATATACCTGGCAAACACTTCACCATTCTGATTCTTAAACAGTTTATAGTTTGCATCAAAGGATTCATCAATAACAATGGGGTTAGCACAAGTGAAGCCAGATAGAGTGGATGGATCTGCTGAAGGTTCCTTTGCAGCAACCCATGTGGTTTTGGGGTACTGCTCAGGTTTCCAGTAAGAGCCATCAGCATTCATTTTCCTTTCGAACCCAACACCCTCTTTCCTAGGATTTCGGTTCAGGATCTGCCTTTTGAGGACATCACATAGTGTCTAATGCCCTTTGAGACTTTTGTACATCCCTGTTTCAAGCAATGTCTTCAACCTAGCATTCTCATCAGCAATAGCAGTGGTATCCTCAGCAGAGGGGTTAGTTCCCACATCAACAGTTGAAGATATTGCAACAGTAATAGCAGTAGAACATTCAGCAACAGAAGTAGCATTATCACGCTCAATGCATTTAAGACATGGTGGTTCAAATCCTTCCTGAGATGAACTGATCTGTTCGGCGCGAAGCGACTCGTTTTATTT
Source organism: Triticum urartu (assembly GCF_003073215.2). Lineage (NCBI taxonomy): Eukaryota > Viridiplantae > Streptophyta > Magnoliopsida > Poales > Poaceae > Triticum > Triticum urartu. The sequence goes on from NC_053024.1 coordinate 501,737,260, forward strand.
TTGAAGATCTTCATGAGCCGCTCTCAATTTCTCAAGATCTTGCTTCCTTTAAAGATAATCATAGGAAAGCCTTTCATGAGCTGTTGAGAGCGTTTCGTGACGACTTTCAAGTTCCTCATACTTAACGTGAAGATTTTTTATGTCTTCAATTAATGACTGAGATCGAGTCATTTCGGCGTCTAACAGATCATCGCTTTTGTCTAATAGTTTTTGAATGTGTTCCATGGTTTTCTGTTGTTCAGTTGCAATTTTAGCGAGTGTTTTGTAGCTGGGTTTGGAACCACAATCAGAGTCATCGTCACTAGATGTTTGATAGTGAGTAGTGCGTGTGTTTACCTTGGCACCGCATGCCATGAAGCAGTAGGTAGGAGCGGAGTAGTCCTTGTCATTTGCATCGGTGTCGGTGATGGAGTCATTGTATTCAGTGTTGAAGATGGACTTGGCAACGTATGATGTAGCCAGACTCGCAATGCCAGAATCGGACTCCTCCTCAGACTCCACCTCCGCCTCCTCAGAAGCGGACTCCTCCTCTGAATCCATTTCCTTGCCAACAAACGCACGTGCCTTGCCAGATGAGCTCTTCTTGTGTGATGAAGACTTGGAGGAAGACTTGGAAGAGGACTTTGAGTATTTCTTCTTCTTCTTGTCGTCGGAGTCATACTCCTTGCTCTTCTTCTTCTTGTTGTTCTCATTGTCCCACTGCGGACACTCAGAGATGTAGTGGCCAGGTTTCTTGCACTTGTGGCATGATCTTTTCTTGTAGTCATGAGCAGAAGCTTCATCATTCCTTGAGCTTGATCGTGAAGACTTTCTGAAGCCTTTCTTCTTTGTGAATTTTTTGACCTTCTTCACAAGCATAGCAAGCTCCTTTCCAATGTCTTCAGGATCATCAAAACTGCTGTCAGATTCTTCTTCAGATGTGGAGACATCTTTTGCCTTCAAGGCACGAGTTCGCCCATAGTTGGGACCGTAGATGTCTCTTTTCTCAGAAATCTGAAACTCGTGTGTGTTGAGCCTCTCAAGTATGTCAGACGGATCGAGTGTCTTGAAGTCCGGACGTTCTTGAATCATCAGGGCTAGGGTGTCAAACGAGCTGTCAAGTGATCTCAGGAGTGTCTTGACGACTTCATGCTTGGTGATCTCAGTGGCGCCGAGAGCTTGAAGCTCATTTGTGATGTCAGTGAGTCGATCAAACATGAGCTGGACATTCTCATTGTCATTTCTCTTGAAGCGGTTGAAGAGGTTGCGAAGGACACTAATTCTCTGATCTCTCTGGGTTGAGACGCCTTCATTGACCTTGGAGAGCCAGTCCCAGACTAGCTTAGATGTTTCCAAAGCACTCACGCGGCCATACTGTCCTTTGGTCAGATGACCACAGATGATATTCTTGGCAGTAGAGTCCAGTTGAACAAACTTCTTGACGTCAGCAGCATTGACACCTTCTCCAGCCTTGGGAACGCCGTTCTTGACGACATACCATAGGTCGACATCAATGGCTTCAAGATGCATGCGCATCTTATTCTTCCAGTAGGGATATTCAGTTCCATTGAAGACGGGGCACGCAGCGGAGACTTTAATTATCCCTGCAGTCGACATAGCTAAAACTCCAGGTGGTTAAACCGAATCACACAGAACAAGGGAGTACCTTGCTCTGATACCAATTGAAAGTGTGTTATATCGACTAGAGGGGGGTGAATAGGTGATTTTTATGAAAGTCTTCAAAACATGAAAGTTTCGAAGACAAACGATAGAAATAAACCTATTACCATGCAGCGGAAGGTAGACTACACTAGGCAAACCATAGTCAAGTATTCAATGAAGTGAAAGCACAATGACTAATAGCAGCTAGGTAGTAAGGATCAGGTAGGAAGATATTAAGAAGCCAATCAGAACAAGCAGTCACTCAGTGAAGACAAAAGATAGTGCAATCATACGATGACTTCACAAGGACCAACAGTAAGTAAAGGGAAGGGAAGGATGAAACCAGTGACTCGTTGAAGACAATGATTTGTTGGACCAGTTCCAGTTGCTGTGACAACTGTATGTCTGGTTAGGGCGGCTAGGTATTTAAACCTGAGGACACACAGTCCCGGACACCCAGTCCTGAACACGCAGCTCAGGACACCCAGTCCTCACCATATTCCCCTTGAGCTAAGGTCACACAGACCTCGCCCAATCACTCTGGTAAGTCTTCAAGGTAGACTCCCAAACCTTCACAGACTTTGTTCATCGGCGATCCACAATGACTCTTGGATGCTCAGAACATGACGCCTAACCGGCTGGAGGATTCACAGTCCTCAAGTTTAATAAGTCTTCAGATCACACAGACAGGAAGACTTAAGTGATGCCTAACACTCTTTAGCTCTGGGTGGTTAGGGCTTTATCCTCGCAAGGAATTCTCTCTCAAAGGCTTCGAGGTGGGTTGCTCTCACACGACAAAAGCCGTACTTTAACTCTGAGCAGCCAACCGTTTATGGTTGTAGGGGGTGGGCTATTTATAGCCACTAGGCAACCTGACCTGATTTATCCGAAATGACCCTGGGTCACTAAGGAACTGACACATGTTCCAACGGTCAGATTTCAAACACACACGGCAACTTTACTTGGGCTACAAGCAAAGCTGACTTGTCCGACTCTGGACAAGATTCGCTCTCATAGTCTTCACTCAAAGACATAGGTTTTGGTTAAGCATCACTTCAGTCATTCTGACTGGTTCTCTTGGACCCCACTTAACAGTACGGTGGTTCCTATGACCCAACAAAGAAGAAAAAGAACTACGAAAGATCTAAGTCTTCGAGCTCCATAGGCTTCATGCGATGTCTTCTCTTGTCATAGTCTTCAATGTGAATATCTTCACATACCACCTTTGACTTCAATGTCTTCATACATTTTTAGGGGTCATCTCTGGTAGGAAAACCGAATCAATGAGGGACTTCTACCTGTGTTATCCTGCAATTCTCACAAACACATTAGTCCCTCAACTAGGTTTGTCGTCAATACTCCAAAACCAACTAGGGGTGGCACTAGATGCACTTACAGACCCAGTAGTTGAAGGCACTCGATTGACTAAAGTGCTGATGGATGGTGGCAGTGGCCTGAATATCCTATATGCTGAAACTTTAAAGGGAATGGGCATTCCGATTTCCAAGCTTAGTGAAAGCAACATGAGTTTTCATGGCGTTATACCTGGCAAGAAGGCTCGGTCACTCGGCCAGATCGCCCTTGATGTGGTTTTCGGTGATTCCAAGAATTACCGCAAGGAAAAGTTGACATTTGAGGTAGTGGACTTCAAGAGTGCTTACCATGCTATTCTGGGTAGGCCCGCTTATGCACGTTTTATGGCCCGACCATGTTACGTGTATCTCAAATTGAAGATGCCTGGTCCTAGAGGAGTAATCACTGTCACTGGCAATTGGCAGAAGGCAGAAGAGTGCTTCCAAAAGGGCTCAAAAAATTGTCGATGCACAAATGGTAGTAGTAGAACTGCAAGAGTATCAGAAAAATGCAGATATGAGTGATTTGCTTCGAGCCAAGAAGCCTGCCACAGATTCTGCATTTCAGTCGTCCGGTGAAACAAAGCCGATTCATATTCACCCGACCGATCCCAATGCTGCTCCGACCCATATCTCAACAACACTCGACAGCAAATAGGAAGAAGCGCTCATCCAGTTCTTTCGTGAGAACTGGGACATCTTTGCATGGACACCTTTTGACATGCCGGGTGTACCCAGGGGACTGGCTGAACATCGTTTGCGAGTCGACCCAAAAGTAAAACCAGTCAAGGAACATCTCCGACGGTCCGCCGTCCAGAAGATAAAAGCAATTGGCAAGGAAGTGGCTCGGCTCCTGGCAGCTGAGTTCATCCGAGAGATTTACCACTCCGAGTGGCTCGACAATGTTTTCATGGTCCCCAAGAAGGATGATTCACTTCGCATGTGCATTGACTTCAAGCATATCAATCAGGCCTGCCCGAAAGATCATTTTCCTCTCCCCCGCATCGACCAAATTGTCGACTCGACTACGGGGTGTGAGCGTTTGTCCTTTTTGGATGCCTATTCCGGGTACCATCAGATCCGACTATATGGACCTGATGAGATAAAAACGGCTTTCATCACTCCATTCGGATGCTTCTGTTATGTCACTATGCCATTCGGCCTAAAGAACGCCGGAGCCACATTCATGCGTATGATCTAGAAGTGTTTACTCACTCAGATCAGTCGGAATGTGGAAGCATACATGGACGACATCATGGTCAAGTCACGTAAGAGTTCCGACCTACTGGCTGACCTCGCTGAAACCTTTGCCAACCTCAAAAGGTATGATATCAACCTTAATCCATCGAAATGCACATTTGGAGTTCCCGGTGGAAAATTACTCGGGTTCCTCGTTTCCGAACGAGGGATCGACGCTAACCCAGAGAAAGTTGGTGCTATACTTCGGATGAAATGCCTTGTGCGTGTGCACGATGTCCAGAAGCTTACTGGTTGTTTGGCTGCCTTGAGTCGATTCATTTCTCGCCTCGGTGAAAAGGCATTGCCTCTTTACCGACTAATGAAGAAGTCTGATAAGTTCGAGTGGACCCCCGAAGCTGATGAAGCGTTTGCAGAGCTCAAAGCCCTGCTTTCCACCCAGCCGGTGCTTGCTGCACCAATCAGCAAAGAGCCTTTACTGTGTTATATTTTAGCCACTGGACAAGTTGTCAGTACAGTACTCACGGTCGAGCGGGACTGCGGGAGGAAGAAGGAAAAGCCTATAAAGTTCAGTGCCCAGTATATTATGTTTCTGAAGTTCTGACTCTGTTGAAGCAAAGATATCCACATTATCAGAAGCTTGTTTATGGGATTTACATGACCACGAAGAAGGTTGCACACTATTTCTCTGATCATTCCATTACAGTCGTCAGCGACGCTCCATTATCAGAGATTCTGAACAATAGAGATGCAATTGGGCGAGTGGCAAAGTGGGCGATTGAACTCCTTCCCCTGGATATCAAATTTGAGGCAAAGAAAGCTATCAAGTCCCAAGCAATAGCTGATTTCCTCGCCGAGTGGATCAAACAGCAACTTCCGGCCCAAATTCACTCGGAGCATTGGACCATGTTCTTCGATGGGTCCAAGATGTTGAATGGTTCCGGTGCTGGGGTGGTGTTGGTATCCCCCCGTGGTGACAAACTCAGCTATGCTCTCCAAATTCACTTTGACTCCTCCAATAATGAAGCTGAATATGAGGCACTTCTGTACGGGTTGCGTATGGCCCTTTCACTTGGCGTCCGTCGCCTCATGGTCTATGGCAACTCGGATTTAGTGGTCAATCAGGTGATGAAGGAGTGGGACGTCAGAAGCCCAGCTATGACCAGTTATTGCAATGCAGTGAGAAAGTTAGAAAAGAGGTTTGAGGGGTTAGAGCTCCATCACATCCCTCGACTGAAAAATCAAGCAGTCGATGATCTGGAAAATATAGGCTCCAAGAGGGAAGCCATTCCCAGCAATGTGTTCCTAGAGCATATTCATACACCTTCAGTTCAAGAAGATCCCTTCACTGAAGAGCCCCCGCAGCCGAAGAGTGCCAACGATCCGACTGAAATCGAGGTTCCAGCCGTGGTTGATTTGATTATGGAGGTTTTGGTCATCACCCCTGATCGGACAGTACCATATATCGCGTACATTCTTAGAAAGGAACTCCCAGAGGATGAAGAAGAGGCTCGACAGATCGTCCGTCGATCTAAAGCCTTTACTGTGATAAGAGGACAGTTGTTCAGAGAAAGTGTGACTGGAGTTTGCCAGAAATGCATAACACCTGAAGAGGGTCGAGTGATCCTCAATGACATCCATTCGGGGACCTGTGGTCACCATACGTCCTCTCAGACCATTGTGGCCAAAGCATATCGAGCGGGATTTTATTGGCCACGGGCAAATGATATGGCAAAAGAAATAGTCGACAAATGTGAAGGTTGCCAGTTTTACTCCAACATGTCTCACAAGCATGCGTCGGCCCCGAAGACCATTCCACTCGTATGGCCTTTTGCTGTTTGGGGATTGGATATGGTTGGACCTCTGAGGACTGGTAGGAGTGGATTTACTCATGTGCTTGTAGCAGTCGACAAGTTCACCAAGTGGATTGAAGCCAAGCCTATCAAGAACCTTGAAGCCAATACTTCTGTCAGCTTCATCAGAGAGTTAACATTCAGATATGGTGTTCCACACAGCATCATCACTAACAACGGGTCAAACTTCGATTCTTATGAGTTCAGAACTTTCTGTGCTTCCCAAGGTACTCGAGTCGACTATGCCTCAGTCGCCCACCCTCAGTCGAATGGGAAAGCTGAAAAAGCAAATGGATTGATTCTCAAAGGACTAAAACCCCGACTAATGCCTGACCTCAAACACGCAGCAAGAGCCTGGGTCAATGAGCTTCCATCGGTATTGTGGGGATTGAGGACAACTCCCAATCGGTCGACTGGCAGAACCCCCTTTTTCTTGGTTTATGGAGCCGAAGCTGTACTTTCGAGTGACTTGCTCCACAATGCGCCCCGAGTCGAGCTTTTCTCAGAAGAAGAAGCAGAACAGGCACGGCAAGATGCAGTTGATCTCCTAGAAGAAGAAAGAGAGATGGCCTTGATCCGATCAACCATCTATCAGTAAGACATGTGTTGATTCCATGCCAGAAACGTGAGGGGTCGAGCATTTCAAGAGGGAGACTTGGTTCTCCGAGTGGACCAGTAGAAACCACACAAGCTTGCTCCTGCCTGGGAAGGCCCCTTCGTTGTCACCAGAGTGCTCCACAATGGAGCGTACCACCTCTACAACGTCGAGCACAAGAAAGATGAGCCGCGAGCTTGGAATGCGGAGCTGCTCCGCCCCTTTTATACTTAAGCACTCAGTCTGTTGGGATGTAATAAGAAGCACCTTTGTAGTTTGTTTATCAAAGACAAGAGTTTTTACAGTCTTCTAAAATGATTGTCGGTTGCTTATGTTTGTTTCTGAAATCCCCCAGTGGGTGTCTTAGCTGTGAATCCGTTTCTCCTAAGTTTTAAAAAAATCCTACCGAGTGATGGGCAAGCCTCTCACTCGGGGGCTTAGCTGTGAATCCGTTTCGCCTAAGTTGAAAAAAATCCTACTGAGTGATGATCAAGCCTATCACTCGGGGGCTTAGTTGCAGTCCAGTACTCGCCTAAGTTTCAAAAATCCTACCGAGTGATGAGCAAACCTCACACTCGGAGGCTTAGCTGTAGTCCAGTACTCGCCTAAGTTTCAAAAATCCTACCGAGTGATGAGCAAACCTCACACTCGGGGGCTTAGCTGCAGCCCAGTGCTCGCCTAAGTTGAAAACCCATTCCTATCCGCAAGGATGACGAGGTGCAGGTCGACTGCAATCCTCCCCATGGAGCTGCGCCACAAGTACAATGTGCACTCCATCCCTATCCGCAAGGATGACGATGTGCAGGTCGATTGCAAACCTCTCCTCAGAGCTACGCCACAAGTACAATGTGTGCTCCATCCCTATCCGCAAGGATGACGAGGTGCAGGTTGATTGAAAACCTCTCCTTAGAGCTACGCCACAAGTACAATGAGTGCTCCATCCCTATCCGCAAGGACGACGAGGTGCAGATTGAAGGAAATATGCCCTAGAGGCAATAATAAAGTTATTATTTATTTCCTTATTTCATGATAAATGTTTATTATTTATGCTAGAATTGTATTAACCGGAAACATAATACATGTGTGAATACATAGACAAACAAAGTGTCACTAGTATGCCTCCACTTGACTAGCTCGTTAATCAAAGATGGTTATGTTTCCTAACCATAGACATGTGTTGTCATTTGATTAACGAGATCACATCATTAGGAGAATGGTGTGATTGACATGAACCATTCCATTAGCTTAGCACCCGATCGTTTAGTATGTTGCTATTGCTTTCTTCATGACTTATACATGTTCCTATGACTATGAGATTATGCAACTCCTGTTTGCCGGAGGAACACTTTGTGTGCTACCAAACATCACAACGTAACTGGGTGATTATAAAGGAGCTCTACAGGTGTCGCCAAAGGTACATGTTGGGTTGGCGTATTTCAAGATTAGGATTTGTCACTCCGATTGTCAGAGAGGTATCTCTGGGCCCTATCGGTAATGCACATCACTCAAGCCTTGCAAGCATTGCAACTAATGAGTTAGTTGCAGGATGGTGTATTACGGAACGAGTAAAGAGACTTGCTGGTAACGAGATTGAACTAGGTATTGAGATACCGACGATCGAATCTCGGGCAAGTAACATACCGATGACAAAGGGAACAACGTATGTTGTTATGCGGTCTGACCGATAAAGATCTTCGTAGAATATGTGGGAGCCAATATGAGCATCCAGGTTCCGCTATTGGTTATTGACCGGATACGTGTCTCGGTCATGTCTACATTGTTGTCGAACCCGTAGGGTCCGCACGCTTAAGGTTTCGATGATAGTTATATTATGAGTTTATGAGTTTTGATGTACCGAAGGAGTTCGGAGTCCCGGATGAGATCGGGGACATGACGAGGAGTCTCGAAATGGTCGAGACGTAAAGATTGATATATTGGACGACTATATTCGGACATCGGAAAGGTTCCGAGTGATTCGGGTATTTTTCGGAGTACCAGAGAGTTACGGGAATACGTATTGGGCCTTATTGGGCCATACGGGAAAGAAGGAAAAGGGCCTCAAGGGTGGCCGCACCCCTCCCCTTGGTCTGGTCCGAATTGGACTAGGGAAGGGGGGTGCCCCCTTCCTTCCTTCTCCTTTTCCCTTCCTCTTTTCCTATTCCATCTGGGAGGTGGAATCCTACTAGGACTAGGGAGTCCTAGTAGGACTCCACACTTAGCGCGCCCCCTCCTAGGGCTGGCCTCCTCCCCCCTTGCTCCTTTATATACGGGGGCAAGGGGGCACCTCTAGACACACAAGTTGATCTCCAAGATCGTTCGCTTAGCCGTGTGCGGTGCCCCCTTCCACCATAGTCCTCGATAATATTGTAGTGGTGCTTAGGCGAAGCCCTGCGACAGTAGAACATCAAGATCATCAGCACGCCGTTGTGCTGACGGAACTCTTTCCCGACACTTTGCTGGATCGTAGTCCGGGGATCGTCATCGAGCTGAACGTGTGCTAGAACTCGGAGGTGCCGTAGTTTCGGTGCTTGATCGATCGGGCCGTGAAGACGTACGACTACATCAACTGCGTTGTCATAACGCTTCCGCTGTCGGTCTACGAGGGTATGTAGATTACACTCTCCCCTCTCGTTGCTATGCATCACCATGATCTTGCGTGTGCGTAGGAATTTTTTTGAAATTACTACGTTCCCCAACAGTGGCATCCGAGCCTAGGTTTTATGTGTTGATGTTATATGCACAAGTAGAACACAAGCGAGTTGTGGGCGATATAAGTCATACTGCTTACCAGCATGTCATACTTTGGTTCGGCGGTATTGTTGGATGAAGCGGCCCGGACCGACATTACGCATACGCTTACGCGAGACTGGTTCTACCGACGTGCTTTGCACATAGGTGGCTGGCGGGTGTCAGTTTCTCCAACTTTAGTTGAACCGAGTATGGCTACGCCCGGTCCTTGCGAAGGTTAAAACAGCACCAACTTGACAAACTATCATTGTGGTTTTGATGCGTAGGTAAGATTGGTTCTTGCTTAAGCCCGTAGCAGCCACGTAAAACTTGCAACAACAAAGTAGAGGACGTCTAACTTGTTTTTGCAGGGTATGTTGTGATGTGATATGGTCAAGACATGATGCTAAATTTTATTGTATGAGATGATCATGTTTTGTAACCAAGTTATTGGCAACTAGCAGGAGCCATATAGTTGTCGCTTTATTGTATGCAATGCAATTGCGCTGTAATGCTTTACTTTATCACTAAGCGGTAGCGATAGTCGTGGAAGCATAAGATTGGCGAGACGACAACGATGCTACGATGATGATCAAGGTGTCGCGCCAGCGACGATGGTGATCATGACGGTGCTTCGAAGATGGAGATCACAAGCACAAGATGATGATGGCCATATCATATCACTTATATTGATTGCATGTGATGTTTATCTTTTATGCATCTTATCTTGCTTTGATTGACGGTAGCATTTTAAGATGATCTCTCGCTAATTATCAAGAAGTGTTCTCCCTGAGTATGCACCGTTGCGAAAGTTCTTCGTGCTGAGACACCACGTGATGATCGGGTGTGATAGGCTCTACGTTCAAATACAACGGGTGCAAAACAGTTGCACACGCGGAATACTCAGGTTATACTTGACGAGCCAAGCATATACAGATATGGCCTCGGAACACAGAGACCGAAAGGTCGAGCGTGAATCATATAGTAGATATGATCAACATAGTGATGTTCACCAATGAAACTACTCCATCTCACGTGATGATCGGACATGGTTTAGTTGATTTGGATCACGTGATCACTTAGAGGATTAGAGGGATGTCTATCTAAGTGGGAGTTCTTTAGTAATATGATTAATTGAACTTAAATTTATTATGAACTTAGTCCTGGTAGTATTTTGCAAATTATGTTGTAGATCAATAGCTCGCGTTGTTGCTTTCATATGTTTATTTTGATATGTTCCTAGAGAAAATTGTGTTGAAAGATGTTAGTAGCAATGATGCGGATTGGATCCGTGATCTGAGGTTTATCCTCATTGCTGCACAGAAGAATTACGTTCTTGATGCACCGCTAGGTGACAGACCTATTGCAGGAGCAGATGCAGACATTATGAATGTTTGGCTAGCTCAATATGATGACTACTTGATAGTTTAGTGCACCATGCTTAACGGCTTAGAATCGGGACTTCAAAGACGTTTTGAACGTCATGGAGCATATGAGATGTTCCAGGAGTTGAAGTTAATATTTCAAGCAAATACCCGAGTTGAGAGATATGAAGTCTCCAACAAGTTCTATAGCTAAAAGATGGAGGAGAATCGCTCAACTAGTGAGCATGTGCTCAGATTGTCTGGGTACTACAATCGCTTGAATCAAGTGGGAGTTAATCTTCCAGATAAAATAGTGATTGACAGAATTCTCTAGTCACCATCACCAAGTTAGTAGAACATCGTGATGAACTATAATATGCAAGGGATAACGGAAACGATTCCCAAGCTCTTCTTGATGTTAAAATCGACGAAGGTAGAAATCAAGAAAAACATCAAGTGTTGATGGTAGACAAGACCACTAATTTCAAGAAAAGGGCAAAAGGAAGAAGGGGAACTTCAAGAAGAACGGCAAGCAAGTTGCTGCTCAAGTGAAGAAGCCCAAGTCTGGTCCTAAGCCTGAGACTAAGTGCTTCTACTGCAAAGGGACTGGTCACTGGAAGCAGAACTACCCCAAGTGATTGGCGGATAAGAAGGATGGCAAAGTGAACATAAGTATATTTGATATACATGTTATTGATGTGTGCTTTACTAGTGTTTATAGCAACCCCTCAGTATTTGATACTAGTTCAGTTGCTAAGATTAGTAACTCGAAATGGGAGTTGCAGAATAAACAGAGACTAGTTAAGGGTGAAGTGACGATGTGTGTTGGAAGTGGTTCCAAGATTGATATGATCATCGTCGCACACTCTCTATACTTTCGGGATTAGTGTTGAACCTAAATAAGTGTTATTTGCTGTTTGCGTTGAGCATGAATATGATTTGATCATGTTTATTATAATACGGTTATTCATTTAAGTGAGAGAATAAATTGTTGTTCTGTTTACATGAATAAAACCTTATATGGTTACACACCCAATGAAAATAGTTCATTGGATCTCGATCGTAGTGATACACATAATCATAATATTGAAACCAAAACATGCAAAGTTAATAATGATAGTGCAACTTATTTGTGGCACTGCCATTTAGGTCATATTGGTGTAAAGCGCATGAAGAAACTCCATGTTGATGGGCTTTTGGAATCACTTGATTATCAATCAGTTGATGCTTGCGAACCATGCCTCATGGGCAAGATGACTAAGACTCCGTTCTTCGGAACAATGGAGCGAGCAACAAATTTGTTGGAAATCATACATACTGATGTATGTGGTCCGATGAATATTGAGGCTCGCGACAGGTATCATTATTTTCTGATCTTCACAGATGATTTGAGCAGATATGAGTATATCTACTTGATGAAACACAAGTCTGAAATATTTGAAAAGTTCAAAGAATTTCAGAGTGAAGTGGAGAATCATCGTAACAAAAATAAAAGTTTCTACGATATGATCGCGGAAGTAAAATATTTGAGTTACGAGTTTGGCCTTCAGTTAAAACAATGTGAAATAGTTTCACTACTCACGCCACCTGGAACACCACAGTGTAATGGTGTGTCCGAACGTCAAAACCGTGCTTTATTAGATATGGTGCGATCTATGATGTCTCTTACCGATTACCACTATCATTTTGGGGTTATGCATTAGAGACAGCTACATTCATGTTAAATAGGGCACCATCTAAATCTGTTGAGACGACGCCGTATGAACTATGGTTTGGCAAGAAACCTAAGCTGTCGTTTCTTAAAGTTTGAGGTTGCAATGCTTATGTGAAAAAGTTTCAACTTGATAAGCTCAAACCTAAATCAGAGAAGTGCGTCTTCATAGGATACCCAAAAGAAAATCTTGTGTACACCTTCTATCACAGATCCGAAGGCAAGATATTCATTGCTGAGAATGGATCCTTTCTAGAGAAGGAGTTTCTCTCGAAAGAAGTGAGTGGGAGGAAAGTACAACTTGATGAGGTAACTGTACCTTCTCCCTTATTGGAAAGTAGTTCATCACATAAATCTGTTCCTGTGACTACTACACCAATTAGTGAGGAAGCTAATGATGATGATCATGTAACTTCAGATCAAGTTACTACCGAACCTTGTAGGTAAACCAGAGTGAGATCCGCACCAGAGTGGTACGGTAATCCTGTTCTGGAGGTCATGTTACTTGACCATGACGAACCTATGAACTATGAGGAAGCGATGATGAGCCCAGATTCCGCAAAATGGTTTAAAGCCATGAAATCTGAGATGGGATCCATGTATGAGAACAAAGTATGGACTTTGATTGACTTGCCCAATGATTGGCAAGCCATTGAGAATAAATGGATCTACAAGAGGAAGACGGACGCTGATAGTAGTGTTACTATCTACAAAGCTAGAATTGTCGCAAAAAGGTTTTTGACAAGTTCAAGGTGTTGACTACGATGAGAGTTTCTCACTCGTATCTATGCTTAAGTCTGTCCGAATCATGTTAGCAATTGCCGCATTTTATGAAATCTGGCAAATGGAGAAACAAAACTGCATTCCTTAATGGATTTATTAAAGAAGAGTTGTATATGATGCAACTAGAACGTTTTGTCAATCCTAAAGGTACTAACAAAATATGCAAGCTCCAGCGATCCATCTATGGACTGGTGCAAGCATCTCGGAGTTGGAATATACGCTTTGATAAGTTGATCAAAGCATATAGTTTTATACAGACTTGTGGTGAAGCCTGTATTTACAAGAAAGTGAGTGGGAGCACTACGATATTTCTGATAAGGATATGTGAATGACATATTGTTGATCGGAAATAATGTAGAATTATTCTGCAAAGCATAAAGGAGTGTTTGAAAGGAGTTTTTCAAAGAAAGACCTCGGTGAAGCTGCTTACATATTGAGCATCAAGATCTATAGAGATAGATCAAGATGCTTGATAAGTTTTTTCAATGAGTACATACCTTGATAAGATTTTGAAGTAGTTCAAAATGGAACAGTCAAAGAAAGAGTTCTTGCCTGTGTTACAAGGTGTGAAATTGAGTAAGACTCAAAGCCCGACCATGGCGGAAGATAGAAAGAGAATGAAAGTCATTCCCTATGCCTCAGCCATAGGTTCTATAAAGTATGCCATGCAATGTACCAGATCTATTGTATACCCTACATTGATTTTGGCAAGGGAGTACAATAATGATCTAGGAGTAGATCACTAGACATCGGTCAAAATTATCCTTAGTGGAATAAGGATATGTTTCTCGATTATGGAGGTGACAAAAGTTTCGTCGTAAAAGGATTACGTCGATACAAGTTTTTGGCACTGATCCAAATGACTCTAAGTCTTCATCTGGATACATATTGAAAGTGGGAGCAATTATCTAAAGTAGCTCCGTGCAGAGCATTGTAGACATAGAAATTTGCAAAATACATACGGATCTGAATTTTGGCAGACTCGTTGACTAAGCTTCTCTCACAAGCAAAACATGATCACACCTTAGTACTCATTGGGTGTTAATCACATATAGATGTGAACTAGATTACTGACTCTAGTAAACCCTTTGAGTGTTGGTCACATGACGATGTGAACTATGGGTGTTAATCACATGGTGATGTGAACTATTGATGTTAAATCACATGGCGATGTGATCTAGATTATTGACTCTAGTGCAAGTGGGAGACTGAAGGAAATATGCCCTAGAGGCAATAATAAAGTTATTATTTATTTCCTTATTTCATGATAAATGTTTATTATTCATGCTAGAATTGTATTAACCGGAAACATAATACATGTGTGAATACATAGACAAACAAAGTGTCACTAGTATGCCTCTACTTGACTAGCTCGTTAATCAAAGATGGTTATGTTTCCTAACCATAGACATGTGTTGTCATTTGATTAACGGGATCACATCATTAGGAGAATGATGTGATTGACATGACCCATTCCATTAGCTTAGCACCCGATCGTTTAGTATGTTGCTATTGCTTTCTTCATGAGTTATACATGTTCCTATGACTATGAGATTATGCAACTCCCGTTTGCCGGAGGAACACTTTGTGTGCTACCAAACGTCACAACGTAACTGGGTGATTATAAAGGAGCTCTACAGGTGTCTCCAATGGTACATGTTGGGTTGGCGTATTTCGAGATTAGGATTTGTCACTCCGATTGTCGGAGAGGTATCTCTGGGCCCTATCGGTAATGCACATCACTCAATCCTTGCAAGCATTGCAACTAATGAGTTAGTTGCAGGATGATGTATTACGGAACGAGTAAAGAGACTTGCCGGTAACGAGATTGAACTAGGTATTGAGATACCGACGATCGAATCTCGGGCAAGTAACATACCGATGACAAAGGGAACAACGTATGTTGTTATGCGGTCTGACCGATAAAGATCTTCGTAGAATATGTGGGAGCCAATATGAGCATCCAGGTTCCGCTATTGGTTATTGACCGGAGACGTGTCTCGGTCATGTCTACATTGTTCTTGAACCCGTAGGGTCCGCACGCTTAAGGTTTCGATGACAGTTATATTATGAGTTTATGAGTTTTGATGTACCGAAGGAGTTCGGAGTCCCGGATGAGATCGGGGACATGATGAGGAGTCTCGAAATGGTCGAGACGTAAAGATTGATATATTGGACGACTATATTCGGACATCGGAAAGGTTCCGAGTGATTCGGGTATTTTTCGGAGTACCAGAGAGTTACGGAAATACGTATTGGGCCTTATTGGGCCATATGGGAAAGAAGGAAAAGGGCCTCAAGGGTGGCCGCACCCCTCCCCTTGGTCTGGTCCGAATTGGACTAGGGAAGAGGGGCGCCCCTTCCTTCCTTCTCCTTTTCCCTTCCTCTTTTCCTATTCCATATGGGCGGTGGAATCCTACTAGGACTAGGGAGTCCTAGTAGGACTCCACACTTGGCGCGCCCCCTCCAAGGGCCGGCCTCCTCCCCCCTTGCTCCTTTATATACGGGGGCAGGGGGGCACCTCTAGACACACAAGTTGATCTCCAAGATCGTTCTCTTAGCCGTGTGCGGTGCCCCCTTCCACCATAGTCCTCGATAATATTGTAGTGGTGCTTAGGCGAAGCCCTGCGATAGTAGAACATCAAGATCATCACCACGCCGTCGTGCTGACAGAACTCTTCCCCGACACTTTGCTGGATCGTAGTCCGGGGATCATCATCAAGCTAAACGTGTGCTAGAACTCGGAGATGCCGTAGTTTCGGTGCTTGATCGATCGGGCCGTGAAGACGTACGACTACATCAACCGCGTTGTCATGACGCTTCCGTTGTCGGTCTACGAGGGTACGTAGATTACACTCTCCCCTCTCGTTGCTATGCATCACCATGATCTTGCGTGTGCGTAGGAAATTTTTTGAAATTACTACGTTCCCCAACACAAATCGACTGGGATATCTCCCTCAGAGTTGCATCTCAAAGAATATTCCAAGTGAAGAATAAGTTCCGCTCAAAGGCGAATGCAAGCACATGCAGAAGATAAACCAAGATCGGATAAAATCTCAAAAGTTTCAGGATGAAGATAAAAGTACTCGGGCGTCAGGACTGAAGGAGTTTAACGGTTACAAAAACCACTCGGCATTCCGAGGAAAATTTAAAGCAAGTTTAAGTATCAAGTTTGTTCACTCGGCAGGAGGAGGACTCGCAGGCTCGACGAACTCGTCCAAATCAATCCTGTCAGCGATCCGAGTGGCGGCAGCAATGAAAGTCTCCATGAAGGACTGGAGGTCGTGCCTTTTTGTGTTGGCGACCTTGATCGCCGTCAGCTTCTCTTCTCGAGCTTCTTTGTAGTGGACCCTGACCAGTGACAGAGCTACGTCAGCACCGCATCGAGCAGAGGACTTCTTCCATTCCTGCACTCGACCAGGGACCTCATTGAGTCGAGCCATCAGAGACTCGAGATCATTCTGAAGCATTGCCCTGGGCCAGAGTGATCCATCAATGCGTGACACCGCCACCTTCAGACGGGCAAGATAACTTGTAACACTGGCGACGCGGGATTCCAGTCAAAGCACATTCATGGCAGCCTCGTCGCCGACTGGAGAAAGGATAGGGTCCAAGCCCGTCTCGATCCGTCCAGTCCCCTCTTCAAAGTTTTGGCAGAATTCTGCAGAGTCAAGGAGTTAATGAGTCGACTGGTCAGGACTAACTTGCAAACAGTAAAACAGTCGGGTAAAAAGGGGGTACCTTCGAGCATAAGAAAGAGTTTCTTGGCGAGAGCTTTCAGATAAGCCTCCAAATCGTTCCTCCTACGAGTCATGCTTTCCAGATGGTCGTTCAGAGCCACTTTATCTTTTTTCAGACGAGTCACCTCTCGATTGGATTCAGTGAGAGATGACTTCAACTTGTTGATTTCTTCCTCTAGCGCTCCGACCGAAGCCAGTTTCTGGTCAACAAGGACAGTCTTCTCCTGAGCCTCCTTCTGTGCAGCTGCAAGGTCCAAGTCCTTTTTCTCCAGGGCCAGCCTCATTTTCTCTGCAAAATACACATTTAGATCAAACAGAAGAATGAAGAGATAACTTCAAGGATGGCCAAGATAAGCAGTCGACAGGTCATTACCTTCCGTACCAGCGACTTCATCTTGAGCCTTCTTTAAGTTCCGTTGAGCCAACTCCAGGTCAAGGTTGAGTTGCCTCTGCTTTTCCTCAAATTCGGTGAACTTGGAGATAAGCGTACAAGAATTCTACAGTGAGTAAAAGACATATCAATCGACAAGATCAAAGATTATTTACTTCCGAATGAATAAAACTGCAAGACTACTCAGACCCCAACCGAGTGCCAGCAGTCGACTGCGGTCTCGGGGACTACACCCAGTGGGTACACTTAGCGTGCCCCCACTAGTTCTAATTCCACTCGGCTGGTCCGCCCAGACCAAGTACAAAAAAGAAAGAAAGAAGTGCTCAGACCCCAACCGACTGCCAGCAGTCGACTATGGTCTCGGGGACTACACCCAGTGGGTGCACTTGGCGTGCCCCCACTGGTTCAGATTCCACTCGGCCGGTCTGCCCAAGCCGAGTAAAAAAGATGATAAAGCACCTAGTGGGTGTACAATCTTGAAGTACAAGACAATGAAAGATTGCGCGAAGGAAAATATTCATGTAGCATATCCTAAAAGAACAACTTCAGTCGGGAGTTAACTTACCTGGACATTGGCTCGAAGAGCCGCGCTGGCGTCATAAGCAGCCTGACTGCTTTCGTGCACCGCCTTCACCCGCTCCATCATTATGCCAGCCTGACGAATGGCCTCCGCAGCGGCGTCCAACTGGCTTTCTGGAACATGATGAGTGGCAAAGAAGGGGATGGATGGTCCAGATGCAGCGGCTTGGAGATCTGAGGCATGAAGTTGGATGGTCGAAACAAGCTCTGGTGCAGTCAATGATGCGGGGCGCGCACTTGACACTGGGTCAACAAAGGTTACAAAAATCTTACTCGCATCTTCGAGCTGTTGAACTACCCGCTCCGCCGCCGGCTCCGACTGGGATGTCTTGCTAGCTATTGCCTTCTTCTTCCTGGGCCTAGGCGGCACGTCCTCGTCATCATCCGGAAGCTCAATGACATTGGGAGGGGCTGCAAAGAAATCAGTTGACCCTAGATGAGTCACCAGAATTTAATCGACCATACAATCGAGAACAAGATCACGAGAATTGTACCCAGGTTGGAGGTGACTGCATCTTCCATGTCCTCGTCTTCATACTGGCGAGTGGGAGTCCCAGAGGTGGCATCTCTGCAAATTTCAATATTCAGTCGGTCACGTTTGTTACACCGAGTCAACCAAAGAATCAGGTCAGACTATTACCCAGAGATAGTAGGAATGACCATTTTGATCTTGGGCAAAGCCTTCAGAGGTTTGGATGACATGGCCTTCAGTGGTTTTGGAGATGGAGGAGGTGCAACTTTTGATTGCTTCGGTGTCTTCTCAGTCGGCACTGGAGAGGATGTCCGATGACGCTTTGAAGACTGCCCAGTCGGTGCGGCCACCGTGGCGTGGAGGCTTTCCGGGTCGTGAGTGTGCTTGGACCTTTTTTCTCTGCGAGGAGGCGAGTCGACCTCTTCTTAGTCACTCGGGTCGCCGCTCTCCTCACCATCCTCCTCGCCCGAGTGCCACTCGCCGCTATCGCCTCCACTCGGCTCCTCCTCCTCCGAGTCCTGCTCCTGCTCTCCGTTGGGCATTGAATACATCTCAGTAAGAGCCTGAAAGGTAACAAGCAAAGCAAAAAACAGCTAGTCGTCAACAGGCGGTTACATGATTAATCAAAAAAGTACTCGGCAATCCAGAGTCAGACCTCGTCTGGCTGGCGCGAATTGTCGAATGGAGCGACCCTCCTGGACCCCCTGGGGTTATCCTTGTTGTCTGTGATGCCTCTCAGCCACTTCTCCACCGTGCCCTCGTCGATCTCCTCCGGGTGGATCTGAGTGGAATCCGCAATGCCCGAGTACATCCACATTGGATGATCGCGAGCTTGGAGCGGTTGGATGCGTCGATTGAGGAATACCTCCAGCAGATCCATACCGGTCATGCCGTCCCGGACGAGTTGGACCACCTGCTCGACCAACACCTTCACCTGTGCTCTCTCCTCTGGGATCACTTTCAATGCGGAATGCTTCTCGACCCGAGCCATGGAAAAGGCAGGGAGCCCAGTCGACTGACCTGGAGTCAGCTGGTCTTTACAATAAAACCAGGTCGACTGCCAACCCCGGACCGACTCGGGAAGGATCATGGCTGGGAAAGTGCTTTTGTTCCTCATCTGAATCCCAAGACCCCCGTACATCTAAATCACGTGTGTTTTCTTGTCACTCGGATTGGCCTTCTTGACCGACTGAGAACGGCAAGTGAAAATGTGCTTGAAAAGACCCCAGTGTGGCCTACCACCTAAGAAGTTCTCGCACATGGATACGTAGGCGGCAAGATATACGATGGAGTTGGGATTGAAATGGTGAAGTTGTGCTCCAAAGAAGTTCAGGAATCCCCGGAAGAAAGGATGGGGAGGCAGAGAAAATCCACGGTCAACATGAGTTGCAAGGAGAACGCACTCACCATCACGCGGATGCGGTTCGGTCTCTCATTCCGAGAGCCGTGCCGATTCATGGGGAATCACCCCCCCCCCCTCGACCAGATCATTGATGTCATCTTGGCTGATCGTAGACCGGATCCAGCCGCGCGGCAGGCCGGATCTCGACAAGGATCTGCCCCGGCTGGACCTCTTTCCCTTCGCCTTCGTCATCGCCTTCTTTGCACGCTCCAAGGCCACCGTCTTCTCCTTCCCCATGGTCGCAGGCGAAGCTCGAACGGAGCAGCGGCACTGAGGGCGGAGGTGGAGATGGCAGAGAAAGCAGAAGAGAAAGGAAGAAAATGGAGGAACGTTGTGCACGAAATCCAATCTGGCACCTTATATGGGACCGCTTCTGAGTGGCTAACATGTGGGGCCAGACGATCCAATCAAATCCCGCAACAATCGCGGGCGAGGTACGTGGCAAAAAAGGTGGCGTGGTGATCGAGGTGGCCTCGCCTCGTCCCATCCGATTACTGCGGACTCCTCCGTCTCGCGCGCTTCCCCAAATACAAAATCCCACAATATCTGTGCACAACAAGGCAACTTGTCAGGCGGAGGATCGTTTCCATATCGACACTCAGAGCATTGCAGCAAAAGTTCACTCGGCAGAAACCAAGAATTGATCAAGGCGACTGAGAAGAAGTTAGGATCATCATAATTTTTCGGTTGATCGCAAATAAGATGATGCCGAAGCATGGAAATTGAATCAGAAGAATTCTTAACTCCTTCCCACTCAAGCCCCGAACCATTCGGGGGCTAATGATGAAGCTATGTACCTAGGGTAGGGTCACAGGTCTGACCTAGACGCCCTCCCCAAGGTCACCGCCCTAAAGCCAGAAGCATTCGAGGGGTATCATCATCCACTCGACTAAAGACATTCCACTCAGAAGAATCTATGACACTCGACCATCACAGAAGCTACTCGACGTACAAAAGATCTAAAGCCACTCTGCACAAACAATGGTCGAGCATTTACTCATAGAATTAATTGTCATTTATATCACTTAATTGCTAGCGTTACCAGTAACGTTCCACTCTTAATGTACATTGAAACCTGTGTAACGGAGGGGAGCTGGGGTCCTCGCGCACTCTATATAAGCCACCCCCTCCTCTGGGACAAGGTTCGCATCTTTTGTAAACTCACACACGCATACAATCCAGTCGACCGCCTCTGGGCACCGAGACGTAGGGTTGTTACTTACTCCGCGAAGGGCCTGAACTCATAAACTCGTGTGTACAACTACTCCATAGCTAGGATCTTGCCTCCTCATACCTACCCCCCATTCTACTGTCAGTCTTAGATCCACGACAGGCCAGGCACGGGCCTCGCGGGCCGGCGGCGGTCGCCATGTGGCGGGTGCCGGTTGGCTGCGGGCGGCGCCGAGGACGCGTCCGGTCTGATCCGTACGTGTCCGGTGGCGGAGAGGAAGCGGGGCTAGGGTTTGTCTGCGCGAAAAATCGGGGAGGGGCACCTATTTATAGGTAGGAGGAGGTAGGAGTGTCCAAATGGAGTGTAGTTTTCGCCCACACGATCGTGGTCCGACGACGGAGGACATGAGGGTGGTTTGGATGGGTTATTGGGCCATTTTGGAGGGGCGTTGGGCTGCAACACACAAGAGGCTTTCCCGGTTACCCAGTTAACCGTTGGAGTATCAAACGGACTCCAAATGGCACGAAATTTGGCAGGCGGTCTACCGGTGGTATACCAAGGCCACTTGGAAAATCTCGGTCCATTCCGAGAACGTTTAACACCCGATCACGAAAAGAGACAAAAGGGGTACGCCAGTGCGCGTGGGAGTGTTGGATTGCGAAACAGACAACGGGGAAAATGCTCGGATGCATGAGACGAACACGTATGCAAATGAGATGCACATGATGACATGATATGAAATGCATGACATGAACAAAATTCAAAAAGAAGACAAAAACCCAACCACGAAGGGAATCTCATAACTTAGAGCCGAAAAAGGCAAGAGTTGGAGTTACAAATATGGCAAGTTACATCCGGGGTGTTACAATTATTTTCATGAGCCACAAGCATACAATTTTTATTACTCCCCACATAAGCAAATTTCTTCTCATGAATAGTAGTGGGAGAAAACTCAACAAAATAACTATCATGTGAGGCATAATCCAATTGAAAGTTAAAATCATGATGACAAGTTTCATGGATATCATTATTCTTTAAAGCATACATGTCATCACAATAATCATCATAGATAGCAACTTTGTTCTCATAATCAATGGAACCTCTTCCAAAATAGTGGAATCATTACTAAATAAAGTCATGACCTCTCCAAATCCACTTTTATAATTATCACAATAAGATTCAACATCCTCCAAAATAGTGGGATCATTACTTCCTAAAGTTGGCACTCTTCCAAACCCACTTTCATCAATATAATCATCATAAATAGGAGGCATGCTATATCAAAATAAATTTGCTCATCAAAACTTGGGGGACAAAAAATATCATCTTCATCAAACATAGCATCCCCAAGCTTGTGTCTTTGCATATCATTAGCATCATGGATATTCAAAGAATTCATACTAACAACATTGCAATCATGCTCATCATCCAAAGATTTAGTGCCAAACATTCTAATGAATTCTTCTTCTAACACTTTGGCACAATTATTGGAATCCTTATTTTCATGAAAGACATTAAAAAGATGAAGCATATGAGGTATCCTCAATTCCATTTTTTTAATTTTCTTTTATAAACTAAACTAATGATAAAACAAAAAACAAAAAAGATTCGATTGCAAGATCTAAAGATATAGCTTCAAGCGGTAACCTCCCCGGCAACGGCGCCAGAAAAGAGCTTGATGTCTACTACACAAACTTCTTCTTGTAGACGTTGTTGGGCCTCCAAGTGCAGAGGTTTGTAGGACAGTACCAAATTTCCCTCAAGTGGATGACCTAAGGTTTATCAATCCGTGGGAGGCGTAGGATGAAGATGGTCTCTCTCAAGCAACCCTACAACCAAATAAGAAAGAGTCTCGTGTGTCCCCAACAAACCCAATACAATGGTAAATTGTATAGGTGCACTAATTCAGCGAAGAGATGGTGATACAAGTGCAATATGGATAGTAGATAATGGTTTTTGTAATCTGAAAATCTAAAAACAGCAAGGTAACTAATGATAAAAGTGAGCACAAACGGTATTGCAATGCGTTGAAACAAGGCCTAGGGTTCATACTTTCACTAGTGCAAGTCCTCTCAAAAATAATAACATAATTGGATCATATAACTATCCCTCAACATGCAACAAAGAGTCACTCCAAAGTCACTAATAGCGGAGAACAAACGAAGAGATTATGGTAGGGTACGAAACCATCTCAAAGTTATCCTTTCTGATCGATCTATTCAAGAGTCCTTAGTAAAATAACATGAAGCTATTCTTTCCGTTCAATCTATCACAGAGATCATGCTAGAATAACACCTTAAGACACAAATCAACCAAAACCCTAATGTCACCTAGATACTCCAATGTCACTTCAAGATTCTGTGGGTATGATTATACGATAGGCATCACACAATCTCAGATTCATCTATTCAACCAACACAAAGAACCTCAAAGAGTGCCCCAAAGTTTCTACCGGAGAGTCAAGACGAAAACGTGTGCCAACCCCTATGCATAAGTTCACGAGGTCACGGAACTCACAAGTTGATCACCAAAACATACATCAAGTGGATCACATGATATCCCATTGTCACCACAGATAATCACGTGCAAGACATACATCAAGTGTTCTCAAATCCTTAAAGACTCAATCCGATAAGACAACTTCAAAGGGAAAACTCAATCCATTACAAGAGAGTAGAGGGGGAGAAACATCATAAGATCCAAATATAATAGCAAAGCTCGCGGTACATCATGATCGTATCACCTCAAGAACACGAGAGAGAGAGAGAGAGAGAGATCAAACACATAGCTACTGGTACATACCCTCAGCCTCGAGGGATAAATACTCCCTCCTCGTCATGGAGAGCACCGGGATGATGAAGATGGCCACCGGAGAGGGATTCCCCCTCTCCGACAGGGTGGCGGAACGGGTCTAGATTGGTTTTCGGTGGCTATGGAGGCTTCTGGCGGCGGAACTCCCGACCTATTCTGCTCCCCGATGTTTTTAGGGTATATGGATATATATATATATAGGCGAAAGAAGTCGGTTAGGGGAGCCACGAGGGGCCCACGAGGGTGGGGGGCGCGCCTCCCTGCCGCGTGGCCACCTCAAAGCTTCCTTGACTTCAACTCCAAGTCTCTTGGATCACGTTCGTTCCAAAAATCACGCTCCTGAAGGTTTCATTCCGTCTGGACTCCGTTTGATATTCCTTTTCTACGAAACACTGAAACAAGGGGAAAACAGAAATTGGCACTGGGCTCTGGGTTAATAGGTTAGTCCCAAAAATAATATAAAAGTGCATAATAAAGCCCATAAACATCCAAACAGATAATATAAGAGCATGGAACAATCAAAAATTATAGATACGTTGGAGACGTATCATCTCCCTCTACCTCCCCTGGTCCGATCCGACGAGGGTCGTGACAACTTGGTATCAGAGACTCGTACGATCCGCCACCGCGCCTCACTCCCTCGATCTGATTGTAAAATCCATCGCGAAAGGTGTTGGGTTGCTCTGGCGATCCGATGCCAAATCATGAGCGGGGTAGGCTTGATTTGGGGCGGCCACGACGGCGCCGTCGTCGACTCCATCGGCCCAGACCAAGTTCATGCTCCAAGCCATGGAGGGGGTACATAAAACCTTGGAGGAATTACTTGCCAAATTTTCATCGCTCTCGACCGAGGTGCGGCAACTTAGCACTCAGGTGGCTGATTTCGGCGAGGGATTGGATACGGTCAAGCGAAGACAGGCAACAGACGCGACGACACGGGCGGCTCCTTCGTCCTCCACCGTGCATCCAGTCGCGTTGTTGGTCAACAAGGGACCCCAACTCCTCAATGTTCCATATCGCCCACCGCTCGTTCCTGTTCGTCGCGATGAGCACCAGGAACATAAAGTCTCGCCACCGCAGTCACGGCGCCCCAATTATCGTCACAAGCCGCCGAAGCATGACTTCCCTCGGTTCGGTGGTGATGCCACGCGCCTCTGTTTTGACCTCTGCCACACCTATTTTGAGTTGTATCAGACACCGCCGGAGCATTGGGTCAGTACGGCCGTGCTCTACATGGATGGTCATGCATCACTCTGGTGTCAGGCGTACAAGCGTATGCATGGTCTGGGTGATTGGCTCACATTCATGGAAGCAGTTCAAGCAGAATTTGGGCAGGACGAATTCGATGCTCTGCTGCATCGCCTCCATCACCTCAGGCAGACCTCCACTGTTGCTGACTACAGATTTTCCTTCGAGGCAATTATGTACCACCTAATCGCTCTGGACCCATCCTTGAATCAGAAGTTCTTTGTCTCAGAGTTTATCATCGATCTACGGGATGAGGTCCGCATAGGAGTGCGCCAGCATGCGCCGACAAGCGTTTCCAGAGCAGCAGCACTTGCCCGGTTTCAGGAGGAAGAATCTGAACACTGCAAGTCACGGGGTCGTCCACCAGTATATACTCGCGCCATCCCTCCACCACCGATGCCCGCAATGGCTCCTGGACCAGTACAACCCCACATCGATGGTGCTAAGTGAGGCCCGTATGATTTTGGCCGCGAACGACAACTATGGAAATTCAGGCGAGCCAATGGCCTGTGTTTTAAGTGCGACGATAAGTATTCCCGGGAACACAAGTGTAACAAGGTGGGTCAGCTTCTGACCATTGAGGTGGGCGATCATGGTGAGCTTCTATCGGATGATGCCATACGTGCTCTTGAGCTGCTGGATGAAAATACAGAAGAAGAAACAATTTGCTGTCAAATTTCCGTGCATGCCGTAGCAGGAACAGAGTCGTCGGGCACAATGAGGTTAAGACATTAGTTGGCAATCAGGTAATGTTGTTGCTGGTGGATTCGGGCAATACCCACACGTTCATCAATTCAGCGTTTGCAGAGCGTGCCGGTAGTAAAATTCAGAATGTCAATCCTGTCATAGTGAGGGTAGCTAGCGGAGAAATCCTGCAGTCCAAGCAACAAGTATCTCAATTACAGTGGTGGTGTCAGGGACACACTTTCAGCACCGATATGCGGTTGCTTGAGCTCGGCGCTTATGATGCAATTTTGGGAGTCGACTAGCTCGCTCAATTCAGTCCTATGAACTTTCATTGGTGACTCAAGACCATGGAATTCAGACACGCTCATATGAACATCAAACTGCAAGGTGTGCGTACTCTGACAGAGCCGACATTGATAGAGATACATGCCGAGCAGTTGACTAAGTGGATTCAAGGAAATGAAGTGTGGGCATTGTCAGTATTGCATCCTGGGCACAAACCAGAGTTATCTGACAATCACACTGTTGGAAATATGCCCTAGAGGCAATAATAAAAGCATTATTATTATATTTCCTTGTTCATGATAATTGTCTTTATTCATGCTATAATTGTGTTATCCGGAAATCGTAATACATGTGTGAATAACAGACATCAACATGTCCCTAGTGAGCCTCTAGTTGACTAGCTCGTTGATCAACAGATAGTCATGGTTTCCTGACTATGGACATTGGATGTCATTGATAACGAGATCACATCATTAGGAGAATGATGTGATGGACAAGACCCAAACTTAAACATAGCACAAGATCGTATAGTTCGTTTGCTAGAGTTTTCCAATGTCAAAGTATCTTTTCCTTAGACCATGAGATCGTGTAACTCCCGGATACCGTAGGAGTGCTTTGGGTATACCAAACGTCACAACGTAACTGGGTGACTATAAAGGTAGACTACGGGTATCTCCGAAAGTGTCTGTTGGGTTGACATGGATCGAGACTGGGATTTGTCACTCCGTATGACGGAGAGGTGTCGCTGGGCCCACTCGGTAATGCATCATCATAATGAGCTCAAAGTGACCAAGTGTCTGGTCACGGGATCATGCATTACGGTACGAGTAAAGTGACTTGCCGGTAACGAGATTGAACGAGGTATTGGGATACCGACGATCGAATCTCGGGCAAGTAACATATCGATTGACAAAGGGAATTGCATACGGGGTTGATTGAATCCTCGACATCGTGGTTCATCCGATGAGATCATCGTGGAGCATGTGGGAGCCAACATGGGTATCCAGATCCCGCTGTTGGTTATTGACTGGAGAGTCGTCTCGGTCATGTCTGCTTGTCTCCCGAACCCGTAGGGTCTACACACTTAAGGTTCGGTGACGCTAGGGTTGTGAAGATATGTATATGCAGTAAACCCGAATGTTGTTCGGGGTCCCGGATGAGATCCCGGACGTCACGAGGAGTTCCGGAATGGTCCGGAGGTAAAGAATTATATATAGGAAGTGCTGTTTCGGGCATCGGGACAAGTTTCGGGGTTATCGGTATTGTACCGGGACCACCGGAAGGGTCCCGGGGGTCCACCGGGTGGGGCCACCTATCCCGGAGGGCCCCATGGGCTGAAATAGGAGGGGACCCAGCCCATAGTGGGCTGGGGCGCCAGCCCTACTAGGCCCATGCGCCTAGGGTTTCCACCAAGGAGGAGTCCAAGTGGTGGAAGGCACCCCGAGGTGCCTTGGGGGGGAGGGAAACCCTCCCCTGGCCGCCGCACCTAGGAGATCAGATCTCCTAGGCTGCGCACCAACCCCCCCTGGCACCCCTATATATAGTGGGGGGGAGAGGAGGGATTTCACACCAGCCCCTGGCGCCTCCCTCTCTCCCCGTTACGTCTCTCTCTCGTAGTCACGGCGAAGCCCTGCTTCTGTGACGCCCTGCATCCACCACCACGCCGTCGTGCTGCTGGATCTTCATCAACCTCTCCTCCCCCCTTGCTGGATCAAGAAGGAGGAGACGTTTCCCGTCCCGTACGTGTGTTGAACGCGGAGGTGCCGTCCGTTCGGCGCTGGTCATCGGTGATTTGGATCACGTCGAGTACGACTACATCATCACCGTTCTTTTGAACGCTTCCGTGCGCCATCTACAAAGGTATGTAGATGCATCCGATGACTCGTTGCTAGATGAACTCCTAGATGATCTTGGTGAAACGAGTAGGAAAAATTTTGTTTTCTGCAACGTTCCCCAACACACACACCCCCACAGTTGCAAGCTCTCTTGGATGAATATGCTGACATTTTTCATGAACCAACCACATTACCACCACACCGTGAGTTCGATCACGCTATTCATCTCAAGCCCGGCTGCTCTCCACCCAATGTCCGGCCGTACCGTTACTCGCCACTCCAGAAGGACGAAATAGAGCGTCAGGTTGCAGAGATGCTAAAAGCTGGCCTCATCACTACGAGCATCAGTCCCTTTGCTGCACCTGTTTTGCTCATGAAGAAGAAAGACGGTACCTGGCGTTTCTGTATAGATTATCGCCGGCTCAATGACATTACCATCAAGAACAAGTTCCCGTTGCTTGTCATTGATGAGCTCCTTGACGAACCGGCTGGCGCAAGTATTTCTCCAAGATTGATCTACGGGCAGGCTACCATCAAATACGGATGCGCCCAGAAGATGAACCAAAAACGGCATTCAAAACTCACCACGGCCACTTCTAATTTCGTGTGATGCCCTTCGGGATGACGAATGGCCCACCCACTTTCCAGTCTCTATTGGAAAAGGCAGTGCCTAGGAGGCGCTAGGCAATGGCCAAACGCCTCGCCTAGGGCATAAATGGAGGTCTAGGCAGGGCAAGGAAGGAATTGCCTACCCAAGCAAGAAATCATGCCACATACTACACTAATATGCCAAACGGTTTATATTCCAATGTTAGTAGATGGTAAATAACTTATTTATATGCCCTAAACTAATATCAACACTCATATAATAATCACAAATACACTACGAATAAAAACTATATTACCGCCTAGGCCATGCCTAGGGCGCTTAGGCACCAGCTAGGCACTAGGCGAAGGCCAACCGCCTCGCTTACGCCTACCGCTTTTTCCATCCTTTTCCAGTGCTTGATGAATTATGTCCTTGCACCAGGAACACGCAAGTATGTCATCGTTTTCCTGGATAACATATTCACTTACAGTCAATCACTTGACGAGCATCTACTGCACCTACGAGAAGTGTTTGCTTTGTTGCATCACCATCAACTCTATGCGAAGTTATCCAAGTGCTCATTCGCTCAAACATCAATCAATTATTTGGGTCATGTAATATCAGCGAAGGGGGTGGCCACTGAAATAGATAAGACTGATGCTATTCAATATTGGCCACAACCGTCTTCCCCAACTAAATTAAGGGCTTTTCTGGGCCTCACTGGCTACTACCGTAAATTTGTCAAGAACTACAACATTATCACAAAACCACTGACATCTCTCTTGAGCAAGAAAGGTTTTGTTTGGACCGATGCAGCAACAACAGCTTTTCTGGAACTGAAACATGCCATGGTCACAACACCGGTGCTCGCCCTGCCCAATTTTTCCTTGCCATTTACAGTGGAAACAGATGCATGTGACACCGGGATTGGAGCAATATTATCTCAACAAGGCCACCCGATCGCTTTCCTCAGTCGCGCGCTCGGGGTCAACAACCTGAAACTCTCTGTCTACGAAAAGGAATTCCTTGCAGTAATGATGGCCATTGATCGCTGGCGCCCCTACCCGCAGCGAGGTCAATTCACTATTCTGACATATCACAAAAGTCTCTGCATGCTCGGGGAACAACAACTTGGCTCAGAAGTTCAGCGCAAGGCCATGGCCAAGCTGAGAGGTCTTCAGTTTAAATTCAAATACAGACGAGGCATTGACAATAATGCGGCGGACTCTTTGTCCCGTGTCGGCCATTTGTTCACAGTGACAGCATCATCCACTTGTCAGCCTTCCTAGATACAAGAGGTTCATAATTCCTATCAAACTGATGCCAAAGCAACTGAGTTACTCCAAGCATTGATTGTTCATAGTCCGGACGATCATGGTCACGAACTGGATAGGGGTATGATCAAGTACAAAGGCCGTTTATGGATTGATGACAATGCTGCATTACAAACCAAATTAATCGGCGAGTTGCACTCAGCAACAGTGGGAGGTCACTCAGGGATCCGGCCTACTTATCTCAGACTGAAGAATCTGTTTTATTGGCCTGGGATGAAACTTCAGGTGGAAGAATTTGTGAAGCAGTGCGCGGTCTGTCAACACGCGAAGCATGAGCACACACATCCCTCGGGCACTCTGCAACCTTTACCAATACATGCTCGTGCTTGGAGTGACGTCACAATGGATTTCATCGAAGGTCTGCCGCGATCAGAGGGCGTGGATGTTATCCTTGTAGTGGTGCATCGTTTGACCAAATATGCGCATTTCATGGCGCTGCATCACCCTTTCACAGCTCCGCTGGTGGTTCAGTTTTCCTCGACGACGTCGTCAAGCTGCATGGGGTGCCAGACTCAATTGTTTCTGACCGGGATAAGATTTTCACGAGCGCATTTTGGAGGGAGTTGTTCGCGCTCGTCGGCACCAAGCTGCTATACACCACAACCTATCATCCTCAGACGGATGGGCAGAGTGAGCGTGTCAACCAGTGCCTAGAGCATTACTTACGTTGTGCTGTCCATGACACGCCGCATCGCTGGAAGCATTGGCTGCACATGGCAGAATTCTGATACAATTCCAGCCATCACAGTGCTCTTGGGTGCACGCCATTCAAGGCCCTCTATGGTGTGGAACCCAATTTCGGAGCCCTTCCAAATCTGTTCACAGTCAAGACACCGGAATCCATCCTGGAACTAGCCGCCGAGCACCAACAATTTACGGACATGCTGAAAGCACACCTCCTCTGTGCCCAACAACGGATGAAGCATCACACGGACCGCAAACGTACAGAGAGGGAATTCACAGTGGGGGAGCAGGTCCTTCTAAAATTGCAGCCATATGTGCAGTCCTCCGTCGTCAGTCGGCCATGCCCGGAGCAGGTCCTTCTGAAATTGCAGCCATATGTGCAATCCTCCGTCGTCAGTCGGCCATGCCTCAAACTTGCTTACAAGTTCTTTGGCCTCTACAAGATCATCAGTTGGGTGGGATCGACATCCTACAAGCTCGAATTGCCCCCGGAAAGCAAAATTCACCCGGTTTTCCATGTGTCGCAGCTCAAGCCGTCCACGCCGGACTACTCTCCAGTCTTTAATCAGCCGCCGGCGCCACCTGATCTCACAATTGGCAACTTGGTGCCGCAAGCCATCTTGGAGCGTCGTTTGGTCAAGCAGGGGAACACGCGATTCTGCAGGTCTTGGTTCATTGGCGCACCTTGTCGCCGGCGAGCGCGACATGGGAGAACTACAATGTTCTGCGGCAGCGTTTTTCGGACATCGATCTCGTCGCGGGAGCTCCTTCCCAAGGAGGGGCGAATGTCACGCCCTCCTCTCCTGCTGCAACCATAGACAAGACGGCGGACAGCAAGGCACCCTGGTGCGACTACGGGAGAAGAACGACAAGGGCCCACGTGCAAAGGATGAAGACTAGTCTTCAGTTAGGTGGGTGTGTATGACTAGTGGGGCCCAGGACCATCAGGGTTATATGCGTGTGTGAGGCCATAGGCCGGGCAGCTTGTATTCTGAATTCAGTCGAACTCTGTACTCTCTCTCTTGCTGAACAAGTCCCTCACCTGTCCTTCGTCTACCTCGATCCCCTTCTCCTTGATCTCCCTCTACCTCCCCTGGTCCGATCCGATGAGGGTCGTGACAACTACCTCAACCACTGGTCAAAATTTACACCTTCCAAAACTCAGATTTTGGATTCCATCAAATCGTACCATACGACATAATTATGACCGAAAGGAATCGAAAGCTTTTGCAGAAACATAATTAAATTACAAAAAAATTACACACCACTCTTGTGGACAGATGACATGAATGTTCGGGTCACGCTCCTAACACTGGGCGGGGAAGCACGGTTGCTGTATCTTTTTTCAATATCCAGGGGTTCTCTAGCCAGACTTCATTATTCTTTTGTCTCTGATGGGCAGTGGAACAGGTTTTTGAGCCACATGCGGGTGCTCTGATCCTTTGTACACCTTGAGGTGGGTAAATAGTCTTCTTCCCAGCTGCAAAATGGTCCAAAGGTTGAGAAGATCACAGAAAGAGTAAATTTGGCGAATTGAGAAAACTAGCACTTAACAGGAGAGTAGGCAGATTCAAAGGGTTTAGAAACACAAGATATTTTCTAGCTAACATGAGCGTTTCAGAGAACACAATCCAATACTTGTTAGCCGGGTCATCTGAGCACTTAAGTTAAGAGCAAATATTTTGGTAATTCCACATTCATGCCAATGGCAAGGTAAAACTTGTTGGCAATATTTAATTAAATAAACTTATCTGCATTTCAAATTCATGGTAATACAAATAAAACTTTGGGGCACACAAAATACCTGATGCAACCAATTAGGTAAGAACTAACAGATGCCAAAAGATGATTTCTTACCCTGCCCTTAGGAAGCATGCCACGCACAGCATGTTCGATAATTCTCTCCGGAATCCTTTTCTGAAGCTGATCAAAAGTTTCTTCTTTCATTCCACCGGGCCGTCCAGAGTGCCTTTTATAGAGCTTCTGTGACCGCTTTTTACCAGAAACAGCAACCTTCTCTGCATTAACCTATGTAAAACACATAGTTCAGTATGTCAGCTCAGCAATGTACAGTAGTTTCTGTAATGAAAAGTCACATTAATATGATGATATAATCTACTCCCTCCGTCCCATAATGTAAGACATTTTTTGACACTAGTATAGTCTCAAAAAGCGTCTTATATTATGGGACGGAGGGAATAGGTTTCAAGAATCAAGATGGGTTTAGGTGCTTATTTTTTCCTCCCGCTAATGTTATGAACTTATTTGCCTTGAAGAAAACACTGTGCTACGGTATTCTGTAAACACCATACAAACTACTTCGGTACGTACCACAATAACAAAAGCCCCCATGTCCACACTTGGAGTGTATGTAGGCTCATTTTTCCCTCTCATATGCACTGCGATAGCAGATGCTAGCCTGCCAAGAATCTTGTCCTCTGCATCAACAACATACCACGTCTTCTCGGTAGTTACGTGATCTGCAGCCTTAGGGTACCATGTTGTGTTCCATATGTCCTGCGAATTAAATTGATTGATCAGATTACTACACAGAAAAGGTTACACACACACACACACACACACACACAAGCAAGCAAGCAAGCCATGATACCAATACACCGGCAGAACATAAACAAGATAGTCATGCTGAGGTCTTAATGAGCATAAGCACTAAACAGAAACATGGGTGGCCACGATGAGCCAATGCCGCATTTGTTTACCAGATGTACGAGAACAAAACCATTTGTACCATATTAGCTTCGTTCTTGTATTAAATTCTTCTTTCATTTCCATGAATCTTCGTTCACCACGAACTATTGGCAGCTAATTTTGACAGTTTATGTATCATCATAAATAAACTTCGTGGTTTGAATTAAAACCACTACACTTATTTTGGAGCGTAGGGAGCCATGAGCATTGTATAGTGACATGTGAGTCTGTGATAGACTAATGATGCAATGGATTGATGAAACTGAAAGGAGCCATTTGAGAATTTCAAACCGAAAAATGTCATATAGCATAACTACTCCTTTCCTGAATATGAACTGCAGCACTAGGGAATAGGAGAAAGAGATAAGAGGGGGGCTCGTACGGGTCCGCAGAGCTCGTCGCCCTCGAACATGAAGCGCTGCTCGCGGGGAACGAGTGCGGAAAGAGGCTGCCGCTTCTGCTTGTCGCTCTGCTCGCACCGCACCGTGAGGCCAGCCGGGACGGCGCGGCGGGGCGCGGGCCTCGCCGCGCGGCGGTGGCGCCTATCGCCGGCGAATGCGGAGGAGAGGAGCGCGGAGGCGGAGATGGCCGTAGCCATTGCAGCGGCGGTGTCCGGACCTAGGTCGGGGGTGGGTTCACTGGAATGCCACTGGCATTTCCTTTCGGGGAGGCGAGGCGGGGAGAGTGGAAGAGGATAAGAAGGGGATAGAAGGAGAGAGGGAAGGAAAGAGGAGGAGGGATGGGCTTTGCTCATGGGCTTCCAAGGAAAACGAGTAGGCCCATGCATCCCCTCCCTCCTCAAAAAAAAATTGCCAGTACAACCTTACTATATTTTCCCATTGTCAACAAAGAAAAAAAAAAGCCCTAGCTGACCTTCACTAGGTTTTTGTGGCTTAGGTTGGATCTCCTGGCCTCCTGCTCGCCTTTTCGGCTTTCGGAGGTGGGGGGAACTACGGAGCAACGCTCGGGGTCTAGTTTGTTTTTCATCTACGTTTGATTCTTTTACGGCAAAGTCTCGACGTTGAAGACCATGTCATTCGTGGTCCTATCCGCATCACGATGCGACCTACACGAGGAAGGGGTTGTGGTGTTTTGGTCCCGCAGATCGACGACTCCCATTGTTGAGGATTGTCATCCGCACTTCGGCCTATTTTTGGCGACGGTGATGGTGGTATTGTCAAGAATGTTCTTATCACCAGAGATTCTTTCTTTTGTGCTTCCGGTCTTCTTCCCCGACAGTACGACAACAAAGTATCAGTTTGGCAACATTTCTCGTAAGGGGTGTTGCCTTCAGCCATAGTGTGTCCAACAATCTTAGGTTCTACTGTGCTAGGAGTGTGTGGCTCATACGACTCTTTAAACCTTTTGAGGTTATTTGGGCGCGTTCAACAATCTTAGGTTCTTACGTGTTATTAGGAGCTATTCTTTAAACCTTTGAGGTTAGTTCAGCTTGTGGATGTTTGGTCTTCTGATGTTTCTGCACTAGATGTATCAAGGGAGGAAAATTAAGATGCAAGAGAAGAATGTAGAGTCGACAACTACAAAGGACATGATGCAATTTTTTGTTTTATCTTGGCTTTTTGTTGTTTCTTTTAATTTTATTTTGATCTGATATACTTTGTCTAATTTATCAATAAAGACATACTGTTTGCTCAAAAAACAACCTTAATTTTTTCATGTCATTCTAAAGAAAAACAAACAGTTCTCCCTAAAAAGGGGCTAGGTATGTTCTCTAGAAAAAGAAGAAGAGGAGTTTGCATAGCATGGTTGGAGCTTGGAACAGATGACAGTAAGTACATTCTGGTAGATATGCATCTACTTGGACTACTGAAATACAGTTTGTAACAGCGTAAACCATAGCAAAAGAGTTCGTTTCTAATTTTCATGGATAAGATTGCACTTGAAAAGTAGAATAGTTGGGAGGTAATGTTCATACTTGTAAAATGGAACCAGAATAGTGCTCCTTCCAACCAAAAGAAAACGTGATTTGTACAGGTAATAATGTCAACATACAGAAAAGCAACAGCTTTTGACGTGTAACAGGTGCAAGTCCTTGTACAACCAAGTCATGATGTTTCTCGAGGAAGAAAATCAAAAGAATAATTTACAACAAAACTGTGGATCAAGACAAGTGGAAGCCTAGAACCACGTAAACCACCGGTTAGTTGACTGTCCGCAAATGAACAAGAAGAAAGGTCATGCCGTGGAAGAATCTGAATTCGTCTGTGTAAGGGGTTTTACTTTCCTTGTGTGACCCAAACTGTTCACAAGGTCCCTTCGAGTGCACACAGGAAACATGTTGATTCCTGGCATGTTTAGACGCCATAGTACATACGGAAAACTGAGTTGATCCCGAGATGTGAAACGAACAACTTCATTGAACCAAGCACACATGAAATGATTCGTCAATGGGGTCAGCTCCCTCACAATGATAGAAGCTTCAGCCAAAGCTGAAAGAAAACAAAAGGCTTGGTCATATTCATACCACAACCATGCTTCAGCAGAAATTAGCCTCGAGAAAAAAAATCCACATGTGCAAGTTAAATTAGTCAAAATTAAACGCATACCTTTTAATCCATGTAGTCTTTTTTCATCTGGCATGCCGTCCTGACGATATTGAGTTAGCTGAACCTCTACTTCTTCAGGAGTAGCCTTGTGCTTTTGAACAATCGCTTTCCCCTCATCATAAATGTTAGTCCGTGCTCCATGTTCAGAAATAGCAAAGGTAGAGTTTGTCCTCCAAAGAAGTGCTTCAAGCACTCCTATTGGATCTCTTCTGAACTGGTATTTAGAGTCTACCCATATAGAGTAACTTGCTTCTGGGAAAAGTCGGTGAGTCAACATCTGCAAAAATGATGCTATGCATTTTACTACCAGAATGTACATAGTTATGCAATCCCACATGTAAAATTAAGGCAAAAACACAAATCAGCAGATTTAACATCTAAGCGGTTCACTTTATGAGGTGGCATAACTGAAGTTACTATTACCAAATAACAGAAATAGCGAATACGGCTCACATTTTACAGAGAGACTACTACCTCAGTCCTGGTTTATTAGTTCCCTTTGTATTTTGGGTCATATTTTGCCCATGATTTTAACTAAGGGCAGCCCGGTGCATGTAGCTCCCGCTTGCGCAGGGTCCGGGGAAGGGTCCGATCACTTTGGGTCTATTGGACGCAGCCTTTCCCTACATTTCTCCAAGAGGCTGTTTCCAGGACTTGAACCTGTGACCTCATGGTCACAAGGCAGCAGCTTTACAACTGCGCCAAGGCTCCCCTTCCTTGACCATGATTTTAACTAATAAAATATAAGTTACACATAACAAAAGTTATATCATTGGAAACTATGTTCGAATACGAATCCATTGATATAATTTTTTATGACATCCATTAGCATTTTGTTAGTTAAATTTATGGTCAAAATTTGGCACAAAGTACGAAGGGGATCAATAAACCAGGACGGAGGTAGTACTTTATTAGGTCAAATCCCACATGAGCTAGTATTTTGAGAATATGGAAGCTGGCACAATGGACTATGACAGCTGCAGATTTACCTTCGGTATTTTCCCATTTAAACGTTGATCCACAAAGGGGAGATTCTTGACAACAATGATACGCCACCTTCCTATCATTTCATTGTCGCCAGTTAATTTTCCTTCAGCTTCTTGAGTTGATAGTGTGACCGCATCCCAGAAAGCCACATAGCAGACCTGCTTTATCATAAGTCAATCCATCCTGAATCCTCAGAGCCATCACATGCGATGGTTTACACAGAAACGACATTTCTGAGAATGCTGAATGCTCAAATACCTTTCCAATAGAAGAATTGACCATTCCAATAGGTTGATATAGATCATCCCCGCCACCGAATGCGCAGGTAGACACAACAACTTTACAGGTTCTCATGTATCTGACATCATCATCCGAAATTTTGAAACCGCCATTGTCACTATAGAAACCACAGTGCACACTAACAGTCTCATTCACCTGGAGAAGTAGTGAAACACATTAAATAGGTCTAAAATGGCATAGGTTTGTAACCGCAAAATAGTATGTTAGCCAGCATAAGAACCTTGAAGCTCTCTTCTCTTTCAGGAACTGTTTGGAATCCTGTAAACAAATTGAACCTGGTAGCTTCTGCGTGCTGCAGTAAATAGGTAGAGTTTGCCTCAGAGTGGTGTGAGTCATAGTCGTCATCGTCAGTTTTGTATATAATCCTCTTGACCACAGCATCAAGTCCCGAGCCTTCATGAAATACCAAATTTTCTATACTCTTCGGGCTAAGAACCTTCAGGCACGCTGTTAACATCAAGAATACAAAACTAATCAAGTCCTTATTTAGTACATAAGCCAATAATAGTCACTCAGCCAAACAAATTTGACATGATACATGCTCTCTGATTTTTTGGAACAACTTTACTTAAGTATGGACATGCGATTTGACTTATCAAGATCCAAACATCTGGTTTGTAAGAAACTAAGAAGACTTCGAGAATCATAATCCTATTAAGGCCATTTCCCAATGTGCACGATCTGCTAAGTCCAAATCTCCAGTTGCCATGATACTTTCCAATGGTTTGTGCAGATAAGTAGTCTAAGACACCACCATAATCTCAGCACATTCTGCAATACAGCACTCGCATTATCAAATTACTACGAAAGCCGACTCTTACAGTCCAATTTCTCAAATCCGTGGTAAACTTTATTGGGAGTTGGGAACCACAAGAGCACGGGGAATTTGGGGACGAGCTAGAGTAGATCGAAACGGAGTAAGGGACTCACGCTCGCGCACGCCATGGACGAGGCGCGTGGTCGGGTCTAGGCGGCCAAGGCTGCTCGATACTGGCGGGGCGGGGCTCGGAGAGGCACGGAGCCGGGAGGCCTCGAAGAGTAGCAGCGCGACGGCCGGGAGGAGCAGGAGGATAGGCCACCACCGGGCCACGAGCCGCACGGCGCGCTGCCCCAAGCTGCGCACCACCTTCCGTCGACCGGCGCGGGTACGCCGGGGCGCCGCGGCGCCGTCGTCGTCAGATACTGTGATGGAGATGCTCCGGATCGTCGACGACGGCATCGGGGGAAGCGGTGGTGGCGAAGTGGTGGCGCAGGTGGGTTTGCCATTCACTGGGTGGGCTTGAGCTCACTGGAAGCTGGTATGGGCTGGGCTTGTGGTGTGGTACGTTCTGCCTGCGCCCTGGATCCAGCTCATATCGCCAGCTTCATTTTGATTGCCGGCATTTCCTATTTAGCGCTGCAGGCGCCCGTTACAGTGCAATTTGCAAACGGGCGCCTGCAGCAGTCCAAGCTGGGCCGGCCCACTCTAGTTTTGTGGAAACGTTAAAAAGTGAGAGAACTTGGAACCGAACCTACGCCGGACTCGTTACGATTGCTGCGCTCCAACCACTACGACATGGCGCTTGTTGTGTGCTAAGTTAAGTCGCTCTTTCTTTTAATTTTATTTCTTCTGGTTCGTGAATTCTTGACGGTTTTATTCGTTTTTCCATTTTTTTTTCTTTCTTTTTTGTTTTTTTAATGCGTGATTTTTTTAAAGAATGTCATGTTTTTTTAAATCGTTGTACTTTTTCAGATTACATGAACTGTATTCAAATTCGATGAACTTTTTCTGATTTCGATGAACTTTTTTTAGATTACATGAACTTTTTTCAAATTCGATGAACAATTTTTTTAAAATCGATGAACTTTTTCCAGATTACATGAACTTTTTCAAATTTGGCAAACTTTTTCTGAATTCGATGAACTTTTTTCATATTACATGAACTTTTTTTAAATTTGATGAACTTTTTTCAGATTACTTGAACTTTTTTAAATTCAATGAACTTTTTCTAAATGCAATGAACTTTTTTCGAATTCGATGAACTTTTTTCAAATTCGATGAACTTTTTTAGAATCTAATGAACTTTTTTTTGAATTCGATGAACTTTTTTTTGAATCCGATGAACTTTTCTTCGAATTTGGTGAACTTTTTTCAAATTCGGTGAACTTTTTTTGAAAATCGATGAACCTTTTTCATTTTTTTAAACTTTGCTTAAAATTTGATGAACTTTTTTTCGAATTTATGTTTTTTTAGATAATTTATATTGAGTATATATTAATGTTTTACTGCACGAAAAGCTTAACTAGAACTGTTTTCTTGTAGAAGACAAGAAAGTTAGTTTGTTCTGGTGGTTAGTGTGGTGCACTCGCTACAAAGCGATCAAGAGTTCGAATTCCCAGCTATTCTCAGGTTTTATTGAATTTTTACTTCAAAAGCGAACGAGTGCAAGCGCGCGTTGGGCCGGCCCATGCCAGCGACGCTGCAGGCGCCAGCTCGTTAACGGGCGCCTGCAGCGCTGACTAGGAGCTCCCTTGATTGCCCGAGGTTGGGAGCCGGTCATTCAAGGCAATCCATATGCATTTCAAACCAGATTTCAACTAATCCGGCGATTTTCATCAAACACGACGGAATTCATCAAGGTTTGGATAGAAAAAATCACAAAGCATTCATAAATAGCATGCAAATATGTCTAGTACAACAATAGTTCAAATTCAACGAGATTAACCAAATATGGATCATGTTATCCCACACATACTACCCGGCGTAGGTCCCCTCACAACATTCTTCTACTATATATTGCCATTTTCCCTAGAAAAATAAAATAAGAAGAAGAGTTTCGGGACTTTCTGCCACCATCTCAAGGTGAAACCAGGGGAAGAGCACTTTTGTTTTCCGGCGGAGCAATTCAGCCAGTGATACTTTCCTCCAAGAGGGGGAAATCGAAGCCTTCATCATCAGCAAAAGCTCTCCTCATCGTGGGAATCATCATCTTCATCAAAAACTTCACCAGCACCATCTCATCTATAAACCCTAGTTCATCTTGTGTGTTTAATCTTTGTATCAAACCTCGTATTGGTACCTGGGGGTGCTTGTCGGTACTAAAAGCGGTAGATCTCGGACAGGGGGTTCCGAGCTGTGGATCTTGGGACGATGGTGAACAGGAGACAAGGGAGACAGTGCTTACCCATGTTCGGGCCCTCTTGAAGAGGTAAAACCCTATGTGCTACATGATTATATTGATGATGGAGTATCGAGTACAGGTTGATCTACCTCGAGATCGTATGTTGTGTTCTAAACCCTAAGGTTGGTAATTGTGATCATGTATCTATGGACTAAATCCTCTAGTTTATATAGGCATCAGGGGTATCTAGGGTTACACATGGTGAGTTGCCAGCTAGGAATAAACACGCCGACATTTGGAGCGTCCTTGAAGTACATGGCAAGTCTTCGGCAATATCCGTCTACATGATTGAGTTTGAGGCTTCCAGAGTCCTCCCTTATTTGAGATCCGTGGGTCGTAGGCTCGGCCCAGGGATTCTAGGTTGCATCGGTTGGCACCCCCTAGTTAAGGACACCGCCAATAGCCCCTAAACATGTCTTCAAAGCCGATGACGGAAGCTCCATCCTCGGACTGATGTTTCTGGCCTATAGTCTTCGGCTTGGCAGGCGAGTTCTCCTCTTAGTTGGCTTCCGTTTAGATTCAAGATCCTTTTTCACTCAAAGCAGTTCACGGGCCTCTCCTTGAATGGATGGCCCGCCGACCACATGTTTCTTATGTTAGAAGCGTAGTAGAAAACAAAAAAAAATCGCATCCTACACACACCCAAGATCAATATGAAGATGCATAACATGTTCGGATCACGATCGTTGCCATCATCGAGTTGCAATGGAAGAAGAACGTGTCGGTGTAGATCGTACTTGGAGTCCCTCGAACCATTGATGAACGATCCCGCGAACCGCCCATGAATAGTCCATCGAACCAAAGACTGAAAGTACCATATCTCTACTTGGTTGGAAGTGTGCAGTCTTCATGATCCGGCAGTGCTTCGCCGTCTAGAGCTAATCATCGCTGGAGAATTAGAGGGAGGCGATTAGAACCATATTGGGCTTCTAATTATGAGGATGCTACTTCTTGAGCTTGCGTTGGTTTTTCTCTTGAAGAGGAAAGGGTGATGCAGCAAAGTGGAGATAAGTATTTCCCTCGGTTTGAGAACCAAGGTATCAATCCAGTAGGAGACAACGCACAAATCACCGAATACCTACACAAACAATCAAACAATTTGCACCCAACATGATAAAGGGGTTGTCAATCCCTTCACAATTACTTGCAAAAGTGAGATCTGATAGAGATAGATAAACGATAAAGTAAATATTTTTGGTATTTTTGGTTTATAGATCGGAAAGTAAAAGATTGCAAAATAGTAGATCGGAAACTAATATTGTAGATCGGAAACTTATATGATGGACAATAGACCCGGGGGCCATAGGTCTCACTAGAGGCTTCTCTCAAGATAGCAAAATAATATGATGGGTGAACTAATTACTGCCGAGCAATTGATACAAAAGCGCAAAGTTATGACGATATCTAAGGCAATGATCATGAATATAGGCATCACATCTGTGTCAAGTAGACCGAAACGATTCTGCATCTACTACTATTACTCCACATATCGACCGCTTTCCAGCATGCATCTAGAGTATTAAGTTCATAAAGAACGGAGTAACGCATTAAGTAAGATGACATGTGATACGTCCATTTTGCATCATGCTTTTATATTGATATTTATTGCATTATGTGCTGTTATTACACGTTATGCTACAATGCTTATGCCTTTTCTCTCTTTTTTTACAAGGTTTACATGAAGAGGGAGAATGTCGGCAGCTGGAATTCTGGGCTGGAAAAGGAGCAAATATTAGAGACCTATTCTGCACAGCTCCAAAAGTCCTGAAACTTCACGGAAGTCATTTTTGGATTTAATAAAAAATACTGAGCGAAGAAAATACCAGAGGGGGCCAGCCACCGTCCACGAGGGTGGGGGGCGCCCTACCCCCTGGGCACGCCCCCTACCTCGTGGGCCCCCTGATGGCCCTCTGATGCCCATCTCTAGCTATATGAAGTCTTTTACCCTGAAAAAAATCATAAGCAAGCTTTCGGGAAGAAACTCCGCCGCCACGAGGCGGAACCAATCTAGGGCTCC
This sequence comes from Triticum urartu, assembly GCF_003073215.2. Taxonomy (NCBI): domain Eukaryota; kingdom Viridiplantae; phylum Streptophyta; class Magnoliopsida; order Poales; family Poaceae; genus Triticum; species Triticum urartu. The sequence goes on from NC_053024.1 coordinate 501,779,452, forward strand.
GGCGGAGTTGTTCTGCCGGGGAAACTTCCCTCCGGGAGGGGGAAATCATCACCGTCATCATCACCATCGATCCTCTCATCGGGAAGGGGTCAATCTCCATCAACATCTTCACCAGCACCATCTCCTCTCAAACCCTAGTTCATCTCTTGTATTCAATCTTTGCCCCAAAGCCTCAGATTGGTACCTGTGGGTTGCTAGTAGTGTTGATTACTCCTTGTAGTTGATGCTAGTTGGTTTAATTGGTTGAAGGTCATATGTTCAGATCCATTATGCATATTAATACCCCTCTGATTATGAACATGAATATTATTTGTGAGTAGTTACGTTTGTTCCTGAGGACATGGGAGAAGTCTTGCTATAAGTAGTCATGTGAATTTGGTATTTGTTCGATATTTTGATGAGATGTGTGTTGTCTTTCCTCTAGTGGTGTTATGTGAATGTCGACTACATGACACTTCACCATTGTTTGGGCCTAGAGGAAGGCATTGGGAAGTAATAAGTAGATGATGGGTTGCTAGAGTGACAGAAGCTTAAACCCTAGTTTATGCGTTGCTTCGTAAGGGGCTGATTTGGATCCATATGTTTCATGTTATGGTTAGGTTTACCTTAATTCTTCTGTTGTAGTTGCAGATGCTTGCAATAGTGGTTAATCATAAGTGGGATACTTGTCCAAGTAAGGGCAGTACCCAAGCACTGGTCCACCCACATATCAAATTATCAAAGTACCGAACGTGAATCATATGAGCGTGATGAAAACTAGCTTGACGATAATTCCCACGTGTCCTCGGGAGCGTTTTCCTTTATATAAGAGTTTGTCCAGGCTTGTCCTTTGCTACAAAAAGGATTGGGCCATCTTGTTGCACCTTATTTAATTTATTGCCTGTTACTCGTTACCAATTATCTTATCACAAAACTATCTGTTACCAATAATTTCAGTGCTTATAGAGAATACCTTACTGAAAATCGCTTGTCATTTCCTTCTGCTCCTCGTTGGGTTCGACACTCTTACTTATCGAAAGGACTACGATAGATCCCCTACACTTGTGGGTCATCAAGACTCTTTTCTGGCGTCGTTGCCGGGGAGTGAAGCGCCTTTGATAGGTGGAATTTGGTAAGGAAAAATGTATATAGTGTGCTGAAATTTACTGTCACTTGTTACTATGGAACATAATCCTTTGAGGGGCTTGTTCGGGGTATCTTCACCCCGACCAGTAGAGCAAAGAGTTGATCCTCAACCTACTGAACCTACTGAAAATGTTTAATTTGAAATTCCTTCGGGTATGATAGAGAAACTACTAGCTAATCCTTTTGCAGGAGATGGAACATTGCATCCCGATTTACACTTAATCTATGTGGATGAAGTTTGTGGATTATTTAAGCTTGCAGGTATGACCGATGATGTTATCAAGAAGAAGGTCTTCCCTTTATCTTTGAAGGGGAGGCATTGACATGGTTTAGGCTATGTGATGATATGGGATCATGGAACTACAACCGATTGAAATTGGAATTTCATCAGAAGTTTTATCCTATGCATCTTGTTCATCGTGATCGTAATTATATATATAATTTTTAGCCTCACGAAGGAGAAAGCATCGCTCAAGCTTGGGGGAGGCTTAAATCAATGTTATATTCATGCCCCAATCATGATCTCTCAAGAGAAATGATTATTCAAAAATTTTATGCTCGGCTTTCTCTCAATAACCGCTCCATGCTCGATACTTCTTGTACTGGCTCTTTTATGATGAAGACTATTGAATTCAAATGGGATTTATTGGAAACAATTAAACGCAACTCTGAAGATTGGGACCTCGACGAAGGTAAGGAGTCAATTATAACACCTAAGTTTGACTATGTTAAATATTTTATGGATACCGATGTTTTCCGTGAATTTAGCACTAAATATGGACTTGACTCTGAGATAGTAGCTTCTTTCTATGAATCCTTTGCTACTCATGTTGATCTCCCTATGGAGAAGTGGTTTAAATATAATCCTCCCATTGAAGTGAAAGTAGTTTCACCTATTAAAGTTGAAGAAAAGACTATCACTTATAATGATCCTGTTGTTCCTACTGCTTATATTGAGAAACCACCTTTTCCTGTTAGAATAAAGGATCATGCTAAAGCTTCAACCGTAGTCAACAAAAGTAATATTAGGACACACAAACCCCCTGAGCAAGTTAAATTTTAACCTAAAATTGATATGGTTAAAGATCTCTTGGCTGACAATATCGATGGGCATGTTATTTACTTCTGTGATGAGACTGCTAGAATTGCTAAACCTAGTGCTAAAGATAAACATAGACCTGTGGTAGGCATGTCTGTTATTTCTGTTAAAATAGGAGATCATTGTTATCATGGCTTGTGTGATATGGGTGCTAGTGCTAGTGCAACACCTCATTCCTTATATAAAGAAATTATGCATGATATTGCACCTGTTGAGATAGAAGAAATTGATGTTACCATTAAGCTTGCCAATAGCTAGAGATACTATTTCACCGATTGGGATTGTTAGAGATGTTGAAGTCTTGTGTGGGAAGGTTAAATATCCTGCTGATTTTCTTGTTCTTGGTTCCCCACAAGATAGCTTTTGTCCCATTATATTTGGTAGACCCTTCTTGAACACTGTTAATGCTAGAATAGACTGCGAAAAGGATGTTGTTACTATTGGTTTGGGTGATATGTCTCATGAGTTTAATTTTGCTAAATTTAGTAGACAACCCCGTGATGAGGAATTGCCTAGCAAAGATGAAATCATTGGTCTTGCTTCTATTGCCGTGCCTCCTAGTGATCCTTTAGAATAATATTTGTTAGACCATGAAAATGATACATTTATGAATGAAAGAAGGGAAATAGATGAAGTATTCTTTAAACAGGGACCTATTCTAAAACACAACTTTCCTGTTGAAATCCTAGGGGATCCTCCTCCACCCAAGGGTGATCCCATGTTTGAGCTTTAAGCCATTACTTGATACTCTTAAATATGCTTATCTTGATGAAAAGAAGAAATATCATGTTATTATTAGTGCTAACCTTTCAGAGCGTGAAGAAAAGAAATTATTGAAAACTCTGAAGAAGCACAATGCTGCTATTGGATATACTCTTGATGATCTTAAGGACATTAGTCCCACTCTATGTCAACACAAAATAAATTTGGAGAAAGACGCCAAACCCGTTATTGATCACCAACGACGACTAAGTCCTAAGATGAAGGAAGTGGTAAGAAAGGAGATATTAAAGCTCCTCGAAGCAGGTATAATTTATCCCGTTGCTCATAGTTAGTGGGTAAGTCCTGTCCATTGTGTCCCTAGGAAGGGAGGTATTACTGTAGTTCCTAATGATAAAGATGAATTGATTCCGCAAAGAATTGTTATAGGTTATAGGATGGTAATTGATTTCCGCAAATTAAATAAAGCTACTAAAAAAGATCATTACCCTCTGCCTTTCATTGATCAAATGCTAGAAAGATTATCCAAACATACACATTTTTGCTTTCTAGATGGTTACTCTGGTTTCTCTCAAATACCTGTATCGGCTGATGATCAAGAAAAGACCACTTTTACTTGCCCTTTCTGTACCTTTGCTTATAGACGTATGCCTTTTGGTTTATGTAATGCACCTGCTACCTTTCAAATATGCATGATGGCTATATTCTCTGACTTTTGTGAGAAGATTTGTGAGGTTTTCATGGATGATTTCTCTGTTTTTTGGATCCTATTTTGATGATTGCTTGAGCAACCTTGATCAAGTTTTGCAGAGATGTGAAGAAACTAACCTTGTCTTGAATTGGGAGAAGTGCCACTTTATGGTTAATGAAGGTATTGTCTCGGGGCATAAAATTTCTGAAAGAGGTATTGAAGTTGATAAAGCTAAAGTTGATGCTATTGAGAAGATGCCGTGTCCCAAGGACATTAAAGGTATAAGAAGTTTCCTTGGTCATGCCAGTTTTTATAGGAGGTTCATTAAGGACTTCTCTAAAATCTCCAGGCCTCTGACTAATCTCTTACAAAAACAGATATTCCTTTTGTCTTTGATGATGATTGTGTAGAAGCATTTGAAATACTTAAGAAAGCATTGATCTCTGCACCTATTGTCCAGCCACCTGATTGGAATTTACCCTTTGAAATTATGTGTGATGCTAGTGATTATGCTGTAGGGGCTTGTCGGTGTCAAAACCGGCGGATCTCGGGTAGGGGGTCCCGAACTGTGCGTCTAGGCCGGATGGTAACAGGAGGCAAGGGACACGAAGTTTTACCCAGGTTCGGGCCCTCTTGATGGAGGTAAAACCCTACGTCTTGCTTGATTAATATTGATGATATGGATAGTACAAGAGTAGATCTACCACGAGATCAGAGAGGCTAAACCCTAGAAGCTAGCCTATGGTATGATTGTTGTTCTGTATTGTGTCCTACGGACTAAAACCCTCCGGTTTATAGACACTGGAGAGGGTTAGGGTTACACAAAGTCGGTTACAATGGTAGGAGATCTACATATCTGTATCGCCAAGCTTGCCCTCCACGCCAAGGAAAGTCCCTTCCGGACACGGGACGAAGTCTTCAATCTTGTATCTTCATAGTCCAGGAGTTCGGCCGAAGGTATAGTCTGGCTATCCGGACACCCCCTAATCCAGGACTCCCTCAGTAGCCCCTAAACCAGACTTCAATGACGACGAGTCCGACACGCAGATTGTCTTCGGCATTGCAAGGCGGGTTCCTCCTCCAAGTACTTCATAGAAGATTTTGAACACAAAGATAGTGTCCGGCTCTACAAAATAAGTTTCCACATATTACCATAGAGAGAATAATATTTACACAAATCTAATCTGCTGACGTATTCCGTAGTGTGACACACCACGGCCAAGCCTTTATCCGAATCATTTTATTATCCCACCTCAGCACGTCATGCGAGGCGGTTTCCTTGGCACGTCTTGTTAAAGCAGAGATCGTGTCCCCTTATTCCGGGATTCTCATCAATACGGGTGTGGGTAACCCAACCGCGCCATTGATTACGACGCTTGGAGATAAGTGAGTTTTACCAGGCTGGTGGGGACACGTAGTTGCGTCCACCCATATAAGGGGATAAGGATCCACCTTTTCCCCTACGCCTTCTTCCTCCTCTGCCCATCCATTCTCGCGCACTCGAGCTCCAGCGCCCAAGTCCGCACTCCCCGCCTCAACCTTCTCCAGCCATGTCCGGAGCGGGAGGCAAGTGGATGGTCTCCTCCGTCTCGGAGGGGCACATCAAAAAACTGAGGAAGGTCGGATACTTGTCTAACGACATCGCGCACCAGCTTCCCGAAGAGGGGCAGCTCCTCCCCACCCCAAGGCCCCATGAGAGGGTAGTGTTCCTTCCCCACTTCCTCCGTGGACTGGGCTTTCCTATCCACCCATTCGTCTGGGGACTCATGTTCTACTACGGCCTGGATTTCCATGATCTGGCCCCGAACTTCATCCTCAACATCTCGGCGTTTATCGTCGTGTGCGAGGCTTTCCTCTGCATCCGCCCCCATTTCGGCCTATGGCTCAAGACTTTCAACGTCAAGCCGAAGGTGGTGTGCGGCAACCAGGCGGAGTGCGGAGGGCCATGGTGGGCAAGATGCCCAACGTCTTATGACTCGAGGGCTCCTATGTGGAGACCCTGAAGGGGTGGCAATCGGGGTGGTTTTACATCACCGAGCCGCGCGACCCTGAGTGGGTCGCAGCCCCCGAGTTCCGGTCCGGACCCCCAACGCGGCTCACGTCCTGGAAAGAGACGGGCCTGTCATGGGGCAGCAAAGGAGAGGTGACTGGACTGCAAACATGCATCCAAACCCTGGTGGACAAGCAGCTCAAGCTTGTCAACGTAGTCCAGGTTATGCTCATCCGCCTGATCCTCCCATGTCAACAACGGGCCTTCAATCTGTGGGAGTTCAACCCGGCGCAGCACCGAACTCTGAGCAGGCTCTTCGACACGACGTACAAAGATGCCTGGAAGGTGCTTTTCAAGGGCGCCGAGGCTCCCGCATCCGCTACCGAGGATCACGGATTCAGCGCGCAGCGTCACGCTGATCTTACCTTTGACAGGTTTGGCAGGCAAAGTCCGGACAGATCGACTGTTCGGCTCCTTTGCCCGAAGACCCAGCCGATGCCCGCTTGGCGAAGCTGCTGGTTCCGGCACCCCATGTGGTGCCGGAGAAGAAGGTCACGAAGAAGGCCACGGGGACTCGAAAGAGTGCCCGACGCTAGGAGGTGTCGGGTTCATCATCCGACGACTCGAAGGCGCATTCCTCCCGTGAAGACGAGGAGGAGGAAGAAGAGACCTCTCCCCCCCAGCGGGAGGAGAGAAGAAAAGGAAGGCCGCCCTCACTGGGGAGGCCGAAGGGTCCAAGAACGGAAGAACCCTTCCCTCGGACTACTCCACCGACGTCGACGACGGCGGAGAAGAGTGGCCGGTCAGGGCCAAGCCCCTGGCGAAATCGTAAGTATCCGGATACCAGAGTAATTCATAGTATTCCTTTATTGCACAACCTTCCCTTATGTCGAATATGATTATGCAGCCCACCCAAAGACCGGCTCGACGCATCGTCGAGCGGTTCACTGGACTCGTCGGATGTGAATTCGCTTCTGACGGCTTCCTCCCCCCACCCTACGGACGACGCCGAAGTGTTGTCTCAACAGGTTCCAAGCCGGGAGGAGGTGGTCCTGGAGGTGCCGCAAGGCGACCTCCCGGACTCCAGGAGTAAAGGGGATAAAACCCCCCAGGGCTCCAAGTCCGGCTCTAGGCCGGACACCGCTCCGGAACCTTCAAAGGTTCCAGAGTCCGGCGGGGGACCTCCTTCCAAGAGGAGCAAGCCCACCGTGCCGGTGACCCCCGTCCAACCGGAGGCGCCGGACAATCTGTTGGAGGTGCTCAAAGGCACCTCCATCGACGAGGAGCACCGCACCATTATGAGTGCGGTGGTCCAGAAGGTTCAGTCCGCCAAGAGCGGACTGACTGAAGCTTGTACTAGCCTTTTAACAGGCTTTAAGGTAAGTAAAGAATGTGTAAATAATATTACCGCATAGACAGTAGCCCCTGATGCTCTGTTTGGCGTTCGGGAAGAAAAGCCGAATAGAGGATCAAATAAAATTCGCAGGAGTCTAATAAAAAGGAGTCAATATGCGTATGTAGGCTTCTCTGCTGGCGTCCGCCGTACTGACTGCGGAAGTAGACACGCTAAAGCAGAACCTCGAGCGGTCCAAGCAAGAGCTCGGGCGTTCCAAGAAGCAGCTCGAGGAGAAGGAAGGTAAGAAATACCTTGTTTAAATATATATAAAAAAGGTGCAATTACAAAAAATGACAGGATTATCGTGGCTATTGTAGGGGCCACGTCTGAGGTGGTGACCCTTAAGCAAGCGCTGGTCGAGGCCGAGAAGGGGGCGGCCACGGAGCGCACTGAGCGGGAGAAGTACGAGGCCCAGGTTGGCAAGGTGCGGCAAGAGCTCCAGGCTCTCATGAAAAAACATGAGAGTTTGGAGCTTGACTCAAAGACGCGAGCGTCCGAGCTCGCGGTGGCTATTAAAGATGCCAAGTCTGCCAAGGTCGAATCCCAGAAGACCCTCCAGGAGTTGGATGCGGTGAAGAAGATAGCGGCGGGTAAGGCATTCTTTATGCAAAGTAAACATGTAAACGTGAGTTACTTGTTACTTACCTGAATCCAGAGTTCTCCAGGAGCCTTCGCAGATCTTCCCCGTAGCGTGTCCGATGCCGCCGCATTCTATCGAGCCGAGGAGGGCAGCTCGACAGAGAAGGTGTTCTGGTCTCAGTATGCTGAGGCCGGACACCCTGTGCCCCTGAGCGACCAGCTGAAGCAACTAGTCGAGCTCCACAAGGCGGCCGAGCAGGCCATGAAGGGCCTCATAGTTCGGCTGTGGCCTGGAGAGGCTCTGACTAGGAGCTATTTCGGGCTGGTGCGGCGGCTGGTGGGGGCCTGTCCAAGGCTCGAAGTCATCAAGCGCTCCGTCTGCATTGAAGGTGCCCATAGGGCCCTTGCCCGTGCTAAGGTGCATTGGGGCAAGCTGGATGCTGAGAAGCCTGTGAAGGACGGGCCACCGCCAGGGAAAGAGCATCGCAAGCCCGAGAATTATTATAAGGATGTTCTGAAGGGTGCCTGCCTTATGGCGGATGAATGTTCCAGGGATGTAATCTTTGAGTAAAACTCGCTCGTTTTGTCCTGTGCGCTGAAAACTTATTCATATGCACTAAGCAATGCTGTTGGAATTTCAAATATTACCTTCTATGCGGTTGTTTAGCAATTCTGAGAGATGGCGAGTCGTCGGCTTCTGCCCCCGTGCCGCTAGTGCTGGGGTGTTCGGTGATAAACCTGAGCGCTCTTTTTCCCATGTTTGGGTCCTTCGAGGGAGGCGCTCAGCACAACGAACAAGGCAATCGGACTATAATGCTTGAACACTCTCACTTAGCCATAGAATTCTATAATTTTAAATTTCGGCGAAGCCCCTGGTATTCAGAAGACCGAGTTCGGGGCGCTATCCACGCCTTGGCCGGACAGAGCCGACTCCTCGCTCTAAGTGGCATAAGTCTTTAGGGACTCGAAAAACCTCTCGAACAGCGACCAGCTCCCGCTTCATCATGACAGTTAGTTTTAGCTTTCTCTAGTGAGGTGCTCGACCCAGCTCAACTGGGGCACAATCGTAGTAGTTCTCCTAGTGCTACCTTAGCCGATATAACGGAACGTAAGGCACCAAAACATAGGAGCCGGGCAAACCAAACTATTGACCCAAGACATGATTCGGAGCTGATGCGTATAATGTTATAAGTTCGGGGTGCCGCACTTGTTAAAGTGTTCAGACTTCTCACACCATATTGAGGGGTACTAAAGCCCCTGGTGTATTTTGGTCGTACCAAAATGTACGGGTGCAACATGTCGTTAAGGAACATATATTTGTAAAAAAGGTAATGCAAAAATAGACAAAAGCTATGCATTGTTTATTAAAAAGGGCTGCGATCAAAGCAGAACGATACAAATAATGCGATAAGCAAAAGGTTGGACTATTTAACATGTCCGTTCCAGGGGCAGGCTGTGGAATGGTATGCAAAACAGGTATACTACTCGTGATAGGGACCATCTGGGAGTTCCGTGATGCGGCATGGCTTGTCTGCTTCCCTGGTTCTTGCATCGTTTGTGCGGCAATTGAACTGCCGAACAGGCCTTCCGAAGAATGGAGTCCTAAAAGTAAGAGAAAATTAAAAAATCGGCAGCCCCTGGTGCGGTTTAAGCCGTGTTTTGGGCGTGCCGTGATGGTGCCCCTCCCCCTGTGCCCATGGTATTTCTAGAGCGTAATTATGTACGCGAAGTACTGGCGTCGCCTTTTTGCTAGGGTTGGGTTGGGGCCGCATTGCTACGCCTGCTCGGAACGTGCCAGGCGGTCTTGTTGTAGGTTACTCCAGGCGCGCTTGACGGTGTTCGGGCGTTTAATGGCCGGACTGGAGAACTGCCTGGAGAGGCTGCTTTGTACTTCCGCTGCAAGGGCCGCCATGTGCTCCTCCGTTCGGAGGGAGCGTTCGGTGTTTCCATTGATCGTAATTACTCCACGAGGGCCTGGCATCTTGAGCTTGAGGTATGCGTAGTGCGGTACCGCATTGAATTTGGCGAATGCGGTTCGTCCGAGCAGTGCATGATAGCCACTGCGGAATGGGACTATGTTGAAGACCAATTCCTCGCTTCGGAAATTATCCGGGGATCCGAAGACCACTTCAAGTGTGAATGAGCCTGTACAGTTGGCCTCTACACCTGGTATTACGCCTTTAAAGGTCATTTTGGTGGGCTTAATCCTCGAGGGATCGATGCCCATTTTTCACACTGTATCCTGGTAAAGCAGGTTCAGGCTGCTGCCGCCGTCCATGAGGACTCTAGTGAGATGAAATCCGTCAATAATTGCGTCTAGAACCAATGCGGCAAATCCTCCATGACGGATGCTAGTGGGATGGTCTCTTCGATCAAAGGTGATCGGGCAGGAGGACCATGGGTTGAACTTTGGGGCGACTGGCTCTACCGCGTATACGTCCCTTAACGCGCGCTTCCGCTCCCTTTTTGGGACGTGGGTGGCGTATATCATGTTCACCGTCCGCACTTGTGGGGGAAAACCCTTCTGTCCATTGTTGTTCGGCGGCCGGGGCTCCTCGTCGTCATCGCTATGCAGCCCCTTGTCTTCATTGTCGGCGCTTAACTTGCCCGCCTGCTTGAACACCCAACAATCCCTGTTGGTGTGATTGTCCGGCTTTTCGGGGGTGCCATGTATTGGCACAAGCGGTCGAGTATTCGTTCCAAGCTGGACGGGCCCCTAGGATTCCTTTTAAATGGCTTTTTCCGCTGACCGGATTTAGAGCCTCTGAATCCGGCATTAATTGCCGTATCCTCAGCATTGTCGCCGTTAATGCGGCGCTTCTGCTTGTTGCGACGTGACCTGCCACTAATGTCCCTGGTGTCCGAACTACCAGGGTTCTTGGTCATATTGTTGCTGCGAGCAAGCTAGCTGTCTTCTCCCGCGCAAAAGCGGGTCATGAGTGTCGTGAGTGCTGCCATGGATTTCGGCTTTTCCTGTCCAAGGTGCCGGGCCAGCCACTCGTCACGGATATTGTGCTTGAAGGCTGCTAGGGCCTCAGCGTCCGGACAGTCGACTATTTGATTTTTCTTTGTTAGGAACCGTGTCCAGAATTGCCTGGCCGATTCCTCTGGCTGCTGAATTACGTGACTTAGGTCATCGGCGTCTGGGGGTCGCACATAAGTGCCTTGGAAATTGTCGAGGAATGCGGCTTCCAGGTCCTCCCAACAACTGATTGATCCTGTTGGCAAGCTGTTGAGCCAATGCCGAGCTGGTCCTTTAAGCTTGAGTGGGAGGTATTTGATGGCGTGAAAATCGTCGCCGCGGGCCATGTGGATATGAAGGAGATAATCCTCGATCCATACCGCAGGGTCTATTGTGCCATCATATGATTCGATGTTTACGGGTTTGAAACCCTCGGGGATTTGATGATCCATTATTTCGTCTGTAAAGCACAGTGGGTGTGCGGCGCCTCTGTACTGGGCGATATCATGACGTAGCTCCAATGAGTTTTGTCTACTGTGTTCGGCCCTGCCGAATTTGTGGCCGGCGTGACGGTTACCGTCTCGAGCTGTGGGGTGCCCACGCGATCCGTAGATCGATCGTGTTTGCCTTGCCTTGTCCTCCAGCATGTCTCGTAAGTCCGGCGCATATTCCCGTGCCTTGGTACGGGGTGCGGCTTGAGTGGAGGGCCGAGAGTCCTCTCTGTCGCGGCCATGAGGTGGTCGGTCGGCCGTATCAAGTGCTGGTGATGTAGGTTTAGGTGCTTCCTCCTCTAATCGGGGTAGCAACCTGCGCTTTGGGTAGCTCTTGGAGGGGCGTTCGAGTTTATGCTCTTTGGCCGCAAGGACTTCAGTCCATCTGTCGACTAGCAAATCTTGATCAGCTCTAAGCTGTTGCTATTTTTTCTTGAGGCTTCTTGCCGTGGCCATAAGCCTGTGTTGAAAACGCTCTTGCTCGACAGGATCCTCTGGCACGACGAATTTGTCGTCGTCGAGGCTTGCCTCGTCTTCGGAGGGAGGCATATGATTATCGTCCTCGACCTCTCTGTCTGCCGCTCTCTCATGAGGGCTGGTTTCTCCATCCTCCTGTGCTGAATCTTGCTGGAGGGGGTTTTCTTCGGCACTCTCCGGAGTATTATTATCTCCCGTGCTGGAATCACCGTATTTGTTTTGGCGGGATTTTGAGCGGCGCCGCTGATGCCGGCGCTTAGGCTGTTTCTTGGAGGGGTCATCCTCCGCTGTTCCATCGCCATCTCCTTCTTTTGGGGTGTCCACCAAGTATATGTCATATGACGAGGTGGCTTTCCAGGGCCCAATAGGCGTTGGTTCTTCATCGTCTCCTTCATCGGCGTCCATACCATCGATGTCTTCGGAGTCGAAGTCGAGCATGTTGGTTAAATCATCGACAGTGGCCACAAAGTGGGTGGTGGGTGGGCTTTGAATTTTTTCATCGTCCATATCCCAACCTTGCTGACCATAATCCGGCCAGGGCTCTCCTGATAAAGATAGAGACTTTAGTGTCTTCAGAATATCGCCGAAAGGCGAGTGCTGAAAGATGTCCGCGGCAGTAAACTCCATGATCGGCGCCCAATCGGACTCGATCGGCAGGGGCGCGGAGGGTTCGGAGTCCGGAGAGGAGTCCGGCTCCTTGGAGTCACGAGTCTCACGGAGTGCGGGGCTGGTGTTCGGCTCGATCGCCGTTGGGATCGCAGCCCCCGAGGCGGCGTCCAATCGCCCATCCTCGATCAGCGCAGTTGGCTCCGAATTAAGGGTCGAAGCCGATGCGGGTGCAGCCTCCAGGGCACCGTTCGGCGGTAGAGCTAGATCATGCTCGTCGTGACAGTGCGGCGCACTCGGCAGTGGCTCGAATCCGTCGAAGATCAAGTCCCCGCGGACGTCAGCCGTGTAGTTTAAACTTCCAAATCTGACCTGACGGCCAGGGGCGTAGCTTTCGATCTGCTCCAGATGGCCAAGTGAATTGGCCCGCAGTGCGAAGCCGCCAAAGATGAAGATTTGTCCGGGGAGGAAGGTCTCACTGGACTGCATCGCTATTGATGATCGTAGGAGCCATCAAGCCTGACGGCGACGACACAGAGGAACTCTCAATGAAAGCACCAATGTCGGTGTCAAAACCGACGGATCTCGGGTAGGGGGTCCCGAACTGTGCGTCTAGGACGGATGGTAACAGGAGGCAAGGGACACGAAGTTTTACCCAGGTTCGGGCCCTCTTGATGGAGGTAAAACCCTATGTCCTGCTTGATTAATATTGATGATATGGGTAGTACAAGAGTAGATCTACCACGAGATCAGAGAGGCTAAACCCTAGAAGCTAGCCTATGGTATGATTGTTGTTCTGTATTCTGTCCTACGGACTAAAACCCTCCGGTTTATATAGACACCGGAGAGGGTTAGGGTTACACAAAGTCGGTTACAATGGTAGGAGATCTACATATCTGTATCGCCAAGCTTGCCCTCCACGCCAAGGAAAGTCCCTTCCGGACACGGGACGAAGTCTTCAATCTTGTATCTTCATAGTCCAGGAGTCCGACCGAAGGTATAGTCCGGCTATCCGGACACCCCCTAATCCAGGACTCCCTCAGGGCTGTTCTAGGACAAAGAGTTGATAAGAAATTAAATGTTATCCAATATGCTAGTAAAACTCTAGACAATGCCCAGAGAAATTATGCTACTACTGAAAAAGAATTCTTAGCAGTTGTATTTGCTTGTGATAAGTTCAGACCCTATATTGTTGATTCTAAAGTAACTATTCACACTGATCATGCTGCTATTAAATATCTTATGGAAAAGAAAGATGCTAAACCTAGACTTATTAGATGGGTTCTCTTGCTACAAGAATTTGATTTGCATATTATTGATAGAAAGGGAGCTGAGAACCCTGTTGCAGACAACTTGTCTAGGTTAGAAAATGTTCTTGATGACCCACTACCTATTGATGATAGCTTTCCTGATGAACAACTAGCTGTCATAAATGCTTCTCGTACTGCTCCATGGTATGTTGATTATGCCAATTACATTGTTGCTAAATTTATACCACCTAGTTTCACATACCAGCAAAAGAAAAAGTTCTTCTATGATTTAAGACATTACTTATGGGATGACCCACACCTTTATAAAGGAGTAGATGGTGTTATTAGACGATGTGTACCTGAGCATGAACAGGAATAGATCCTACGCAAGTGTCACTCCGAGGCTTATGGAGGACACCACGCTAGAGATAGAACTGAATATAAGGTATTGCAATCCGGTTTTTATTGGCCTACTCTCTTTAAAGATGCCCGTAAGTTTGTCTTATCTTGTGATGAATGTCAAAGAATTGGTAATATTAGTAGACGTCAAGAAATGCCTATAAATTATTCACTCGTTATTGAACCATTTGATGTTTGGGGCTTTGATTATATGGGACCGTTTCCTTCCTCCAATGGGTATACACATATTTTAGTTGTTGTTGATTACGTTACTAAGTGGGTAGAAGCTATTCCAACTAGTAGTGCTGATCATAACACCTCTATTAAGATGCTTAAAGAAGTTATTTTTCCGAGGTTTGGAGTCCCTAGATATTTAATGACTGATGGTGGTTCACATTTTATTCATGGTGCTTTTCGTAAGATGCTCGCTAAGTATGATGTTAACCATATAATTACATCTCCATACCACCCACAATCTATTGGCCAAGTAGAATTGAGTAATAGAGAGCTTAAATTAATATTACAAAAGACTGTTAATAGATCTAGAAAGAATTGGTCCAAGAAACTTGATGATGCATTATGGGCATATAGAACTGCATATAAAAATCCTATGGGTATGTCTCCATATAAAATGGTTTATGGTAAAGCATGTCACTTACCTCTCGGGCTAGAACATAAGGCATATTGGGCTATTAAAGAGCTCAATTATGATTTCAAACTTGCTGGTGAGAAGAGGTTATTTGATATTATCTCACTTGATGAATGGAGAACCCAGGCCTATGAGAATGCCAAACTGTTTAAAGAAAAAGTTAAAAGATGGCATGACAAAAGGATACAAAAGTGTGAATTTAATGTAGGTGATTATGTTTTGCTATACAACTCTCGTTTAAGATTTTTTGCAGGAAAACTTCTCTCTAAATGGGAAGGTCCTTATGTTATCGAGGAGGTCTATCGTTCCGGTGCCATAAAAATCAACAACTTCCAAGGCACAAATCCGAAGGTGGTGAACGGTCAAAGAATCAATCATTATATCTCAAGTACTCCTATAAATGTTGAAACCAATATTATTGAAACCATAACCCCGGAGGAATACATAAGGGACACTTTCCGGAACGTTTCAGACTCCGAAAAGGAATAGGTATGTGGTACAGTAAGTAAACCGACTCCAAAACAGTTCTAATGGTAATTTTTCTCCGTTTTGGAATATTTAAGAAAATTGGAAAATAAGAAGAAGTCCGGGAAGGACACGACGTGTCCACGAGGGTGGAGGGCGCGCCCCCTACCTCGCGGGCACCTCGTGTGCTCTCCGGACTCCGTTTTCTTGCACGATACTTCTTTTGGTCGGTAAAAATTCATTATATAATATCCCGAAGGTTTTGACCACTGTATCACGCAATTATCCTCCGTTCTTGTTTCGAGCTGTTTTCTGACAGATCTAGATCACCATGATGTCTCCAAATGCCCCCAAGGACAAGTTCTTCGAGAAGGTCATCAACCCCTACCTCGCGAAAGTGCTGCAACATCCTCAAACCATTGAGATGCGTGAGGGGTTCCTGCACATCTGCGATGTTGAGGGACCAAGGAGGACCGGAAGCGTGGAGACAAGGCTTGAGGCAATGGAGCAACAATTAAGTTTTCAAGTGCCTGGAGATGGTGGTACGTGGACTGGACGCCAACCACCTAATGATCGCGGAGCTAGCCAACAACCACAAGCTGGAGGCCAGAACATTGGGGAGGCCATCTTCAAGCTTCAAGAGAAAAGCGAGCACCTCCAAGCCCAGATTTATGACCTGCAAAACCAAAACTGTGAGTATGAATATAGATTCAAGAGGATGAGTTTGGCTGCAGATTTAAGGATCCCGGAGACTCGATCATCCTTCTATGATGGTGAGCTTATGCCTTGGAAGAGGGACGACAAGCCTACATCATCAACAACTCCATCTCCTTCACCGGCAAAAGAGATATAATCACATGGGTATGGGCACTCCCCTTGGCAACTGCCAAGCTTGGGGGAGTGCCCCGGTATCGTATCACCATCACACTCTTATCTTTACCGTTTTCCTTAGTTCGATCCTTTTGGTAATATCTTGATCTAGTAGAATAAAAGTTTTAGTATGATCTAGTTTTGAGTTTTGCTTTATGATCCCTCTATGTAATCGAGTCTGTGAGCTATATATAATAAAGATTAGTGTTGAGTCAAGGGCTTGTTTATCTTGCTATGATCTTGAAGAAATAAAATAAAAGAGAAGAATAAAAAGAAACAAAGAGATCATATGGATCTTATGGAGAGTAATGACTTCATATATAAAGAGTATGATGAATAAAAGTTGTTGAGAGGTGATAAACATAGTTTTGGTCATCGTTGCAATTAATAGGAAGTAACAAAGAAAGAGAGATCTTCACATATAAATATACTATCTTGGACATCTTTCATGATTGTGAGCACTCATTAAAATATGACATGCTAAAGATTTGATGTTGGACAAGGAAGACAACGTAATGGGTTATGTTTTCCTATATCCAAAATAAAGTATATTGTCATGGATCATCCAACATGTTGAGCTTGCCTTTCCCCCTCATGCTAGTAAAATTCTTTGCACCAAGTAGAGATTCTACTTGTGCTTCCGAATATCCTTAAACCCAGTTTTGCCATGAGAGTCCACCACATCTACCTATGGATTGAGTAAGATCCTTCAAGTAAGTTGCCATGTTGCATGCAATAAAAATTGCTCTCTAAATATGTATGATTTATTAGTGTGGAGAAAATAAGCTTTATACGATCTTGTGATGTGGAAGCAATAAAAGCGACGGACTGCATAATAAAGGTCCTCATCACAAGTGGAAATATAAAGTGACGTTCTTTTGCATTAAGATTTCATGCATCCAACCATAAAAGCACATGACAACCTCTGCTTCCCTCTATGAAGGGCCTATCTTTTACTTTCACCTTATCCAAGAGTCGTGGTGATTTTCACCTCTCCCTTTTACATTTTATCCTTTGGCAAGCACATTATGTTGGAAAGATCCACATATATATACATATATAATTGGATATAAGTCATCATGAACTATTATTGTTGACATTACCCTTGAGGTAAAAGGTTGGGAGGCATCACTATAAGCCCCTATCTTTCTCTGTGTCCGATTAAAACTCCATAACCACAAGTATTGCGTGAGTGTTAGCAATTGTGAAAGATTAAATGATGATTGAGTATGTGGACTTGCTGAAAAGCTCTTATACTGACTCTTTCCTATGTTATGATAAATTGCAATTGCTTCAATGACTAAGATTTTAGTTCGTTGGTTCTCAATGAAGTTTTTGATTCATACTTGATGTTGTGAATAGATTATTACTTGAGCATAAGAAATCATATGAAAATATCCATAAATGTTGATGTTATAAGAATGATCATGATGCCCTCATGTCCGTATTTTATTTTATCGACACCTCTATCTCTAAACATGTGGACATATTTATCATTATCGGCTTCCGCTTGAGGACAAGCGAGGTCTAAGCTTGGGGGAGTTGATACGTCCATTTTGAATCGTGCTTTTATATTGATATTTATTGCATTATGGGCTGTTATTACATGTTATGCTACAATACTTATGCCTTTTCTCTCTTATTTTACAAGGTTTACATGAAGAGGGAGAATGCCGGCAGCTGGAATTCTGGGCTGGAAAAGGAGCAAATATTAGAGACCTATTCTGCACAGCTCCAAAAGTCCTGAAACTTAACGGAAGTCATTTTTGGATTTAATAAAAAATATTGAGCGAAGAAAATACCAGAGGGGGCCAGCCACCGTCCACGAGGGTGGGGGCGCGCCCTACCCCCTGGGTGCGCCCCCTGCCTCATGGGCCCCCTGATGGCCCTCCGATTCCCATCTTTTGCTATATGAAGTCTTTTACCCTGAAAAAAAATCATAAGCAAGCTTTCGGGAAGAAACTCCACTGCCACGAGGCGGAACCTTGGTGGAACCAATCTAGGAGCTCCAGCAGAGCTATTCTGCCGGGGAAACTTCCCTCCGGGAGGGGGAAATCATCGCCATCGTCATCGCCATCGATCCTCTCATCGGGAGGGGGTCAATCTCCATCAACATCTACCAGCACCATCTCATCTCAAACCCTAGTTCATTTCTTGTATCCAATCTTTGTGTCCAAACCTCAGATTGGTACCTGTGGGTTGCTAGTAGTGTCGATTACTCCTTGTAGTTGATGCTAGTTGGTTTACTTGGTGGAAGATCATATGTTCAGATCCATTATGCATATTAATACCCCTCTGATTATGAACATGAATATGCTTTGTGAGTAGTTACGTTTGTTCCTGAGGACATGGGAGAAGTCTTGCTATTAGTAGTCATGTGAATTTGGTATTCGTTCGATATTTTGATGAGATGTATGTTGTCTCTCCTCTAGTGGTGTTATGTGAACGTCGACTACATGACACTTCACCATTATTTGGGCCTAGAGGAAGGCATTGGGAAGTAATAAGTAGATGATGGGTTGCTAGAGTGACAGAAGCTTAAACCCTAGTTTAATGCGTTGCTTCGTAAGGGGCTGATTTGGATCCATATGTTTCATGCTATGGTTAGGTTTACCTTAATACTTCTGTTGTAGTTGCGGATGCTTGCAATAGTGGTTAATCATAAGTGGGATACTTGTCCAAGTAAGGGCAGTACCCAAGCACCGGTCCACCCACATATCAAATTATCAAAGTACTGAACGCGAATCATATGAGCGTGATGAAAACTAGCTTGACGATAATTCCCACGTGTCCTCGGAGTGTTTTCCTCTATATAAGAGTTTGTCCAGGCTTGTCCTTTGCTACAAAAAGGATTGGGCCATATTGCTGCACCTTATTTACTTTTATTGCTTGTTAATCCTTACCAATTATCTTATCACAAAACTATCTGTTACCGATAATTTCAGTGCTTGCAGAGAATACCTTACTGAAAACCGCTTGTCATTTCCTTCTGCTCCTCGTTGGGTTCGACACTCTTACTTATCGAAAGGACTATGATAGATCCCCTACACTTGTGGGTCATCAAATCAGCGCCCTCCGTCCTTATGGCCGCCTCATGGCTCCTACGGCTTCATCTCTAAGTCTCCCGATTGTCTTCTGGTCCAAGAAAAATCATCGAGAAGGTTTCATTCCGTTTGGACTCCATTTGGTATTCCTTTTCTGCGAAACTCAAAAACAAGGGAAAACAGAAACTGGCATTGGGCTCTAGGTTAATAAGTTAGTCCCAAAAATAATACAAATAGCATATTAATCCATATAAAACATCCAAAATAGATAATATAATAGCATGGAACAATAAAAAATTATAGATACGTTGGAGACGTATCAAAGGACAGGAGAATTATCCTAGCTCTAATTAGTCAACTAGGACAAACTAGAACAAGAACTAGAAGAACTAGAGAAAGCTTGCTACTTGTGAGCTGCATTGGGATTTCCTCGAAGAGGAGAGGATGATGCAGTACAGTAGAGATAAGTATTTCCCTCAGTTATGAAACCAATGTTATCAATCTAGAAGGAGAATCAAGCAACACTATGTAAACAGGACATGTAGACAAACAACAAATACTTGTGAAAGGATGGAGATGGACCTAGAGGGGGGGGGTTAATAGGTACAATTCCATATTTTACTTGTTACTAAGCAATTTTAGGCAATTATGCGGAATACAGGAGTGAGCGTAACAATTGCAATGGTGATACTTGTGCTAAGTAGAGAGTGAATACAACAAGTATATAGACAAGTAAGCACAATATAAAGTAAGTACAAGCTAAGAGACAAGTAACCACAAGAAGGGAGCTAGGCTTAGGAATAAACGCAACTCCTAGAGACGAGGATGTATTCCGATGTTCGCTTCCTTGGAGGGAAGCTACGTCACCGTTTAGAGAGGTGGATGTTATCACGAGGGCACACCAACGCCACGAAGGCTCGCCCTATTCTCTCTTTGAGATATCTCCACGAAGGCAATTCTCAACCACTAGTGGTAGACCTTGGGGTGGTCTCCAAACTCTCATAAACTTTTTGGGGGTAATCACTGATGTCGGTTGAAGCTACGTCGGTATTTCCCCAAAGAGGAAGGGATGATGCAACACAGTGGCGGTAGGTATTTGTAACATCCCAAATTTTAAATTTGGAATGTTATACATTAGATCATCAATGCATATCATATTTTATTTGCTTTTGGTTTGATCCTAGAAATTTCTACGCAACTCAAAGACCCACGGAGAGAGTTGGGGAATTAATTATTTTCATATTTGAGTTTTCTCAAATTTTGAAGATAGGATCATTTGATTTTAATTATTTTATCATCAATTATTTCTATTACAAAAATATGAGAGAGGGAATAAAAATGACTTTTCCAAAATAAATAAATATTGAGGATTTAATAATAAAATCAAATAAAATTTTATTTCGGAGTTTTTCGGTATTTTATTTGAATTTAGGAAAAATGTGCGTTTTTCAAAATTGCATTTAGGCCCCAAATAAATGTTCACCTTGTGCGGCTTGATTTTAGAAGCCCAGGAAAATTTATTTCGGGATTTTTGGAGTCCGTTTAGTATTTATTTTATTTGTTTTTCTGCGCGGAATAATAAAAAAAACGCGAATCGACTTTGGGCCGTACCCGAGCGGGACTCCGTCCGGGGGGGCAGCCTTTATAAGCCGCCCGACCCGAGCCGCCCCAGCCCACCGCGCCCGAAATCAGAGCCGCCGCCGCCGCCAGACCCAGGTCAACCTCGTTTTCGCTGCCGGTTTTTTTTTAAAGTCGCGTTTCAAAAAAGTCGCGGTTAAAAAAGTCACGGTTTTATTTTTTTTAGTTTCGGCTTTTTTAAATAGATCAGTTTTTCCGATTTATTTAAATAGCGAGCGTTCATCCCTTCGTTCGTTCTAGCGAACGTTCGTCGTTTTTCTTTTTCTCGGATTTAATCCGCGATTTTTTTGATCGCGATTCCTCATTCGATTTTTGTTTTAGTATAACTTTTCGCTCGTTTATCGGATTCAGGCGATTCAAGCGCCTGGAGTTTCGTCTCGAAACCCTCTAACCGTTTAACCAACTTAAACACGTTTTTGCCACTGTAAAAATTGCCCTAGATCCAGAATAGTAAACGAAGCTTGTTTCTTTTGCCGTTTGACTTTCGTTGCTTCGTTGGATTTGATTCTTTTTGCAAACCGGAGTTCTTAAGTTGAATCTTCTGGTTAGATCTCTTATTTGAGTTTTACCCATGCATTAGATTAATACTTATTGTATGCTTGTTTGTTTGTATGTGATAGAATACCCGGAGTGCGCCGCCTGTTACTTCGAATCTCTAGGTTTCGCGGATCATCAGCAAGGCAAGTAACACTTTGATCATACCTCCTACTACCCAGTTTTATTGCATTAGATCAATCCTCAAACATTGCATGATTAGGATCTAATTAAATTGTGGGATGGGAAGTAGTTGAGGTAGTACCTATTACCTGTTATATTATCAAACCTTTGGGAGTTACTTCTACGTTTGCCTATTATGCCATGCTATGCTAGTAGACGTGGATTGGGTGAGTGATATCCATGACAGATGTGAGTTTGTTAAATTAATGGTTTATCTAAGATGGCAACTTAAACACACATCTAGGTGGATTGAGGTACCTGGGTATTCCAGGATTGCCTATTTTTTATGGACCGCCACCCAGGCCCAAAGGGATCATGAGATTTTTCATACTAGAAACTTCCGTGTGCAGCCACAAGCTATTATGGGCTCTAGCATAGTTGATTAAGTCGTGCAAACTCTTACAGGGTAGACTAGCAGATGTAGGGGAAAGTAGGTGTAACGGTCTATCCATCGCAAGGTGCTAGCGCTTCTGAAAGACTATGTCTCGGTCATCTATCTTCTCAAACACCATGTAGTGCGAGAAACCAAATGGAGGCGATCGAGTCTTGTGGGGAAAAGTGCGCAAACCTCTGCAGGGTGTATAAACTAATCATGGTTAGCCGTGTCCCCGGTTATGGACATTTTGAGTATCTAGTACTTGGATTATCATGTGAATCTCAACATGTTACTCTAAAAATTAATTTTGTTGGGTTTTGTTAATGATGATACTTAATTGGGATTGAGAATGCTGTCAACCATTCTCAATGTTTAACAACTATCATGATAGTTAATTAAAATTTATTCCTTTGTAGTAGGGAAAAATTGGCTTTACGCAAAACTGTAACCATAGAGCTTTCCACCAGCCAAATATGCATATAGTATAGCTGTTTCATTCCATTACTCTCTATGTGTTACTTTGCCAGCATATTCCATGTGCTGACCCGTTTCGGGCTGCAACGTTAATGTTGCAGACTTTTCAGACGACGATTAAGGAGTTTTAGGTCATGGTTCTATACTTAGTGATGCCATTGGAGTTGATGGACTCACTTGTCTTCCAAGCCTTCCGTTGTTATAGTTATTAAATGGCCTTAAGCCATATTTATTGTAATAAGTTCTCTATTGAGACACTCGATGTAATAAGTGTGTGATTGCTGCTCTGTTATAAATCCTCCGAGTACTGTGTGGTGTCAGCATTACTGATCCAGGGATGACACCTGAGCACAGAGATCAGACCGTTTGAGGTCTGGTCGCTATAGAGATGGTATCAGAGCACACGCTGACTGTAGGACACGACCACTAAGCTAAAGACCTAGATCACTATTCACTCTCGTCTCTTCTGACCTCTCCTCTTTTCTATTCTTTAGGATGGCGGATGCAAGGAACAAGTTCATGCAACCGGATGACGATACACCCTTTGGACGCCACTTGAAGGAAGTCACTAGATACCTGAACATAGGAGTACCAAACTTCACCGGAACCTACAACGCCACTTTACCTGAAGAAGAGCGCTGGATGATTCAAGTTCAAGTTCCAGGAAGGACGTTCATGCCAGTCACTGAGCCCATAGAGTTTTCTTTTGATGCACCAACTTGGAGTCTAGAAAGAGCATGGCAGCTCACATCGCCATGGGACGCATTGGAGAAGTCTACCGCAATGATCTCAAGGATACTATCTACCAGATTTGTGGGCGCTGAGATGAACACTGGGAGATGATCAACACCAGAAAGGATAGATCAATTGTAGCTTTTATCCAGGAGTTAAACCAGCACATTCGACGACAGGAGAACCAGATGTGTGCCAACATGATAGACCTGAAGAAGGCAAGGACAAGAATCAAGGATCTAGAGGAAGAACTCAAGGCTACACGTGAAGATTATGAAGAAGAAATTGAAGTATTGGTGGAGAAGAATGACGATATGATCAAGAAGATCGGAATATTTATGGGAGGCCCTACACCAGTAGATGAAGACGAAGAACCCAAGGAGATTCGCCCATAAGACTACATCATCATCGACGACATCGACTCGGACCCAGATGATAGCGATGATGACTATGTTGATGAAGCCGGAGCAGATATCATGGAGTCTGCAACTGAAGAATATTTCTAGTAGACCACCTCATCAGTAGTAGTAGTACCCCATGTAAATACAGTACTCCGAGCACTTTTGTGATAGTTAGATCGATTGTATGCCCTTGTTTGATTGAATGAAGTGAATTGTTTGCTTTTGCCTCATGTGCATATGGGTAGTGTTTTCTCTTTAGACCCCCTCTATTCTTAAATCTCATCTTTTCTAAACCCTCAGATGCCTCCGAGACGTGACCCCGGATTTACCTTTCCACCGGAGCTCACCCAGTTGATCCAGCAGCAGAACACATTGAGGCAGTTGCTAGTCCAGAATTAGAATCAGGGGAACAACAACAACAACCCACCACCACCACCACCACCTGTTGATCACTTAGCCCGTTTTTTTAGGCTGAATCCGTCGGTGTTTTCCAGTAGCACCGAGCCGATAGTAGCAGATGATTGGCTCCGCAAGACAGCTAGGGAGTTGACCACAACAGGGTGCACAGATGCGGAGAAGGTGAAGTTTGCCGCACATCAGCTTGAAGGACCCGCAGCATCATGGTGGGAGAATTTCACAGCCACTTTCCCTGTCAACACTGTCACATGGGACCAGTTTCAGCAGGCTTTTCGAACTGCCCATGTTTCAACAGAGCTATGGCCATGAAGAAGCGTGAGTTTCACAACTTGCGCCAAGGAGGACGGACAGTTGGCCAGCATGTGGAGGACTTTAGTAAATTAGCACGTTATGCCCTAGATGACGTTGCTACGGATGCAGCTAAGCAGGAGAAGTTTCTGGAAGGACTAAATGATGAGTTGAGCATGCAGTTGATGGTAGAAACCTTCAACAACTACCAGGAGTTGGTAGACCGTGCTCTTATGATTGAAGGCAAGCAGCAGCAAATTGAGAACCGCAAGAGGAAGTATGGAGAAGGGAAGTACAATTCTGGAGCCCAGCAGAAGCCACGTTTTACCCCTAGAACGGGAGGACATTTTCAGCATACTCATGGAGGAGGTAGCACGCACAATCACAATGGCACCAAGAATGGTAATGGCAATGGAGGAAACATCGATTGCGCTAGTAAGACAATTTTGCTTACCACCCCAGAAGGGAGAAGGATCAAGTATGTATCCCGACATGTACCAAAAGGGACTCAAGTAAATTGTTTAACAGGAGTTGTGTAGGAGGAAGTACCAGTGGTAAGGGATTTCCCTGAAGTATTTCCAGAAGAGTTCCCAGGCATGCCACCGGATAGAGATATTGAGTTTTTGATTGAGCAATTGCCAGGCACAGGGCCAATATTGAAGAGACCATACATGATGCCTGCAAAGGATTTGGTGGAAATTAAGAAGCAGATTAAGGAGTTACTGGATAAGGGATATATTCGCCCCAAGTTCTTCGCCTTGGGGATCGCCAGTACTTCTAGTGGAGAAAAAGGATGGATCGTTAAGGATGGTTGTTGATTATCGAGGATTGAATGAAGTAACCATCAAGAACAAGTACCCACTACCAATGATCAATGATCGGTTTGATCGATTGCAAGGAGCTAAGGTATTTTGCAAGATCGATCTGCGATCAGGATACCACCAGTTGAAGATTCGAGAACAGGATATACCTAAGACAGCTTTTACCACCAGGTATGGGCTGTAGGAGTATACCGTTATGTCATTTGGTCTGACTAACGCACCTGCCTATTTTATGAACATGATGAACAAAGTGTTTATGGAGTTCTTGGATAAGTTCGTCGTGGTGTTCATTGATGATATTCTGGTTTACTCGAAAAGTGAAGAGGAGCATAAGGAGCATTTGCGATTGGTACTTGAGAAGCTCAGAGAACATCAGTTGTATGCCAAGTTCAGCAAATGTGAGTTTTGGTTGAAGGAAGTAGGATTCCTCGGACGCATTATATCCGGAGAAGGTATAGCAGTAGATCCCACTAAGGTTGACACTGTGACAAATTGGGAAGGGCCAACAACAGTTGGAGAGATCCAGAGTTTTCTTGGACTCGCAGGATACTATCGGAGATTTATTGAGAATTTCTCCAAGATTGCAAAGCCTACAACGGAGTTATTAAAGAAGGATACCAAGTTCAAATGGACTGAGGAATGTGAGGCTAGTTTCCAGGAGTTGAAGAAACGCTTAGTTACTTCACCAGTGTTGATTTTGCCAGACCAGACCAAGGATTATGAGGTGTACTGCGACGCTTCACGTTGAGGACTTGGAGCAGTGCTTATGCAGGAAGGGAGAGTTGTTTCATATGCCTCAAGACAGCTGAAACCTCATGAGTTGAATTATGCTACGCATGATTTGGAGTTAGCAGCCGTAGTGCATGCACTGAAGATTTGGAGACATTTCCTCATTGGAAATCATTGTGAGGTGTACACGGATCATAAGAGTTTGAAGTACATTTTCACGCAGAAGGAGTTGAACCTCAGACAAAGGAGATGGTTGGAGCTCATCAAGGATTATGATATGAGATTACATTACCATCTCGGAAAGGCTAATGTAGTAGCTGACGCATTGAGCCATAAGAGCCATGTCAATACACTAATGACGGGAGAAATACCAAGGGAGTTAGCCGAAAATCTTCGTGAACTATGTTTGGAAATAGTTCCGAGAGGCTATGTAGCAGCATTGGAGATTCAGTCAACTTTAATGGATAGAATCAGAGAAGCTCAGAAGACTAACAAGGAGATTGCCTCTATTAAGGAGAAACCGAGCAAAGGAAAAGCTAAAGGATTTCGTGAGGATGAGCACGACACCCTATGGTTTGAAGACCATGTTTATGTGCCCAATGACCCGGAGATCAGGAAGTTGATTCTGCAAGAGGCACACGATTCACCATATTCGATACACCCAGGAAATACCAATATGTATTTGGATTTGAAGGATATTTTCTGGTGGACCGGAATGAAGAAAGATATTGCGGAGTATGTAGCAGTTTGTGATGTATGTCAGAGAGTAAAGGCAGAGCATCAGAAGACAGCAGGATTGCTACAGCCATTTCCGATACCTGAATGGAAGTGGGATAAGTTAGGCATGGATTTTATCACGGGATTACCTAGGACTCGTTCAGGCTATGACTTGATTTGGGTTGTAGTCGATCGGTTGACGAAAGTAGCTCATTTCATCCCGGTAAAGACCACTTATACCAGTGCAAAGTTGGCAAAGATATACATGACCAGGATTGTATGCTTACATGGAGTTCCAAGGAGTATAGTATCAGATAGAGGAACCCAGTTTACCTCAAAGTTCTGGAATCAGTTGCACGAAACTTTGGGAACCAGACTAGAGTTCAGCACAACTTTTCATCCATAGACCGATGGACAGACCGAGAGAGTCAATCAGATTTTGGAGGACATGCTGAGAGCTTGTGCGCTAGATTACGGATCTAGTTGGGACGATAATTTGCCGTATGCAGAGTTCTCTTACAACAACAGCTATCAAACCAGTTTGAAGATGGCCCCTTTCAAAGCCTTGTACGGAAGAAGGTGCAAGACACCGTTGTCGTGGGATGAAGCTGGAGACCACCAGTTGTTTGGACCTGACTTGATTAAGGAGTCTGAACAGAAGGTGAAATTGATTCGCGATAGGCTCAAGGTAGCTCAATCCAGACAGAAGAGTTATGTAGATTCTAAACACAAGGAGACAGTTTACGAAGTTGGAGATAGAGCTTATCTTCGAGTATCCCCACTTCGGGGAACAAAGCACTTTGGTGTTAAAGGAAAGTTAGCGCCACGATTTGTAGGACCATATCGAGTATTGGAACGTACGGGAGAAGTGGCCTACAAGTTGGAATTGCCTGAAGGATTGTCAGGAGTTCATGATGTGTTCCACGTTTCTCAGTTAAAGAAGTGCCACGCGGAGATGGCTGACATACCGCTGAGAGATACGGTACCACTGGAAGCAATTCAGTTGGATAACGATTTGACCTATGAGGAGAAACCAGTTAAGATTCTAGAGTATGCCAGTCGAGTCACCCACAGCAAGGTTATCAAGTTTTGCAAGGTTCAATGGAGCCACCACACGGAGGATGAAGCCACCTGGGAGCGAGAGGAAGATTTGCTTAAGGACCACCCTCACCTATTTTCTAGCCAACCTGAATCTCGAGGGCGAGATTCATCTTAAGGGGGGTAGGTTTGTAACATCCCAAATTTTCAATTTGGAATGTTATACATTAGATCATCAATGCATATCATATTTTATTTGCTTTTGGTTTGATCCTAGAAATTTCTACGCAACTCAAGGACCCACGGAGAGAGTTGGGAATTAATTATTTTCATATTTGAGTTTTCTCAAATTTTGAAGATAGGATCATTTGATTTTAATTATTTTATCATCAATTATTTCTATTATAAAAATATGAGAGAGGGAATAAAATGACTTTCCCAAAATAAAGAAATATTTAGGATTTAATAATAAAATCAAATAAGATTTTATTTCAGAGTTTTTCGGTATTTTATTTGAATTTAGGAAAAATATGCGTTTTTCAAAATTGCATTTAGGCCCCAAATAAATGTTCACCTTGTGCGGCTTGATTTTAGAAGCCCGGGAAAATTTATTTCGGGATTTTTGGAGTCCGTTTAGTATTTCTTTTATTTGTTTTTCTGCGCGGAATAATTAAAAAAAGCGCGAACCGACTTTGGGCCGTACCCGAGCGGGGCTCCGCCCGGGGGGCAACCTTTATAAGCCGCCCGACCCGAGCCGCCCCAGCCCACCGCGCCCGAAATCAGAGCCGTCGCCGCTGCCGCCGGACCCAGGTCAACCTCGTTTTCGCCGCTGGTTTTTTTTAAAGTCGCGTTTAAAAAAAGTCGCGTTTAAAAAAAAGTCGCAGTTTTATTTTTTTAGTTTCGGTTTTTTTAAATAGATCGGTTTTTCTGATTTATTTAAATATCGAGCGTTCGTCCGTCCGTTCGTTCTAGCGAACGTTCATCGTTTTTCTTTTTCTCGGATTTAATCCGCGATTTTTCTGATCGTGATTCCTGATCCGATTTTCGTTTTAGTATAACTTTTCGCTCGTTTATCGGATTCAGGCGATTCAAGCGTCTGGAGTTTCGTCTCGAAACCCTCTAACCGTTTAACCAACTTAAACAAGTTTTTGCCACTGTAAAAATTGCCCTAGATCCAGAATAGTAAACGGAGCTTGTTTCTTTTGCCGTTTGACTTTCGTTGCTTCGTTGGATTTGATTGTTTTTGCAAACCGGAGTTCTTAAGTTGAACCTTCTGGTTAGATCTCTTATTTGAGTTTTACCCGTGCATTAGATTAATACTTATTGTATGCTTGTTTGTTTGTCTGCGATAGAATACCCGGAGTGCGCCGCCTGTTACTTCGAATCTCTAGGTTTCGCGGATCATCAGCAAGGCAAGTAACACTTTGATCATACCTCCTACTACCCAGTTTTATTGCATTAGATCAATCCTCAAACATTGCATGATTAGGATTTAATTAAATTGTGGGATGGGAAGTAGTTGAGGTAGTACCTATTACCTGTTATATTATCAAACCTTTGGGAGTTACTTCTACGTTTGCCTATTATGCCATGCTATGCTAGTAGACGTGGATTGGGTGAGTGATATCCATGACAGATGTGAGTTTGTTAAATTAATGGTTTATCTAAGGTGGCAACTTAAACACACATCTGGGTGGATTGAGGTACCTGGGTATTCCAGGATTGCCTGTTTTTTTATGGACTGCCACCCAGGCCCAAAGGGATCATGAGATTTTTCATACTAGAAACTTCCGTGTGCAGCCACAAGCTATTATGGGCTCTAGCATAGTTGATTAAGTCATGCGAACTCTTACAGGGTAGACTAGCAGATGTAGGGGAAAGTAGGTGTAACGGTCTATCCATCGTAAGGTGCTAGCGCTTCTAAAAGACTATGTCTCGGTCATCCGTCTTCTCAAACACCATCTAGTGCGAGAAACCAAACGAAGGCGATCGAGTCTTGTGGGGAAAAGTGCGCAAACCTCTACAGAGTGTATAAACTAATCATGGTTAGGCGTGTCCCCGGTTATGGACATTTTCAGTATCTAGTACTTGGATTATCATGTGAATCTCAACATGTTACTCTAAAAATTAATTTTGTTGGGTTTTGTTAATGATGATACTTAATTGGGATTGAGAATGCTGTCAACCATTCTCAATGTTTAACAACTACCATGATAGTTAATTAAAATTTATTCCTTTGTAGTAGGGAAAAATTTGCTTTACGCAAAACTGTAACCATAGAGCTTTCCACCAGCCAAATATGCATATAGTATAGCTGTTTCATTCCATTACTCTCTATGTGTTACTTTGCCAGCATATTCCATGTGCTGACCCGTTTCGGGCTGCAACGTTAATGTTGCGGACTTTTCAGACGACGATTAAGGAGTTTTAGGTCGTGGTTCTATACTCAGTGATGCCGTTGGAGTTGATGGACTCACTTGTCTTCCAAGCCTTCCGCTGTTATAGTTATTAGATGGCCTTAAGCCATATTTATTGTAATAAGTTCTCTATTGAGACACTCGATGTAATAAGTGTGTGATTGCTGCTCTGTTATAAATCCTCCGAGTACTGTGTGGTGTCAGCATTACTGATCCAGGGATGACACCTGAGCACAGAGATCAGACCGTTTGAGGTCTGGTCGCTACAGTATTTCCCTCATATATGAAACCAAGGTTATCGAACCAGTAGGAGAACCAAGCAACACAACGTAAACAACACCTGCACACAAATAACAAATACTCGCAACCCGACGTGTAAAAGGGGTTGTCAATCCCTTTCGGGTAGCGGCGCCAGAAATTGGCATGTGGACGGGAGAAAGTTGTAAATATTGATAGATCAAACGCCAAATAAATAAATTACAGCAAGGTATTTTTGTATTTTTGGTTTAATAGATCTAAAAACAAAAGGCAAATAAAATAGATCGCAAAGGCAAATAATATGAGAGAGAGACCCAGGGGCTGTAGGTTTCACTAGTGGCTTCTCTCGAGAAAAATAGCAAACGGTGGGTAAACGAATTACTATTGGGAAATTGATAGAACTTCAAATAATCATGAGAACATCCAGGCAATGATCATTACATAGGCATCACGTCCAAGATTAGTAGACCGACTCCTACCTGCATCTACTACTATTACTCCACGCATCGACCGCTATCCAGCATGCATCTAGTGTATTAAGTTCATGGAGAAATGGAGTAATGCAATAAGAACGATGACATGATGTAGACAAGATCTATATATGTAGAGATAGGCCCCATCATTTTACCCTTAGTAGCAATGATACATACGTGTCGGTTCCCTTTCTGTCACTGGGATCAAGCACCGTAAGATTGAACCCACTACAAAGCACCTCTTCCCATTGCAAGATAAATAGATCAAGTTGGCCAAACAAAACCCAAATATCAGAGAAGAAATGCGAGGCTATAAGCAATCATGCATATAAGAGATCAAAGAAACTCAAATAACTTTCATGGATATAAAAAGATAGATCTGATCATAAACTCAAAGTTCATCGAATCCCAACAAACACACCGCAAAAAGAGTTACATCATATGGATCTCCAAGAGACCATTGTATTGAGAATAACACGAGAGAGAGGAAGTCATCTAGATACTAACTACGGACCCGAAGGTCTACAAAGAACTACTCACGCATCATCGGAGAGGCACCAATGGAAGTGGTGAACCCCTCCGTGATGGTGTCTAGATTGGATCTGGTGGTTCTGGACTCTACGGCTGTTGGAATTGATTTTCGTCGACTCCCCTAGGGTTTCTGGAATATAGGGGTATTTATAGAGCAAAGAGGCGGTCCCGGGGGCACCCGAGGTGGGCATAACCCACCAGGGCGCGCCTGGGCCTCCTGGCGCGCCCTGGTGGGTTGTGCTCCCCTCAGAGCACCCCCAGGCGCTGCCTTAACCCATTAGGTGTCTTCTGTTCCATAAAAAATCTCCGTAAAGTTTCGTTGCATTTGGACTCCGTTTGGTATTGATTTCCTGCGATGTAAAAAACATGCAAAAAACAACAACTGGCACTTGGTACTATGTCAATAGTTAGTACCAAAAAATGATATAAAATGACTATAAAATTATTATAAAACATCCAAGATTGATAATATAACAGAATGGAGCAATAAAAAAATATAGATACGTTGGAGACGTATCAACATCCCCAAGCTTAACTCATGCTCGTCCTCGAGTAGGTAAGTGATAAAAACAGAATTTTTGATGTGGAATGTTGCCTAACATGTCATATCATATTCTTTTATTTATAGCATGGACATTTGGACTTCTATATTATCAAAGAAACAGTCTAGTTTTGACATGATAACTTAAATACTCAATCATACCAAGAAGCTACCATGTCTTTCAAAATATCTACGCTAAAATAAGCTTTCCCTAGCCCATTATGCTCAATCATTGATCCATTCATGAAACACACTCAAATATTAACTACACCCAATGCTCAAGTATGATCATAGTGCCTCCTAGTTGGTGCTTTTTATAAGAGAAGATGGAGACTCAAATTCAAAATAAAAATTGCATAAAGTAAAAGAAAGGCCCTTCGCAGAGGCAAGTAGGGATTTGTAGAGGTGTCAGAGCTCAAAGCGAAATACTTAGAGATCAAAACATTTTGGGAGGTGTGTCCTTCCCACCAACGAAAACGACTTAGAGTTCCCAACACTTTACATGCTAGGTATATCATAGGCGGTTCCCAAATAGAAAATAAAGTTTATTCCTTTTTCCATCATACTTTCACTTTCCATTGCTAACCATATCCATGGGTGCCTTCCATACCAACACTTTCCAATGAATTTATTATTTGACAACATAAAGTAAATTCATTTTTCATTTCGAGACTGGACATCCCTAATACCTTTGCCTTACTCTCGTGCAATGACAAGTGAATAAACACTTATCGTGAGAATAACACATCTAGCATGGAAAATATTAGCCACCCCTCACCGCTCCGCGAGTGGTACGAACACACAAATGAGAAGTTTATTTTGAAAATTAGATATGGCACATACAAATTTGCTTAGAACAGCAAAAGAATACCGCATATAGGTAGATATAGTGGACTCATGTGGCAAAACTGGTTTAAAGGTTTTTGGATGCACAAGTAGTGATCATACTTAGTGCAAAATGAAGGCTAGCAAAAGATTGAGAAGCGACCAACCAAGAAACGAATAATCTCATAAGCGAGCATTAAGCATAATTAACACCGAATAATGCACCACAAGTAGGATATAATTTCATTGCATAATTATTGACTTTCGTGCTTGCATAGGGAATCACAAACCTTAACACCAATATTCTTACTAAAGCATAATTACTCATCAAGATGACTCACATATCGCATCATCATATCTCAAAACTATTACTAAGAATCAAGTTTATTTTCTCCAATGATCTTCATGAAAGTTCTTATTATACCCTTCTTGAATATCTATCACTTTGGAACTAATTTTTATGTGTTGCTTTTGATAAGCTCAAACAAATATAAGTGAAGATCATGAGCATAATATTTCTTTCTCTCAAATTAATTTAAGTGAAGCAAGAGAGAATTTCTTGAAAATTTTACTAACTCTCAAATAAATCTAAGTGAAGCAAGAGAGCATTTCTTCAAAAATACTAAAGCACACTGTGCTCAAAAAGATATAAGTGAAGTACTAGAGCAAGTCCATAGCTCATAAACAAATTAAGTGAAGCATAGAGAGCAATTCTAACAAGTCATGACATAATTTTGGCTCTCTCAAATAAGTGTGTCCAGCAAGGGATCAAGACTTAAAACACAAAATAAACACAAGCAAAGACTCATATCATACAAGACACTCCAAGCAAAGCACATAGTATGTGACGAATAAAAATATAGCTTCGAGTAAAATACCGATGGTCGTTAGAAGGAAGAGGGGATGCCACTCGGGGGCATCCCCAAGCTTAGTTGGTTGGTCTCTTTTGGATAATAGCTTGGGATGTTGGGGCATACCCAAGCTTAGGCTCTTATTACTCCTTATTCCTTCATCCACCGTAAGATAACCCAAAACTTGAAAACTTCAATCACAC
This sequence comes from Triticum urartu, assembly GCF_003073215.2. Lineage (NCBI taxonomy): Eukaryota > Viridiplantae > Streptophyta > Magnoliopsida > Poales > Poaceae > Triticum > Triticum urartu. The sequence continues at coordinate 501,812,712 of NC_053024.1, forward strand.
AAAACTCAACAAAAACCTTCGTGAGATCCGTTAGTATAATAAAACAAATCACTACTATAAGTGTTGTACAAAACTGATTCATATTTTGTTCTTACATTATATATAATGTATTCCAACTTTTCTATGACAAAAACTCATCAAAGAAAACCATAGAGCCATCAAAACAAGCACACACCGCAAAGAAAACAGAATCTGTCAAAAACAGAACAGTCTATAGCAATCTGGGTGTTTCGAATACTTATGTAACTCCAAAAACTCTGAAAAATTAGGACAGCATGGGAAATTTGTATACTAATCTACTGCAAAAGGAATTTGTATTTTATCGCTCTCTGGTTAAAAATTAAAATTATTTTCGCGAGCGCAAAAGTTTCTATTTTTTCAGCAAGATCAAAAAACTATCACCCAAGAAGATCCTAAAGGCTTTACTTGGCACAAACACTAATTAAAACAGAAAAAACACAATCATAATAGTATCATAATTGTGTAAACACTCAAGAACAGGAAGCAAAAAGCAAAAAAAAAAATTATTCATTGGTTTGCCTCCCAACAAGCGCTATAGTTTTACGCCCTTAGCTAGGCATAAAGCAAGGATCTAAGTTTTGTCATCCTTCTTCTTAATTCCCTTAGAGGTGTTTTCATCATGGGGTTTTGTAAACACAACATAAAACAAATTATCCATAGAAACCTTAGCATTATTAAGTTGCCCATTATCATAACCAAGTTGATTTCCATCAACAATCCAAGAGTAATGTTGATTAACATTTTTAAAAACTTGTTGAATTACATCTAGAATGGCGACTTCCTTTTTAAGATTCTCATCAAAGATTTTATCGTCCCCAAGCAAATGTCTTAATGCATAATCACTATTGTAAAGAATTTCATATATTACGGGCTTTTCATGATTCATACCATAAAAATCAAAGATTTCCCTAGCTTCCCGTATGATATAGTCAAAATCATTCATAAGAACAAGAGTGGCCAACTTTTTAGCTTTAGGATTCTTTATAATGGGAAGCTCAAAAAACAATCTTTGCAAAGTAGGATGGGTACGGATAAATTTACTTTCAAGTTTCAGAACTAGTGCTAAAATAGCATCCGCATAAGATCTAGTAGTTCTAAGTATAGGAGCATCATCAAGACTTAGATTTCCCACACAATTGAAAAAATCTTGGATACGTTCCTTTCCCATAACATTCCCTTGCCCCAAGATAAAAGTTTTATCCAAATTGTCGTACATCCAATCTTAGGAGTTAGGCCATCATCTATTGGTGCCATACCGAAATCACTCATGATTACAAGAAAAGGATAGATCTGACGACAAAACGGCAAACGAAAAAGAGGGGCGAATAAAACGGCATTTTTTTGTGAAGTGGGGGACAGAAAAATGAGAGGTAAATGGCAAATAATGTAAATTGCGAGGACATGAGATTTGTGATTAGGAACCTGGTATATGTTAAAGATCCTCCCCGGCAACGACGCCAGAAATTCCTTTTGATGTCGCTTGAAGCTATGTCGGTATTTCCCCAAAGAGGAAGGGATGATGCAGCACAGCGGCTGTAGGTATTTCCCTCAGATATGGAACCAAGGTTATCAAACCAGTAGGAGAACTAAGCAACACAACATAAACATCACCTGCACACAAATAACAAATACTCGCAACCCGACGAGTAAAAGGGGTTGTCAATCCCTTTCGGGTAGCGGCGCTAGAAATTGGCACGTGGTCGGGAGAAAGTTGTAAATATTGATAGATCGAACGCAAAATAAAATAAATTTTAGCAAGGTGTTTTTGTATTTTTGGTTTAATAGATCTGAAAATAAAAGGCAAATAAAATAGATCACGAAGGAAAATAATATGAGAAAGAGATCCGGGGCCGTAGGTTTCACTAGTGGCTTCTCTCGAGAAAAATAGCAAACGGTGGGTAAACGAATTAATGTTGGGAAATTGATAGAACTTAAAATAATCATGACGATATCCATGCAATGATCATTACATAGGCATCACGTCCAAGATTAGTAGACTGACTCCTGCCTGCATCTACTACTATTACTCCACACATCGACCGCTATCCAGCATGCATCTAGTGTATTAAATTCATGGAGAAACGGAGTAATGCAATAAGAACGATGACATGATGTAGACAAGATCTATCTATGTAGAGATAGACCCCATCATTTTACCCTTAGTAGCAACGATACATATGTGTCAGTTCCCTTTCTATCACTGGGATCAAGCACCGTACGATCAAACCCACTACAAAGCACCTCTTCCCATTGCAAGATAAATAGATCAAGTTGGCCAAACAAAACCCAAATATCAGAGAAGAAATACGAGGCTATAAGCAATCATTCATATAAGATATCAAAGATACTCAAATAACTTTCATGGATATAAAAAGATAGATCTGATTATAAGCTCAAAGTTCATAGGATCCCAACAAACACACCGCAAAAAGAGTTACATCATATGGATCTCCAAGAGACCATTGTATTGAGAATCAAACGAGAGATAGGAAGCCATCTAGCTACTAACTACGGACCCGAAGGTCTACAAAGAACTAATCACGCATCATCGGAGAGGCAGCAATGGAAGTGGTGAACCCTTCCATGATGGTGTCTAGATTGGATCTGGTGGTTCTGGACTCTGCGGCGGCTAGAATTGATTTTCGTCGTCTCCCCTAGGGTTTCTAGAATATTGGGGTATATTTATAGAGCAAAGAGGCGGTCCGAGGGGCACCCGAGGTGGGCACAACCCACTAGGGCGTGCCCTGGTGGCTTGTGCTCCCCTCGGAGCACCCCCAGGCGCTGCCTTGGCCCATTAGGTGTCTTCTGGTCCATAAAAAATCTCCGTAAAGTTTCGTTGCATTTGGACTCCGTTTGGTATTGATTTCCTGTGATGTAAAAAACATGCAAGAAACAGCAACTGGCACTTGGCACTATGTCAATAGGTTAGTACCAAAAATTGATAGAAAATGAATGTAAAATGATTATAAAGCATCCAAGATTGATAATATAACAACATGGAACTATAAAAAAAATTATAGATACGCTGGATACGTATCAATCACAATGGTCGATTCCTCTTCGAAGAAATCCTACCGCCTAGGAGTCTCCAACCTCGAAGAGTAACAAGAAAGATGGGGAAAAGCTCAAGACTTCCTCAAATCATGAACTCCTGTGGCGAGAAGAAGGGAAGGAGTGTATCTATCACTTGATTGGACAACTTCTCACAAATGCTCTCAAATCCCTCAGGGATCTAAGATTTGGTGTATGGGTGAGAGAGAGAGAGAAAGAGAGAGAGAGAGAGAGAGAGAGTAAAATGTGTTCTAGGGTTTGCTCAAAATGAATGGTCAACGTTTCCCAAAAGAGGAAGAAGGTTATATATAGTGGTGGAGCAAATATGGCCGTTGTGGTGTAAGTGCCAGTGTTAGGCCGGACATCCGGGCCAAAGGCCGGACGTTCGGCACAGTGAGATGGCCTTGTGAAACACAAAGGGTGTAGAGGAGAAACAGAGGATCCGGACATCCGGCACACTAGTGAGGCCCCGGACATCTGACAGTGAGCCAGACATCCGGTGTGTGCAGACCCTAGAGGGGCAAGGCTACTGGAAGTGATAGGTCGGATTTTCGGGGTGCACCCACTCATTCGACAACACATGGCCACACTAGTACGCGTCGTGCTGTACAAACGGTTTTTAACCCCTTTACGCGATGACATTTGGAACCGTTGCCAAGTGAGTGTGTGCGATAGGGGGGGGGTCCTTCCCACACAACCCAGAAATCATCAGGGATAGGCCCTCCTGGGACACAGGCTGGGGCCGTGTGCGATCGGTCGAGGCATAGAAACCCAATCATTTTCGTTCGTATGTACATCCCACACGATGAATCCCAGAAAAAACATTTCCGCTCATATGTATATCACACACAGTCAATCCAAGGAATACGTTTCCATTCTTATGTACATCCCACACAGTCAATCCAGGGAAAATGTTTTCGTTCGTATGTACATCCCACACAGTTTTATGTATACGCTCGTGTGTGAAAGGTGTTACTATCACACACGATCTGCCTTGGTTAACTGTTTGCTTTAATGAACTACATCACACACGATTTGATGTAGAAAACTGTGTGGCATTGGGTTATCCATCACAAGCGCTTTTACTGCCAGAACCGTTTGCAAAGTTCCATGACCATATGTTCTCTTTTTATTTTTGCCTGTAATTTATTATTCAAATTGGAAATTTTGAAATATGAAACGTGCAATTCAAATTCTCAGCACAATGGTTCAACAACGAATCCATAAATAAAATTGCCAGTACAATATGTTCAGTAATTATAGGATTAGGCAGCAATTAACTATGATGAACCACAATATTTAAAGGCGGTAAAGGTGAAGAGACAAGTGTAAATCATTTTGACTGCGACGGTGTTGAAGAAGCGGAATGCCCATAATGTGCCTTCCTGCATGCCATAGGCACAAACCACTTTTGTCCAACCCCTTGTGATGATCGCGCGCCCATCCTTCACCGCCTCCAGGAAGACTTCTAGAGCATTATCATGGTAGCATGAATTATATACTTTAACCTTAGTTGCCTCCACTTCGGTCATGTAGTTTGCAAGGTAATCATCAGTAAATAGCTTTGGAAACCACTAAAAAGGGAAAAATATCTGATATTGAGGTCTAATAGAGTAACTTGTTGTGGGCAGGGGGAAAAGGCAACCCATTACTTACCATCCTAAAGTTCACTATTGTCTTCGAGAAAGTGTAAATAAAGAGCTTAATTCCAATCACCCGTTTCTTTCACCTAACAATCTTTCTTAGTTTCCTCACTTGACGCTTGTTCATGAATATATCATTGCCCCATATGCAAAAGGGATTGAAGCGTGGATTAGTACCGCTCATATATGCACCTACAAGCAACCAGTAAATGTTAGAAGCTAAACTGAGATTGCACAAATGATGTAAAAAACAACTACCTATGTTCCTAAGTACAAGTATTTTTTTTGAAAAGGAAACACATTACTTACCATCCTAAAGTCCACTGATGTATATAGAATTATATATGTAGTTTAGTTTAGAATCTCGATTCACTCATTTTGCTCCTTATGTAGTCTATATTGGAATCTCTAAAAATACTTATATTTAGGAATAGATGGTGTATAAGACATGGGATGCAGCTAACCTCGACGGCAATCAACGGCATCACCCATTGTAGCCGTGTGTAAGTACATGGAAAGCCAATGTTAATTACAACAGGGTTAACATCCACCAAAAATAGCAAATGGTAATAAAACGACATCATCTGTAGTGATATCTTCATTGCGAAAGAGTAGCATGGTAGCAAAGGGACGGATTAAAAAATGGATACAACTGTTAATTGCAACAGGCTTAACAACATCCTAATTCATGTTTTGTAAGTTTGTAGCCATTGAAATACAACTCTTTAAAAATGGATACAACTGTTAATTGCAACAGGCTTAATGGCCATTGAAACCAGTACTGATAAAAATGCAATTGGTAGAGTTAAACATCACAGGGCAAGTGTTGAAAGAGCAGATAATAGCCCAGTTGTCTATAAAAAGGTAGGGAAAATAGCTAAAACATGTTAGGCATGTTTACTACAACATGCTTAATACATCGACCGTACAATACGTAGCCATTAATTGCAACTGGTATTGGTAAGATTGAACTGGTGAGTACATACTTGGTATGTCCTGAGAGGTAGTTGCTGGGACACTTCATCTTGGCCAGAGCCCGCCTAAAGTCAGCGGCGGCGGAGGTGAGCCGTTCCTCTAGGTCGAAGCATGGATCAGTGCCACTGTCATGTGTACATATAGGCAACCAGTAAATGGTAGAAGTTAAACTGCAATTGCATAAATGATGTGAAATACTGTAAGACATGGGATGCAGCTAACCTCGACGGAAAACAACAACATTAGCCGTTATGACCCTGCATAAGTACATGGACAGGCATGTTAAGTAGAACAGGGTTAGCATCCACCAAAAATAGCAAATGAGCAACATCTCTAGTATGTCTTCATTGCAGAGAGTAGCATGGTAGCAAATGGACAGATTAAAAAATGGATACAACTGTTAATTGCAACAGGCTTAACAACATCCTAAGTCATGTTTTGTAAGTTTGTAGCCATTGAAATACAACTTTTTAAAAATGGATTCAACTGTTAATTGCAACAGGCTTAATAGACATCAAAACTGGTACTGATAAAAATGCAATTGGCATAGTTAAACATCACAAGGCACATGCTGCCAGAGCAGAGAATGGCCCATATGTCTATAAAAAGGTAGGGAAAGTAGCAAAACCGTGTTAGGCATGTTTACTAGAACATGCTTAATACATCGACCATATAGAACATAGCCATTAATTGCAACTGGTATTGGTAAGATTGAACTGGTGAGTACATACTTGGTAAGTCCTGAGAGGTAGTTGTTGGGGCACTTCATCTTGGCCAGAGCCCGCCCAAAGTGAGCGACGGCGGATGCGAGCTGTTCCTCTAGGTTGAAGCATGGATCGGTGCCACTGACATGTGTACCTACACGCAACCAGTAAATGGTAGAAGTTAAACTGCAATTGCACAAATGATGTGAAATACTGTAAGACATGGGATGCAGCTAACCTTGACGGCAAACAATAGCATCGGCCGTTATGACCCTGCGTAAGTACATGGACAGGCATGTTAAGTACAACATGGTTAGCATCCACTAAAAATAGCAAATGGGCAACATCTCTAGTGATATACTGAGTCATGTATTGTAAGTTTGTTGCTGGTATTGGTGAAATTGAGCTGGGCACGGTAATATTTGAACATCACATAGTGTGCAGTACTGAAATAAACAAGGTATGAACATGCTTAATACATCAACCATACAAATCATAGCCGTTGCAAGGGGTATTGGTAAGATTTAGCTGGTCAGATCTTACCTGTTAAGTCCTGGGGGGTAGTCGCTGGGGGACTTCATCTAGGCCAGAGCCAGGCGCCATTTAAGCAATCAGGCTGGGGTTGTGAATGAGATCGGTGGGTTACCTGACTGGATCCGAGCAGAACGTAGATGTGGTTGAAGCTGTGGTTGCGGCAGCGGCGGTTTGAGATGCTGGTAGGGGGAGGCACGAGGGGGATATCGAGGATGGGATGTGATTGGAGGAATAAATTATGAAATCGTGCGCCTAATGAAAATTTCACTGTGAAACTTGAAACTTGGGCGGGGGGAACACACAACGCAGACGAAGCGAGTAAAATACTCGTGTGCGAGAAAAAAGAAAGTTGGCAGATCCTGTCTCCAAAAAAATGTACATGTGTACTTGATTTTTTTCGGTCAATGGTACGCCTGGTTTATTAGGAAACATCGCACAGGTAACTGACTTATGGGTCATTAACGCAAAAAAACGCAGACGGGTACGTCATAGAAACCGTGTGTTTTGTGATCTTCTAATGCTTAATGCAAAAAAACACGGGCACACATGCTAATCAACGCTCAAATCCCTCAAAGGATGCTCTTACCGACAGTGTACGTTAATACTACAAACTTAAAGTACTACTAGTAATTTTCTCTAATACTACAAACTTAAACTACTTTTCACATGCTGCCATCAGGGCATGCTGGCCAGACGTCGGCGTTCTCCTTCCCGGCCTTGTAGGTGGTAGCCCACCGTGCTTCGATCTCCGCCAAGCTCTACTCACCACAGCATGCGGCCTCTTTTTTCTTGCGGCGGTGGGACTCTCTTTTCTTGACTGCTTTCTGCCTTTTCTGCTCCTTCTGTGCGGCTTTGGCTGCCTCTAGATCCACCACCCATTCGGCCATGGCAGCCTCAAAGTGCGCCCATGTAACTGTCTGGCCGCCGGCGGCGATGAACTCAGTGCGGCGAGATGCCATCGCTTACTGATACGTCTCCAACGTATCTATAATTTTTAATTGTTCAATGCTATTATATTATCCATCTAGGATGTTTTATATGCATTTATATGCTATTCTATATGATTTTTGGGACTAGCCTATTAACCTAGAAATAAACCTAGATCGCTATTTTATATTTTATATGTTTTATATGATTTTATATCTCGTGGCCGCCTCGGGGACCCCCCTGACTTGTTCCCAAATCCAACACCTCTTATGTACCCAAACTTCCAGAAAGAAACCTAGATCGGGAGTTCCGTCGCCGCAAGCCTCTGTAGCCATTGAAAACCAATCTAGACCCGTTCCGGCACCCTGTTGGAGGGGGGAATCCCTCTCCGGTGGCCATCTTCATCATCCCAGCGCTCTCCATGATGAGGAGGGAGTAGTTCACCCTTGGGGCTAAGGGTATGTACCTGTAGCTATGTGTTTGATCTCTCTTTCTCTCTCGTGTTCTTGATTTGGCACGATCTTGATGTATCGCGAGATTTGCTATTATAGTTGGATCTTATGATGTTTCTCCCCCTCTACTCTCTTGTAATGGATTGAGTTTTCCCTTTGAAGTTGTCTTATCGGATTGAGTCTTTAAGGATTTGAGAACACTTGATGTATGTCTTGCACGTGATTATCTGTGGTGACAATGGGATATCATGTGATCCACTTGATGTATGTTTTGGTGATCAACTTGCCAGTTCCGTGACCTCGTGAACTTATGCATAGGGGTTGGCACAGATTTTCGTCTTGACTCTCCGGTAGAAACTTTGGGGCACTCTTTGAAGTTCTTTGTGTTGGTTGAACAGATGAATCTGAGATTGTGTGATGCATATCATATAATCATACCCACGGATACTTGAGGTGACATTGGAGTATCTAGGTGACATTAGGGTTTTGGTTGATTTGTGTCTTAAGGTGTTATTCTAGTACGAACTCTAGGATAGATCGAACGGAAAGAATAGCTTCGTGTTATTTTACTACGGACTCTTGAATAGATCGATCAAAAAGAATAACTTTGAGGTGGTTTCGTACCCTACAATAATCTCTTCGTTTGTTCTCTGATATTAGCGACTTTGGAGTGACTCTTTGTTGCATATTGAGGGATTGTTATATGATCCAATTATGTTATTATTGTTGAGAGAACTTGCACTAGTGAAAGTATGAACCCTAGGCCTTGTTTCCTAGCATTGCAATACCGTTTACGCTCACTTTTACCACTTGCTACCTTGCTGCTTTTATATATTTTCAGATTACAAAAACCTATATCTACCATCCATATTGCACTTGTATCACCATCTCTTCGCCGAACTAGTGCACCTATACAATTTACCATTGCATTGGATGTGTTGGGGACACAAGGGACTCTTTGTTATTTGGTTACAGGGTTGTTTGAGAGAGACCATCTTCATCCTCTGCCTCCCACGGATTGATAAACCTTAGGTCATCCACTTGGGGGAAATTTGCTACTGTCCTACAAACCTCTGCACTTGGAGGCCCAACAACGTCTACAAGAAGAAGGTTCTGTAGTAGACATCACTTGCTTACCATGTGTGCAGTCGTGGGCGGCGAGGAATGCGGCGCGGCTGGATGCAGTTCATCTCTGTCGCTCCCAGAAACAGTGCGGTGGTATTAAAGAGCTCAACGACAAACGACAACAGAAATTTGGCTTCCCTTACAATTTTGCTTGTTCATTATCGCACATAGTTCATCTCCGTCGCTTCCAGAAACAGTGTGCGCTGAGCCTATTTGTGTGTTGCGTTATTATTGGCCGGAACCCCAGCCACGCGGATCGCGCATGTGCACGGTAGGATGCGCCGCGATCGAACGGCAATCCGCGTCCCTCATGGTTTTCCTCACATAATAGTTGGATTGGATTTATATGCGCTAAATGCCTAAAAATGCACATAATCCCCTAAGTATGGTAAATGAGCCCGGAAAAATGCCAAATTTGAACACGATGATTTGAGGGTGTATGTCCGTCGTAGAAAATAACTCCAGGGCAAAGAACGAAGAAAATTTGGATTCCCCTTCAATCTTGGTGATTTCCCTCTCGAAAGCATCAAACTTCTTTGGTGATGGTTCGATTTATGAATGGCGTGCATGACGACATAAGCCAAACCTTCTCTAATTTTTACCAGTGCATGGTGAGGTCATACCATGGCACACCATGCCAGGCGTCATGTTTTTCAAGCATTTATTTCATTTTTCCTATAGTTGAAAACCCAATAAACAAATGTTTGTGGTTGACTATTGCCACACTTCATCAAAATATATGTCCCTTCCTTGTAAAAGGCATGAGAATTTACTAAATGGCATGGGCATGGTTTTCCAGGCCGTCCTTGTGCACCCTTTCATGCACCGATTGTTTGAGCTCGAATTATGTGCATTAATGCCTAGGAAATGCACATAATCCCCTAAATATGGCAAATGAACCTGGAAAAGTGCCAAATTTGAACACGGTGATTTGCAGGTTGTATGTTCATCGTATAAAAAAACTCGTGGACAAAGGACAAAGGAAATTTGTACCCCCCTTCAATCTTGGTGATTTCCCCCCTCGAAACCATGAAACTTCCTCGGTGATGGTTTGATTTATGAAAGGCGTGCATCACGACATAAGGAAAACATTCTCCAATTTTGACCAAGGCATGGTGAGGCCATACCATGGCACCACGCCAGGCGTCATGTTTTCCAACCATGTGTTTCATTTTTTGTATAGTTGTTAACCTAGTAAACGACGCGTTTATGGTTGAATATTGCCACACATTTCCTTGAAATATCTACCCATTCCTTGTAAAAGGCATGAGAATGTACTAAATAACACGAGCATGGTTTTCTAGACCGTTCTTGTGCACATTTTCATGTGCCGATTGTTCAAATTTGAATTATGTCCATTAATGCCTAGAAAATGCACATAATCCCATAAATATGGTAAATGAGCCTGGAAAAATGTCAAATTTGAACACGTTGCATTTGAGGATGTATGTTGATCATTGGAAAAAAATTGAATGACAAACTAGGACGGAAATTTGGATTCCCCTTCAATCTTGGGGATTTCCCTCTCGAAAGCATGGAACTTCCTCGGTGATGGTTCGATTTATGAAGGGCATGCATGACGACATAAGCCAAACCTTCTCAAATTTTTACCAGGGCATGGTGAGGTCATACCATGGCACCATGCCAGGTGTAATGTTTTTAAGCATTTATTTCATTTTTTCTATAGCTGAAAACCCAACAAACAAACATTTGTGGTTGACTATTGCCACACATTTCACGAAATATCTGTCCATTCCTTGTAAAAGGCATGATAATTTACTAAATGGCACGAGCATGGTTTTCCAGGCCGTTCTTATGGACCCTTTCATGGAAAACCCAACAAACAAACATTTGTGGTTGACTATTGCCACACATTTCACGAAATATCTGTCCATTCCTTGTAAAAGGCATGATAATTTACTAAATGGCACGAGCATGGTTTTCCAGGCCGTTCTTATGGACCCTTTCATGGAAAACCCAACAAACAAACATTTGTGGTTGACTATTGCCACACATTTCACGAAATATCTGTCCATTCCTTGTAAAAGGCATGATAATTTACTAAATGGCACGAGCATGGTTTTCCAAGCCGTTCTTATGGACCCTTTCATGCACCAATTGTTTGAACTTGAATTATGTGCATTAATGCCCAGGAAATGCACATAATCCCTTAAACATGGCAAATGAACCCGGAAAAGTGCCAAATTTGAACACGGTGATTTGCAGGTTGTATCCCCTTTCATAGAAAAAACTCGTGGACAAAGGACAAAGTAAATTTGGATCCCCTTTCAATCTTGGTGATTTCCCCCTCGAAACCATGAAACTTCCTCGGTGATGGTTCATTTTATGAAAGGCGTGCATGACGACATTTTTACCACGGCACGGTGAGGCCATACCATGGCACCACACCAGGCGTCATGTTTTCCAAGCATGTATTTCATTTTTGTATAGTTGTTAACCTAGTAAACGACACGTTTATGGTTGACTATTGGCACACATTTCCTTGAGATATCTGCCCATTCCTTGTAAAAGGCATGAGAATGTACTAAATAGCACGAGCATGGTTTTCCAGACCGTTCTTGTGCAACCTTTTCGTGCACCGATTGTTTGAATTTGAATTATGTGCATAATTAATACCTAGAAAATGCACACAATCCCCTAAATATGGTAAATGAGTTCGGAAAAATGTCAAATTTGAACACATTGCATTTGAGGTGGTATGTTGATCGTTGGAAAAAAATTGAATGACAAACTAGGACAGAAATTTGGATTCCCCTTCAATCTTGGTGATTTCCCTCTCGAAAGCATTGAACTTCCTCGGTGATGGTTCAATTTATGAAGGGAGTGCATGATGACATAAATCAAACCTTCTCAGCTTTTAACCAGGGCACGGTGAGGCCATACCATGGCACTATGCCAGGCGTCAAGTTTTTCAAGCACATATTTCATTGTTCTATAGTTGATAACCCAGTAAATGACACGTTTGTGGTTGACTATTGCCACACATTCCATTGAAATCTATGCCCATTCCTTGTAAGAGGCTTGAGAAATTACTAAATACCATGAGTATGGTTTTTCCAGACCGTTCTTGTGCACCTTTTCAAGCACCAATTGTTTGAATTTGAATTATGTGCATTAATGCCTACAAAATGCACATAATCCCCTAAATATTGTAAATGAATCCGGAAAAGTGTCAAATTTGAACACGGTGGTTAGTAGGGTTTATGTTCATCGTAGAAAAAAACTCATGGATGAAGGACAAAGGAAATTTGGATTCCCATTCAATCTCGGTGATTTACTATCGCACACGATTCATCTCCGTCGCCTCTGCGAACCATGTGTGTTCACTCACATATGCAAAAGGAAAAAAGAAAACCCTCGCCCACTTCATCCCCACTCACTCGCCGCGGACTCCTCCGCAACTCTGCACCCTAAGCTCGATGGCTGTTAGCGGCGGGCATAGGTCGCACTCCAAACGACACGAGATTTCGCCCCTACCGCTTTCCGCCGCCTATCTGCACCGACATTCTAGACTCTGGTCGACTGGGGTTTTCTGCGGGATTGGGCCAGGGATTTTATCATGGAGAAGGTAATCAACTTAATTAGCGAAATATTCACTCATCTCTTATCGTAGTCCATCCGTCGCTGTTAATCAACCGACGGAAATTGCCGTGGAATCATTTTTGTTGTAGCTGATTCGTGGGTGTTCATTCATGTGTCCACCGTGTGAGCACAAATCGGGCAACTGTGGTCGTGGCCAGTCGGAAACAAAGTTCTCTCTCACCATTCTGGATGACTTCAGGGAGCGCTCGGTATGTTCAATCTCAACCTACCATGGTCGGCATGGCCTAAATTTGTGAACATATACCATCTGTTGCTACATTATCTATATATTTGCATCAAATCTTTGTTACATTATCTATTTTTAATTATCTATTTTTGTACTTTGCTTTCATCTATATATTGATCTGTTCTATCAGTTACTCCCATATTTGCATCTTGCTCTGTTATTTCAATATATCTAATTTACGATCTTAATTTTCATTTCAAGCAGTACATCCCTTGCTTTGCAAGAACAGGAGTAGAAGGAAACCTTGGGCTTTACTTTGCTGATGACTCCCAGGATGTCATATTGACAACGCAGTATGGATTTACAATGACGGTTAGCGTAAAACTTGATAAAGATGGTCACTCCTATTTTAATGCGAACCTTTGGAGAAAAATGTCTAAGTGTTATGAACTAAAAGCTGGCAATAAAATTCTAGTGCGTGTACCACAACCTGGTCTAATTAACATGGATGTTTACTTCCCCAACGTCATCAGCCAATCAAAGTATAATCAAGGTTAGTGTCCTTTCAACTTTCTCCATGCTGTCATATTACTATTTAAGCAACCAATTGATCACTATTTAAGCAACCCATTGTGGTGTCATATTCTGACTCCGTTCCTAGGCAGTAACAAATTCTATTTACCAATTTATGTGCACTATATATTCTTCTTCCATGTTCTGAATAAATAATATCTTTCCACCTTTTAAGCAGGATATGTTGGATGCACAGTGAACGATCTGTATGTTACTAAGCGCACCAAATTTCACTGGAAGGACTTGAAGCATCTCATAAACTTTGTTGATAATCTGACAGAGATAGCACAGCGTATGAACGCTGGATTTTGGATGGGATTAATTAGACATATGGTGCACACACTGAACAAGACCAATTGTGTGCACAAAACGCTGGTAAAAAGTCTTATTTTAATGTTGATGCTCATAAACTATATATATCTTCAACGATATGTTATAATTGTTTTTTATTCTACATGTCAACATAAATTTCCCCCTATAGCACTTCCTGGATCAATTTCCCGGCGTGGTCGAATTACACTTGTGCCTACTAATAACGCCAAAGTGATTGCAAGGTACTGCATTTCCCGCAGAAATGGAACCATTCAAATTAACAAGTTCTCGCTTCTCGTGGCAATGCATCCATATTGGAAAATTGGAGACACTGTTCTACTCATGCTCTACCAAGGCACAGGAGGGATCTTCCTTTTCATTGACGAGATGCCAAGTCACCGTGATCAAGCTTCTTCCAGTGGATAGTTGTGGCTGTTGGCCCTCAGCCTCTTAAAATGTGCTAGCTGTTACTATATATGTTAAGTATGTAAATATGGACCATATGGTTGTTGGCCCTTAGCCTCTTAAACTGTGATAGTTGTTACTATGTTAAGTATGTAGATATGGACCATATGGTTGTCAAAACCATGTTACGAAGATCCTCCTTTTGTCGAATAGTGTAACCACTATACATATGTTACTCAAATGTTGTTACCCAAGTTCATAAATTTTCATGGAAAGTTTTAGTATCGTACACAGTTCATTGAGTTTAAGCGTGTGCCCGATGTCCAGAAGGCATTTGCATATTAACTGTCCATATTGCAAATTCACACACATGTTAACATAAGGAAATGTATGTGTAACATACTAATCATCGCACACGAGTACTCGCAGACACATCGTGTGCGATACTCCTAGCCACCGCAAGCAACTACTCCCTCTGTCCCATAATGTAAGACATTTTTTGACACTACTGTAGTGTCAAAAAACGTCTTACATAGTGGGATAGAGGGAGTAGTTTGCATTTTTCAAAGTATTTTGTACACACAGAATCACACACGAAGTAACGGTATTGACTGTTTGTGTTGTAATTTCTCATCGCAAACAGTTCATCCGAGTCGGCTGTTTGCCACGTATCACACACATCTTGTTTACACGACTCGTTTGTGTTCTTTTGGCTCATCGCAAATAGTTCATCCATGTGAACTGTATGCCGCATATCACACACATCCTGTTAAGTTGAACCATTTCTGTTGTGTTCCCTAATCGAAAATAGTTCATCCGAGTGAACCGTATGTCGTATATCGCACACACATTGATATGGTTGCCCATTTCTACTGTTCTACCTCATCGCAAACAGTTCGAATGGATTAACCGTGTGTCCTACATCGCACACACATTGATATGGCTGCCCATTTCTGTTGTTCTGCCTCATCGCAAACAGTTTAAATGGGTTAACCGTGTGCCCTGCATCGCACATGCAACTAAAATCTGAACCGTGTTTGATGGATCCGCCATCGCAAATGTTTTGCACCTTTTTTACGGGGTTTTACACCACCTTTTGTGATTATTGCATCGCACACAGTTTTGGCAAAGGATCTCTGATCGTAGTGTCATGTTAGTAGTATCCTCCAGTAGTGCCTCCCAGACATCCAGCGCTACGGGGGAGGCCCGGACATCCAGCAAAGGGGTCGGACATCCGGCAGCCAGGGAGCTAGGACTCTATTCTGTGATGTGTGGGCCGGAGTTCCGGCAGAGCCCCGGACATCCAGTGACCCTCCAGTAAAAACCATATATCCAAGAGAGAGAAAGAGAGAGGGAGGGAGAGAGAGAGAGTATATGTGAAACTAATTGAATCCACCATTGATCTAAATGAATTGGACATTTTGAGGAGACATGGCAAGGTAGGAAAATGAAGGGGGATTTGTGCTGACTTGAGCATGTCTTTTGCTAACCCTATCGATATTCTCGTAATAGTGTGGGATCCCTATACTTAAGAATAAACCAATAAAAGAACCGTTGATCTAATGTTTCTTCTTCCTTGAGTCATATCAATTTCGTACGTCCATGATTCACACACATTTGTCAACCGGGGGCTAACACCATAGGTTTACTTGATAAACATAGTTAGTCCCTACATGTATATTGTCATCAACATCAAAATATGATGTAAAGGCATGATTGCACTTTCAATCTCCCCCCTTTTGTTTGTTGATGAAAACCATACATGTAGTACCAAATAAAAATATTTCGCAATGTAATACATATGTCATTTTTGATTGAGCTCCCCCTTAATGTGTGCATAAGATGCTTATAAATAATTTAGTGCACATATTATATGTTTGCGTATTGGAGAGTAGTTAAGACACAACTCAAAACAAGTCGTAGACAACCCATAGTGAACAATGAATCTTATGATGAGAACAAATAACAGTCAAAGAGCAAATATATGAGATACATTATCAACTCATAGTCTCGTAGATAATAGGATAGAGTCTCATAATTAAGTACCACACATAGTACCACACATAGAATACATAGATAGTTCGAAAGATAGCAAATAAAACATCATTGGTACATCAAGATGCTATACAAACGGTTTTTAACCCCTTTCCACGGTGGCATTTTAAACCGTCACCAGTCGAGTGTGGGCGATAGGGGGGTCCTTCCCACACGACCAAGAAACCGTCGGGGATAGGCCCTCCGGTCACACAAGCTGCGCAAAATGAGCTCGTGCGCATCGGGCTAGCCATTGCATACAATTATACATTCTCAATCGTTTCCATTTGTAAGTACATCTCACATAGTGAATCCCAGAGAAATATTTCCGTTCGTATGTACATCCCACATAGTCAATCTAAGGAATACGTTTTCGTTTGTATGTACATCCCACACAGTCAATCCAAGAAATATGTTTCCGTTCGTAAGTACATCCCACACGATGAATGCCAGACAAACTTTTCCGTTCGTATGTACATCCCACACAGTTTTTTAGGTATAGCCTCATGTGTGATAGCTGTAACAATCACACACGCTCTACCTTCATTAACCGTTTGCTTTATTCAACTATATCACACATGATTTGATGAAGAAAACTGTATGGCATTGGGCTATCCATCACAGACGCTTCTACTGCTAGAACCATTTATAAAGTACCATGAACCATTTAGTAGGTTTATTAGTTTACTATTAATAATTCCAGTATTAAGCAAATTCACATTTCATGTCGAATAGTTGTTTGCAATTTCATATCAGGCACAGTGGCGGAGCCACAGGGTGGACAGGGTGGGCCACGCTCCACCCTGAGATTTCGGCCTGGCCTATATAGGATGGCATTTTCAGAGACGGGCCGAGACAAAAAAAATAAGCCCATCAACAAGTGCGAGCTGAAACCAAACGAACACGGCACATCCTCTCCTCTCAGTCATCTCTCCTCTGCAACCACGCACGGCCGCCACATCTGGTCGAGTTCGATCCGCCACCAGCCAAGTCGCCCCTCGCCGTTGCCGGCCCACCGCTGGATCTTGGACCTCCCTAACGGCTGACGCCCACCCGCCCCGGCTAGCTGCTGCCTGCGCACGGCGCATGGCGCACCACCTCGCCCAGCCGCCCCTGACGGCTGCGCCGCTGCGGGCCGCGGCATGCCTGCTCCTCCCGTCGCCCGGTCGCCCTGCGCAGCAACACACTGAGCAGCAGCGCTCCCGGACCAGGAGCAACCCCTACGCAGCCGCCCTGCCCCTGCTAGCCGAGTAGTCGGGGTCGGCCAGTCGCCGACGGCGCCCAGTCCCCTTCTCCTGCACTCCCTTCCGAGAGAGAGAGAGGTACTGGCCCCAAATCCTCAATCCCCAGTGTCCTATTTCAGTTAAATTTGTTTGTTTGTTTGACAGGGAATGGAAAGGAGATGCAATGCTTATATATTACATAGATGCTCTCTGACATAATTTTTTCATGTTAACAAAGTAGTGTATCAGTATCATGTATGTTGTTGGAAACTTGGAATGCCTGTTAACAAACTAGTAGATGAACGGTGAACTGATGAACACATTTACACATACACATAAATTTTGCAGAATTTTTGAAGAATGAAGAGGGCAGGAAACATTGCTTCCCTTTTTGTGAGACATGCTCAGAAGACAAGGAAGAAAGCTAGTACGCCGGATGTGCATGGGACCGCGGATGTGGCCGAAGAGCAAACCAGAGAATTTGTGGTTCAAGAGCAAACTCAAGAAACAGTGGTGTCTATGTCAAATGTCACGGTTGAGCAAACTCCAGAACCAATGGTTCGACTTGAAGATGTCTCAACGCCACCGCCGGTTTATGATTTTAGCCGTCTTAAACATGATCCCGGGGAAAGGCCACCCATTGCAAGTTATCCTGTCAATGATCAAGACGCAGTTCGGAGAGCATATATCCTTAAGGCTGCATTCAAACCTTATGCACATAACTTTGAAGCAAGAATAATTGGGAATATGTTTCGATCATTCAGTCCTTTTTGGCTTCATAAACATAGTTGGCTTGAATATAGTATCAAGGAGAAAGCTGCATTTTGCTTTGTATGCTTCTTGTTCAAAGAGAAAAAAACTAGTGGGAAGGAAACTAATGCATTTACTGATGGTGGTTGGAGAAATTGGAATAGAGATGATGCTCTTGATAAGCATGTTGGTGGTGTAACAAGTGTGCACAATGCAGCTCAAGAGAAATATGACTTATTTGTGAATCCCCGTGCAACAATTAATGATCTTCTTGTGAAGGTGGATAGTGAGGATCTACGTCTTTATAGGATGAGGTTGAAGTATTCACTTAGATGCTTGCAGTTTCTTCTTCATCAAGGATTGGCATTTCGTGGGCATGATGAAAGTGAACAATCTAGCAACAAGGGAAACTTCATTGAGTTATTGAAGTGGCTTGCAACAAATAGTGAGGAGGTGAATAAGTATGTCTTGAAGAATGCACCAGGTAATTGCAAATTGACTTCTCACCAGATACAAAATCAGATTATTCAATGTTGTGCAGTACATACTAGAATTCAAATTATTGAACAAGTTGGTGATGATCATTATGCTATTCTAGCTGATGAGTCTAGTGATGTATCACATAAAGAACAACTAGCTCTATGTTTGCGTTTTGTTGATAAAGTAGGAAGGCTAAGTGAGCACTTTCTTGGAGTTGTTCATGTAAGTGACACCACTGCATTGTCACTTAAGGAAGCAATTCAAACTTTACTTGCCAATAATGGTTTGACTATAACTCAAATTCGTGGGCAAGGTTATGATGGGGCTAGTAACATGAGAGGAGAAATTAAAGGACTGAAAACATTGATCATGAAAGAGTCACCTTCTGCCTATTACATCCATTGTTTTGCACATCAACTCCAACTAGTTCTTGTTGCTGTTGCCAAGGGAAATGATGACTGTGTATGATTTTTTGATCGAGTGTCTTTATTGTTGAACATTATTGGAGTTTCTTGTAAGCGTCATGACATGCTTAGAGATGCTAGACTTCATAATATCATGAAACTACTTGAATGTGGTGAGTTACAAACTGGGAGTGGTCTGAATCAAGAGATGGGGTTACCTAGGCCTGGTGATACTAGGTGGGGCTCTCATTACAAAATTGTTCTCAACATTATTGCTATGTACCCCACAATTCGTGATGTAATCATCACTCTTGGACAAGATGCATCACAAAGGAGTGATTGGCCAAAAATCCATACTATTGTTGGAGTGTTCGAGTCATTTGACTTTATTTTCGAGTCATTTGACTTTATTTTCAATGCCCACTTGATGCTTGTCATTCTTGGATACACAAGTGATTTGTCTGATTGTTTGCAAAGAAGAGACCAAGACATTCTTTCTGCAATGGCAATGGTTAGATTGGCAAAAGATAGAATACAAGAACTGAGGTCTAATGGGTGGGATGCATTTCTTCAAAGAGTCACATTATTTTGTAACAAGCATAGCATTCAAGTTCCTACAATGGAGGATAATTATGTGCCTTATGGAAGATCAACACGGTTTGTTCGACCCCAAACAAATGATGATCACTTTAGAAGAGAAGTATTTCTTGGAGTAATTGATCAAATTAGTCAAGAGCTTGAAAATCGGTTTGACGAGATCAATATGGAGTTGCTATCTTGTATGTATGCTTTGAATCCTGCCAACTCATTTGCTGCTTTTGATGCACACAAGGTATGCAAACTTGCTGAGTTCTATCTAGAAGACTTTTCAAGTGCTGACTTGATACACCTTGAACTACAACTTGGTAACTATATTGGTGACATGAGAAAAGATGAGAACTAAGGCCTTGGAAATCTTGTTGATCTCTCAGTTAAGCTTGTTCAAACAGGGAGGCATATAGTTCATAATTTCGTGTACTTACTTCTAAAATTGGTATTGATTCTACCAGTGGCAACGGCAAATGTTGAGAGAGCATTTTCTGCCATGAGTTTAGTCAAAAACAAGTTGAGAAATAAGATGGGTGATAGTCTTTTGGATGATTGCCTGGTCACATACATTGAGCGGGATATTTTCTTTGAGGTGAATGAAGATGACATAATTGATACTTTCATGGCCATGCAGAAGCGTAGGCCGGAAACATAGTCTTCTTTGAACTTCTCAAGGTATGTAGTATGTAGTATGTCTTTGTAGTCTTCTTTCATGCAAAACTGAGAGTTTTAGTGTGTTTGTAAGACCATATTGATCTATTTCTATGTGTTATTGATAATTAGTTAGATCATTCACATGTCAAATTTTTTTTGGAAGCGGCCCGCCCTGTTGTCAAATGCTAGCTCCGCCACTGATCAGGCACATAAATATATTTTAAAATCAAAGTGCGATAGCTACATGAAAACAACACAATAAAAGCATATAGTTAATTCACCTTCATAAGCACAATATTAGAACAAGATATTTATTTCCCTAATCAACTAATGCATGATCAGCCAGGTTCGTCTTCTCCACCTCTGCTTTTAGTTCAATAAGAACCTGTTTTGCACCGACCAACTAGGAAAGTGCCTCCTCCTTTGCCAACACCATCTTAGCAAAGTCTAATTTTAAAAATCTAAGTGCATTCTCCATATTCCTATTTTTCCCGCATCTTGAAATATTCTTCAACGTTGACAACACTTTCTCTAAGCCTATCTCTGTTCTCTTCCTCATACATGCCCTAGAGCTTTGCTAGGCACATCTTCAAAGTCTGTGGACACTCTCGATCAACCCACTCCAGGTAAGAACACTTATGTTCATCCTATAATATAAAACTAAATCAATAACAATTGTAGGGAAAATGTGTTTCTAGCAACATAGAAAGTCACCACATACATATTTTGAAAAACTGAAGAAACACGTTAATTATGACATATCTTCTCAAAAAGATCAATATGCAAATAAATTAATTGCTACTAAGACAACAACCAAATTTAGAAACATCACAAGCTATAATTAAGTGCAACAACACTACAAGTTCTTAGTCATGTACTATAAATAACAAATTGAACATTTTATGAGGAAGCTAAATACAACTGCAACACATAGCGACAGTGTTTGGATGACATCAAATTGATACTAATAGGTGTGCACATGCACAAATTTAATAACATGGAACTAATAGCACTAAGGTCTTCCACTATGTATGCCAAAACCTGTGTTAAGACAACTATTGCTACATTTGGCACCGGTGCCCTGCGCTCTGCCGAGCCGATACCAGAGGAAAAATTCAGGGAACCGGACTCCGAAGCACCTAGTTGCTCCTATGCCGAGTTCCTTCGTACCATAAAGTTTTAGTACTTTACGGCTTGGCTGCTCAGATGTGTGGAGCAAAGTTTGATGTACAAACTACTGAAGCGGTGCCAAATAATTTTCTATTGGCATCATTGATAAGATGGCAATATTTTTAGATGCTAGGTAGAAACTATAACACTGTCTTAATCACATCCATCATAACATAGCACAATGAGAGTGTTTGAATCACATCTAACAAATAATTTGTAACAACGAAAGTGGGGCTAACCTTTTGTGCACATACCAGAAACTTCCTCACACTGTCCACAGATTCAAACACAACTAGCTTCACGCATGGAGATTGATGGTGACAACGAGCAGACATATCTTCAGCCACCCCGCTCTATTCGTAGCAAGTGATGGTCCACACATCCAAGCAGCCAAGAGTAATAAATGACTCAAATCAGCCATGAGGTTAAAACCCTTAATTCCAAATCATAACTTGAGAGAGAGGAGATAGGCATACCTGGGTGGTGAAAGAGTCGTCGTGGGAGGAGGAACCGCTGGAGAGTTCATTGAAGAAGACCATGGCAACCGCGATGGTCGGATGCGAGACGGCGAGAGCAAGGAAGTGATACGTCTCCAACGTATCTATAATTTTTGATTGCTCCATGCTATTATATTATCTATTTTGGATGTTTTATATGGACTAATAAGCATGCACGTGCAACGCACGTCTCAAACAAAACAAGTTAACATGGTATAATACTAAAATAATTTAAAAAAATCAGATCGCTACAAAATATTATCATGTCACTCAGACTGTATTTTCAAAAAGTGTGACATATTTCTGATCCAACACATGTATCATAGTCTATAGTAAAAACATATATTCTGGATCTAATTTTTATTTAGTGAGTTCTTTTAGTCAGTCATTTAAATGTGTCTTATGCACAACCATATGAGCGCGTGTGTAACACATGATCCGGAAACATGTCTCCGCGTAAAATTCACTGTCACAAAATACATGTATTATAATTGTTACAAAAAATATATTTTAAAAACCACAACTAAGCATGTCTTGAAGGTCCATCTTTTGAAGCAATGAAGGTCCATCTATGGATGCGATCAATGATGCTTCGTTCAATGTATGGGATGTTGTTTTGAGCTTCATTCTCTTCGTACTTTAAAATATGCACCAAAATTTGCTTCCTCAGCTGAAAACCATCCTATATATATGCATTATACAACATTGTTATAACAAGTTGCATGTGCAATGTGTATAGAAATAAGCATGGTGTAAATACTCACCTTGGGTATGGGAAAATATAGTTTTCCATCGCACAATGAGTACATGTAATTAAAAACCAAATAACCAGACATGGCACTGCATGTAAGAAATAAACACATAATGTGCGTTGAATGAATCAATTAATATTGTAATGTGTTTAAAAGATTCATACCAGTGTGAGTTCATTGGAGCAATAGGAACTAAGCATTCCCATTTAGAGATATCATCCTTGAATGCAGGGTTTGCAACTTCAAGCGCAAGGTTTAGGTTGTCGGCCATAATATTAAGTACATTATTCCCCAAAGTAGGTATTGGTAACGAATTGAAAATTGAGACAACCTTTTTATTTTGATCCAACACAAACAATAGAAATAGCCCAAACATACACCAAGGCAATAAAATTTGCAATGATGAAATAGTTTAGAAATAAATGGGATATTAATTAAGACCAAATAAAGCATTGTTAGAGATGAAAAATTAAAATCTTACCATATCACATTTTGAGATATGGTAATCATTACTGTCATGCCAGCTATGAAACAACCATCTCAATGTAGTAATTTCCATATTTTCACGATGACTTGAGTCTCGTGCATAGTGGAACATCGAGTAAAATAAGAATGAGAAAATATTAGTGAAATGAGAAAAGAAAGTGTAATACATGATTATAGTAATCGACTAAAATAAGAATGAGAAAATATTAGTGCAATAAGAAAAAAAATGTAATACATGATTATAGTAACTTACACAAAATTTCAGATCCATATAGTGAGATGGAATGTCTCTGAGAAGTTGGACTTCGTGGCGCGCTAGTATACACACAGCCATATTAAAGCAATGGATATCCATGTATTCATCATTGTTCAATATGTTTTTTATGTGTCTCAAATTTAAGCTAATAGGGTACGGATCAGAGCTTTTCACCCATTCGCTCCTGTAAAATCAAAATTCTATCATTATATTGACATCAAAGTAATTTATCAAAATACAAAATGAACTAAAAAATATGGCTTACTCTAGTAGAGCGACATCATCAACCATACCGATGAACAAGCAAAATTCATCTATTAAATCATCATTTGTTGGATTGACAGACGGTGAAAGAATAAATGACTGCGAGATGAGCTCGACTTCTCCTGATGTATTTGATGTTTTGAAATTCTCAGGAGGTCTATCCAGAATCATACATTCCGTGGGATCTGTGTTGTTTTCGTCATCTTCCATGTCTTGATTTCTTATATTATCATCATTCAGTTCCGAGTCCACTAAAATGACAGCTAGTTTTGTTCTAAAATCTGTCATATGTTTCTATTAAAATAGTAATAAGAGTTAAATAGTGATAGAACATAGAATAAGTATAATGATACACAGTGAAATGTACCTGTGTAGGAATGTCAGACAAAATATATCCTGTGAAGTACTCGATAAAATTTATCATCCACATACCACAAGATGACCTGCATGATTACAAAATTTAAATATACTCAATAAATTGTTATCGTTTTTATAGGGAATCATAACAAGCAGTGATGAAAAAACAAAAATCTCACCCACGCAGCATGTGAACCGGACATGCCCTTTGAAATTTGATATTTTTATTTTGTTTGGAAAAAATGCCACACTCACTTACAATGGGTCACTGGCTTATAGTATTATGTAGTACTCCCTCTGTTTCGAAATATAGGTCGCTGGACCATTCCTAGTACACATTTCGCCATGTTACGTATTTAACCAGCGTTCCGAAATTGCCCCCGCGCTCACGCAGACCAGTCACTCCCCACTCGCTCTTGTTCCCCACCGCTCCACTACCCACCGCCCTCTCCCCGTCGCCACCGTGTTGCTCCCTCGTCACCGCTGTCTCCGTCACCACCCTCTTCCTCCCCATGGCCGCCTTGCTCCCCATCACCTACGCCCACTCTCACACCCCGTAGGTCAAAGGTAGAATTTTTATCCGCCGTTGATGGTGCTGCCGGGCGAGGAGGCACTTGATTTGCGTTCGGCGGCGCTGGATCCACGTGCGATACCTACAGCTAAATCAGTGGCTTGGTCTTCATGCCCTGCGCCATGACCAAGTTCTTCTCTAATCATGTTCTCGTCTGAAAGATGGATACCAAATTAGGTTAACTTTGATTAATATGTATAAATCAGTAATGAACATAATTTTGGTCTACTACCTGCAGCTAAATCAGTGGCCTGGTCTTCATGTCGGCCGCCATGATCAAGTTGTTCTATAATAATGTTATTGTCTGAAAGATGAAATACTCAATAAGGTTAACTTTGATTAATATGTATAAATCAATAATGAACATAAATCAGGTAAAATAAAATCATAAGAATATAAAACAACAATCATGTCCAATACCTGCAGCTAAATCAGTGGCCTGGTCTTCATGTCGTGCATCATGACCAAGTTGTTCTCTAATCATGTTATCATCTGCAAGATGGCTTACTGAATAAGGTTAACTTTAATTAAAATGTATAAATCAATTATGAACATTATACCTGAAGGAAGAACATAGGATGGGTACTCTTGTCATGCAGAATCATCCACTGAATATTGGTTTCTGTCATCGGCGGCCCCAATATATGGCATCAAACGATTCCAACCGATCTCCCCACGTGGGAAGAATAGTGGATATGACAAAGGGTTGTAGCACCCATAGTATGCTCTAATATACAGGGGACGCTCTCCTTTCCCGTACACGATAACACTTCTATCAAAGGTTTTTTGTGGGTCACTCCCTTCAAACCATATTGCTGCTACCTGAGAAGTTGTTGGCGCATTGTACCTTCGTTGATCAAGATTGATATTGGTATTTACTGAGATCCTGTATTCATCTAGATTCGGAACATCACCAAGGCATTTAAATACTTGAGCATAAGGGTTATCCTCTAGTATTGCCAGAATCTTCCGTATAGATCTAACCTAAGATTTGGAGACCTCTTAACCCTGTGAAACAAGTTTTCATCTGTATCATAAATATATAGCTGCAAATGTCGAGGGCCATTATCACCAGACTCCAGATCATCAAGAGCGTGGTACAACCCCCCACACGCACGAAATGTATATACGCCGGTTCCTGCTGCGGTGCTGACTCGACAATCAAGGGTGACTCCCAGACTTGTGAATGAGAAGCGGAAGTTGAAATACCGTATATTTTCTCTGAAATATTTAGCATCCTCATCATCTTGACTTACAACTGTTTCAACTCCTCACAAATATCTGGAGTAAATACATCCACTTTCCCCTTTCTGCAGCAAAACGTGGGCCCCTCGTATTGAAATCGCAAAGCTCCACAATGGCGGCAATCACTAACTTTTCTAAGCACATGATGCTTTTTGGGCAGGTTCATGTAAATTCTGTCATGAGCATCATTTTTGGGAGCTCCATCACCTTCCTGTTGCTCCACTCGGTAGGATTGAAAATAAACATCTGGAGCAGAATTGACATTTGCATTAATTAAAGTTTGCCCAGATACCATATTACTAATATTATATTGTACTGGTAACTCATGATAGCAACAATAAACCTGGTTGGGCGAAGATCCTAGCTTCTTCATCATGGTCCACGTCTCCAGTTTTGTCTCCTAGATTCCCGTCTCCCAAGCATCCTATTTGTGAATATTGAATAATAGTGCGTTAGGATAGTAAATGATGCTCATTTGATGTTATGCATACTTGGGAGATGAAACTAAAAATTACATTACACAGACCATCAATGTTTATCGTGTGGACATCGGGCTCCAGTAGTCCATATGCATATTTGGCGTGGTTGTTGGCTGAAAACATTTATTTGGCACAAAAGAGTAAGCAAAAAAGATGGACCCTTTTTATGTACAGGGTGGTAACATAAAAATGTACCATTTTGATTATGAGTGGTTTGACCTGCATCTGGGGACGGTTCCATCCCTGGAGTAATATCATTACATTGGATCGGTAGAGGTTTCTTGCCATAAGAAGGATCTGTACCTGAATCAAAAATAGGATGGCAAAATAGAGAAGAAATAAACACCGTATAATTTAGCACCATTAATAAATCAGACAACTAACCCTTTTTTAGAAGACTCTTCTGGCATACGTAGGTTGTCGATTGTACTGAGTTGGGGGTTCTCATCTAGTGACATTTGTGGGGGTGTCAGTCGTCTTGAATGCCGTTGCATCTGGTACGCATAATTTTTGTGCAACCAATCGGAATCATCGTCCACATTGTCTCTGGTAAAATGAACGGAATTTGGTACTGCACCCCCTGCACTTGTTATGTTCTGCAGTTGTGTGACTGTAGATTGTCCAGTAGCCGGCACTTGCGTTACAATGTGACTGCCATCAAGGACGGCAACAGTATGCTTATTTTCCTCGCTGGTTTGTCGTTGTTGCTTTAATATTTTCTCTCTATTTCATGCATACCGCTCCCTTTCCATACGATTCTTAATCTCATTACTGCCTGAGTAGATGAAGAATAGATCATTATATATAGCAATATATATAATGGGGAATGAAGTTCATCTTCATTACCTTGTGATACACCCAGCTGTGTTTGTGCCCCACTAATCTCAGCAGAGGCAATTTTCTTCTATTTGTAGACCTCACGTCGTCTCTTATTAATCTCATCCTTATTTTGTGCATACCGCTCTCTATCCCTCTGCCTTTTTACTTCTTTAGGGTATGCAATCAATGGAACAATTCAGCGGTTGGGGTACAAAAACCGAAATTGGGTGGTTGTGTAATGCTCATCACCCAAGGATTGGTTGCTTATATCCTGGAATGGGGTGCGCGCCCTGTTGGAACTGGTCGGGGCCATATGAAGTCTTTCAACCCTATGAATGTCAAGAATGTTATCACATAATTGTAACAGAAGGAATACTATCCTAGAATGAGGTTTGTAATGCTATTCATGTAGGTGTATCTCAGAGTGACTTTATGTGTGTTCATATGAATTGGAACTGAGAATTGAACGATCCATATGCAGCTTGATAAGGCATTTAGGTGAGGTCAGTACAATGCTCATTTGACAAGGATTCATGGAACGACGTCAGGTTTAGGTCAGGTACAAACAACATGGATCATGTTAGCATATGGTCATGCCATAAGTCACCAGTTCCTACACTTTCCTTGTTTTTTATAATTTCATTCATTCAATCAAAACAATTGATGGATCACACGAACAGGTTGACAAAGGAGCATGCATTTGCGGAGCAGTTCGTCCGCGCTTCCGTCGTCGGGTGAGCAGTGTGTGGTGATGGTGCAGTATAGTCTGGGCAGAGGCGTTTTCTAGAGTAACAAAGATTTGGCGGCGGCGGCGTGTAAAAGTCTTTCGAACTACAGATCAGAGAAGAGCATGTACCTATGTCGGTGAGGAGCTCCTCGTTGCGGCCATGGCAAGGCGCCTGTGTGGCTGCACCTGCGTTGGGGAACAGCGCGTCGTCTTGGCCGTCGTCGAGTGACTCGGTGAGCTCGTTGTCGCGGCCATCGTCGGGTGCCTCGGCGGCTGCGCAGGGCAGCGACGGGGCATGTAATCTGGACGTCGGGCCTGGATTGATTCCCGATAAGTTAGCTAATTTGTTTCCGCATATGACTGTCCATGTTAATTGGACGTGGGTTGTTATCTTTTTTTAGATTTTCTTTAGAAAAGGAGAAGGATGTGTGTTTACCTGTAGAAGACTCGTGCGGGCGTGGGTCATTTCTACGGGTAGAGTTTTCGTCCGCCCTCATGAAGTTCTCTCGTTTAATAGTAGTGTACATTATTATACTAATTTTATATTATTTTTGGGAATAACTTATTAACCTATAGCCCAATGCGAGTTTCTGTTTTTTCCTCTTTTTTGAGTTTCATAGAAAAGGAATATCAAACGAAGTCCAAACGGAACAAAACTTCCGCGATGATTTTTCTTGGACCAAAAGACACCTACATGATTTGGATTCCAAGTCAGAAGACCCTCGAGGAGGCTGCAACCCAGGGGGTGATGTCTACTACACAACCTTCTTCTTGTAGACGTTGTTGGGCCTCCAAGTGCACAGGTTTGTAGGATAGTAGAAAATTTCCCTCAAGTGGATGACCTAAGGTTTATCAATCCGTGGGAGGCGTAGGATGAAGATGGTCTCTCTCAAACAACCCTACAACCAAATAACAAAGAGTCTCTTGTGTCCCCGACACACCCAATACAATGGTAAATTGTATAGGTGCACTAGTTCGGCGAAGATATGGTGATACAAGTGCAATATGGATGATAGATATAGGTTTTTATAATCTGAAATTATAAAAACAGCAAGGTAACTAATGATAAAAGTGAGCATAAACGGTATTGCAATGCTAGGAAACAAGGCTTAGGGTTCATACTTTCACTAGTGCAAGTTCTCTCAACAATAATAACATAATGGGATCATATAACTATCCCTCAACATGCAACAAAGAGTCACTCCAAAGTCACTAATAGCGGAGAACAAACGAAGAGATTATGGTAGGGTACGAAACCACCTCAAAGTTATCATTTCTGGTCGATCTATTCAAGAGTCTGTAGTAAAATAACACGAAGCTATTCTTTCCATTCGATCTATCCTAGAGTTCGTAATAGAATAACACCTTAAGACACAAATCAACCAAAACCCTAATGTCACCTAGATACTCCAATGCCACCTCAAGTATCCGTGGGTATGATTATACGATACGCATCACACAATCTCAGATTCATCTATTCAACCGAGACAAAGAACTTCAAAGAGTGCCCCAAAGTTTCTACCGGAGAGTCAAGACGAAAACGTGTGCCAACCCCTATGTAAGGGCATATTTATCCCTGAGGTGTTTTGGTGATTGATGACAATGCTTTTGCGGACTAATCGTGTGCCTTGAGTATTTCAGACATTTCATCACTGGGCACAAGACGGTTTGGTGCCCCTCGAAGACTATTGAAGACAACGTTTCTCTACGTTTATTTTTGGTGGTTTTGAGTCATAGGAAAGCTGTACTATTAATAGGGGGTCCATTTCGGAAAGGTTTGGGTGGAATCATCACGTACACGTCTACTCCTTTTGCACCTCCCTTCCTTTGGCACTTTGGAGCATCCTCTGTTTTTCTCGTCTATGCAACTTGTCTTGGCTGTTGAGCTTGGGCATGCGGTAGTACTGCTCCTAGGAGCGGTAGTACTGCAGGCCCTTACGGTAGTACCGGACCATGGTGCGGTAGTACCGCAAGAGCCCATGGTAGTACCGGTCCTCAGGAGCTGTAGTACCATGGCCCCCAGGCCAAGTACTGATGCACAGCAGTAGTAGGGGCGGATGTAATTTTTTACATCTGCACCCTACGCGGTAGTACCGTGCCCGGTGCGCGGTAGTACCGTCCGTCCTGGCCTGATGATGTCTACTACACAACCTTCTTCTTGTAGACATTGTTGGGCCTCCAAGTGCAGAGGTTTGTAGGACAGTAGCAAATTTCCCTCAAGTGGATGACCTAAGGTTTATCAATCCGTAGGAGGCGTAGGATGAAGATGGTCTCTCTCAAGCAACCCTGCAACCAAATAACAAAGAGTCTCTTGTGTCCCCAACACACCCAATACAATGGTAAATTGTATAGGTGCACTAGTTCGGCGAAGAGATGGTGATACAAGTGGTATATGGATAGTAGATATGAGTATTTGTAATCTGAAATAATAAAAACAGCAAGGTAGAAAGTGATAAAAGTGAGCGTAAACGGTATTGCAATGATAGGAAATAGGGCCTAGGGTTCATACTTTCGCTAGTGTAAGTTCCCTCAACAATACTAACATAATTGGATCACATAACTATCCCTCAACATGCAACAAAGAGTCACTCCAAAGTCACTAATAGCGGAGAACGAACGAAGAGATTATGGTAGGGTACGAAACCACCTCAAAGTTATTCTTTCCAATCAATCCGTTGGGCTATTCCTATAAGTGTCACAAATATCCCTAGAGTTCGTACTAGAATAACACCTTAAGACACAAATCAACCAAAACCCTAATGTCACCTAGATACTCCAATGTCACCTCAAGTATCCGTGGGTATGATTATACGATATGCATCACACAATCTCAGATTCATCTATTCAACCAACACAAAGGACCTCAAAGAGTGCCCCAAAGTTCTACCGGAGAATCACGACGAAAACGTGTGCCAAACCCTATGCATAGGTTCATGGGCGGAACCCGCAAGTTGGTCACCAAAACACACATCAAGTGGCACGTGGTATCCCATTGTCACCACAGATATCCACGGCAAGACATACATCAAGTGTTCTCAAATCTTTAAAGACTCAATCCGATAAGATTACTTCAAAGGGGAAACTCAATTCATTACAAGAGAGAAGAGGGGGGAAGAAACATCATAGGATCCAAATATAATAGCAAAGCTCACGATACATCAAGATCGTATCATCTCAAGAACATGAGAGAGAGATCAAACACATAGCTACTGGTACATACCCTTAGCCCCGAGGGAGAACTACTCCCTCCTCGTCATGGGGAGCGCCGGGATGATGAAGATGGCCACCGGAGAAGGATTGCCCCCTCCGGCAGGGTGCCGGAACGGGTCTAGATTGGTTTTTGGTGGCTACGAAGGCTTCTGGCGGCGGAACTCCCGATCTATGTTGCATTCTGGAAGTTTTAGGTCACGTAGGTATATATGGGTGCAGGAGGTATGTTAGGGGAGCCACGAGGGCCCCATGAGGCAGGGGGGGGTTCGCCCCCACCCTCGTGGGCAGCTCTCGTATCTTCTGACGTGGGGTCCAAGTCCATCAGGTGTGTTTCCTTCCAAAAATAACTTCTCGAGTTGATTTCGTTCCGTTTCGACTCCGTCTGATATTCCTTTTCTTCAAAACACTAAAATAGGCATAACACAGCAAATCTGGGCTGGGCCTCCGGTTAATAGGTTAGTCCCAAAAAATAATATAAAAGTGGATAATAAAGCCCATTATTGCCTAAAACAGTAGATAATATAGCATGGAGCAATCAAAAATTATAGATACGTTGGAGACGTATCAAGCATCCCCAAGCTTAATTCCTGCTCGTCCACGAGTAGGTAAATGATAAAAACAGAATTTTTGATGCGGAGTGCTACTTGGCATAATTTCAATGTAATTCTTCTTAATTGTGGCATGAATATTTAGATCCATAAGATTCAAGACAAAAGTTTAATATTGACATAAAAATGATAATACTTCAAGCATACTAACAAAGTAATCATGTCTTCTCAAAATAACATGGCCAAAGAAAGCTATCCCTACAAAATCATACAGTCTGGCTATGCTCTATCTTCACCACATAAAATATTTAAATCATGCACAACCCCGATGACAAGCCAAGCAATTGTTTCATACTTTTAATGTTCTCAAACTTTTTCAATATTCACGCAATACATGAGCGTGAGCCATGGACATAGCACTATAGGTGGAATAGAATGGTGGTTGTGGAGAAGACAAAAAGGGAGAAGATAGTCTCACATCAACTAGGCGTATCAACGGGCTATGGAGATGCCCATCAATAGATATCAATGTGAGTGAGTAGGGATTGCCATGCAATGGATGCACTAGAGCTATAAGTGTATGAAAGCTCAAAAAGAAACTAAGTGGGTGTGCATCCAACTTGCTTGCTCACGAAGACCTAGGGCATTTTGAGGAAGCCCATCATTGGAATATACAAGCCAAGTTCTATAATGAAAGATTCCCACTAGTATATGAAAGTGACAACATAGGAGACTCTCTATCATGAAGATCATGGTGCTACTTTGAAGCACAAGTGTGGTAAAAGGATAGTAGCATTGTCCCTTCTCTCTTTTTCTCTCATTTTTTTATTTTTTTTATTTTCTTATTTGGGCCTTCTCTTTTTTATGGCCTCTTTTCTATTTTTTTATTTGGGCTTCTTTGGCCTCTTTTATTTTTTTATTTTTTTCCGGAGTCTCATCCCGACTTGTGGGGGAATCATGGTCTCCATCATCCTTTCCTCACTGGGACAATGCTCTAATAATGATGATCATGACACTTTTATTTTCTTACAACTCAAGAATTACAACTCGATACTTAGGACAAGATATGACTCTATATGAATGCCTCCGGTGGTGTACCGGGATATTGAATGATGCATGAGTGACAAGTATGAAATAATTATGAACTGTGGCTTTGCCACAAATACTATGTCAACTACATGATCATGCTAAGCAATATGACAATGATGGAGTGTGTCATAAACGGAACGGTGGAAATTTGCATGGCAATATATCTCGGAATGGCTATGGGAATGCCATAATAGGTAGGTATGGTGGCTGTTTTGAGGAAGGTATATGGTGGGTGTATGATACCGGTGAAAGGTGCGCGGTATTAGATAGGCTAGCAAAGGTGGAAGGGTGAGAGTGCATATAATCCATGGACTCAACATTAGTCATAAAGAACTCATATACTTATTGCAAAAATCTACAAGTTATCAAAGCAAAGTACTACGCGCATGCTCCTAGGGGGATGGATTGGTAGGAAAAGACCATCGTTCGTCCCCGACCGCCACTCATAAGGAGGACAATCAATAAATAAATCATGCTACGACTTCATCACATAACGGTTCACCATACGTGCATGCTACGGGAATCACAAACTTCAACACAAGTATTTCTCAAATTCACAACTACTCAACTAGCATGACTTTAATATCACCATCTCCATATCTCAAAACAATCATCAAGCATCAAACTTCTCTTAGTATCCAATACTCTATATGAAAGTTTTTACTAATCTTGTATACCTAGCATATTAGGATTTTAAGCAAATTACCATGCTATTTAAGACTCTCAAAATAATCTAAGTGAAGCATGAGAGTTCATCTATTTCTTCAAAATAAAACTACCATCATGCTCTAAAAGATATAAGTGAAGCACTAGAGCAAATGACAAGCTACTCCGAAAGATATAAGTGAAGATCAATGAGTAGTCGAATAATTATGCAACTATGTGAAGACTCTCTAACATTTAATAATTTCAGATCTTGGCATTCTATTCAAACAGAAAGCAAAGCAAAAGAAAATGACATTCTAAGAATAGCAAACATCATGTGAAGAAGCAAAAACTTAGGATCAACCGAAACTAACCGATAGTTGTTGAAGAAGAAAGGTGGGATGCCAACCGGGGCATCCCCAAGCTTAGATGCTTGAGACTTCTTGAAATATTATCTTGGGATGCCTTGGGAATCCCCAAGCTTGAGCTTTTGTGTCTCCTTAATTCCTCTCATATCACGGTCTCCCTAAATCTCAAAAGCTTCATCCACACAAAACTCAATAAGGACTCGTGAGATAAGTTAGTATAAACCATTGCAAAAAACCTTATCATACTCTACTATAGTAAATCACTAAAATTATTATTCAACATTGAATACTAAATTCCTCTGCATATTTAATAGTCCTATCCTCAAATATAATCATTAAAGAAGCAAACATATGCAAACAATGCAAACATAACAGCAATCTGCCTAAACAGGATAGTCTGTAAAGAATGCAGAAACATCCATACTTCCCTAGATCCAAAAATTATGAAAGAAAATTCCCACTGTAGTAAATTTATCAGAGCTTAATATGCAAAAGGTTTTAACATTTTATCACATTCTGACTTTTCTAGGGAATTATTGCAACAGCGGTAAACTTTCTGTTTTCAAACAGCAACATGTATAGTTGTAACATAGGCATAGTAAAGGCTATCACTGCCACTTTTATTGAAATAAAAGATGCAAAACAATTTTCTAAATAACAGCAAGCAAATCTTAACAAAATAAATTGACGCTCCAAGCAAAACACATACCATGTGGTAAATAAAATATAGCTCCAAGTAAAGTTACCGATGAACGGAGACGAAAGAGGGGATGCCTTCCGGGGCATCCCCAAGCTTAGGCTCTTGGTTATCTTTGAATATTACCCTGGGGTGCCTTGGGCATCCCCAAGATTAGGTTCTTGCCACTCCTAATTCCATATTCCATCGAATCTTTACCCAAAACTTGAAAACTTCACAACACAAAACTTAACAGAAAACTCGTAAGCTCCGTTAGTATAAGAAAATAAATCACCACTTCAAGGTACTGTAATGAACTCATTATTTATTTATATTGGTGTTAGACCTACTGTATTCCAACTTATCTATGGTTTATAAACTATTTTACTAGCCATAGATTCATCAAAATAAGTAAACAACACATGAAAAAAAGAATCTGTCAAAAATAGAACAGTCCGTAGTAATCTGGATCAAACGTATACTTCTGGAACTCATAAAATTATCAAATAAATTGATGGACCTGAGTAATTTATCTATTAATCATCTGAAAAAATAATTAACTAAATAGCACTCTCCAAATAAAAATGGCAGCAATTCTCGTGAGCGCTAAAGTTTCTGTTTTTTACAGCATGATCGCAAAGACTTTCCCCAAGTCTTCCCAACGGTTCTACTTGGCACAAACACTAATTAAACACATAAAACCACATCTAAACATAGGCTAGATGGATTATTTATTACTAAACAGAACCAAAAAGCAAGAAACAAAAATAAAATTGGGTTGCCTCCCAACAAGCGCTTATCGTTTAATGCCCCTAGCTAGGCATGATGATTTCAATGATGCTCACATAAAAGATAAGAATTGAAACATAAAGAGAGCATCATGAAGAATATGACTAGCACATTTAAGTCTAACATCCTTCCTATGCATAGGGATTTTGTGAGCAAACAACTTGTGGGGACAAGAATCAACTTGCATATGAAGGTAAAACAAGCATAACTTCAAAATTTTAAGCACGTACAGAGGAAACTTGATATTATTGCAATTCCTACAAGCATATGTTCCTCCCTCATAATAATTTTCAGTAGCATCATG